>NC_069499.1:1415156251-1415526251 GCF_027579735.1 Bombina bombina | reverse complement strand
TCAGTTTGATTCTTCTGCTTTTGATTTAAGTTTTTTTCTTTCAAAAATGAAAATAAACTTATTTTTTTTGGGTTGTGGATTAATTTTTTTCAGCAGAATATGGCTTTTTTTATTTTTATTCCCTTCCTTTCTAGTGACTCTTGAGTGAAAGACTCCACATCTTGGGTATTGATATCCCATATGTCACTAGCTCATGGACTCTTGCCAATTACATGAAAGAAAACATAATTTATGTAAGAACTTACCTGATAAATTAATTTCTTTCATATTGGCAAGAGTCCATGAGGCCCACCCTTTTTATGGTGGTTATGATTTTTTGTATAAAGCACAATTATTTCCAAATTTCCTTTGTTGATACTTTCTACTTCTTTCTTTATCACCCCACTGCTTGGCTATTCGTTAAACTGAATTGTGGGTGTGGTGAGGGGTGTTTTTATAGGCATTTTGAGATTTGGAAAACTTTGCCCCTCCTGGTAGGATTGTATATCCCATATGTCACTAGCTCATGGACTCTTGCCAATATGAAAGAAATTAATTTATCAGGTAAGTTCTTACATCAATTATGTTATTCTTCAATCAACATAAATCTAATAATGTTCAAACTATTTTAATTCATAAAATTCCAAAATAAATAAATAAGATAAATGTAATACTAAACATAAATACGTAATAAATATAACACACATGCTCAGATACATCATTAATAAAATAAAACCTAAAACTTAAAGGGATACTGAACCAAAAAATTTTCTTCCGTGATTCAGATAGAGCATGCAATTTTAAACAACCTTCTAATTTACTCCTATTATCAATTTTTCTTCATTCTCTTGCTTTCTTTATTTGAAAAATAAGGCATCAAAGCTATTTTTTTTTATTCAGAACCATGGAAAGCACTTGTTTATTGGTAGGTGAATTTACCCACCAATCAGCAAGAACAACACAGTGTGTTCACCAAAAATGGGCCGGCATCTAAACTTACATTCTTGCATTTGAAATAAAGATACCAAGAGAATGAAAAGAATTTGATAATAGGAGAAAATTTGAAAGTTTCTTAAAATTGCATGCTCTATCTGAATCATGATAAAAAAAAATTGGGTTCAGTGTCCCTTTAAATAATATCAGAGCAAAAATGAATCATCTTATATTTAAACTCAAATATCGTATTCATAATCTAAGAATATGATTGTTTGTCTGACTGATATTTCCAAATAATCACTATCGGCTAGATTACGAGTCTTGCGTTAGCCTTAAAAAGCAGCATTGAGAGGTCCCAATGCTGCTTTTTAACGCCTGCTGGTATTACGAGTCTGGCATTTACAGGTGTACCGCTCACTTTTCTTCCGCGACTCGAGCTTACTGCAAATCCCATTACGTAAATTGTGTATCCTATCTTTTCAATGGGACTTGCATAACGCCGGTATTATGAGTCTTGGAGAAAGTGAGTGGTAGACCCTCTCCTGTCAAGACTCCTACCACATTTAAAAGTCAGTAGTTAAGAGTTTTATGTGCTAACGAGGTAAAATAAAACTCTTAACTAAAGTGCTAAAAAGTACACTAACACCCATAAAATTCCTATTAACCCGTAAACCGAGCCCCCTCCCACATCGCAAATACTTTAATAAAGTTTTTAACCCCCAATCTGCCGACCGGACATCGCCGCCACTGTAATAAATATATTAACCCCTAAAGCGCCGCACTCCCGCCTCACAAACACTAGTTAAATTTTATTAACCCCTAATCTGCCGTCCATAACATCGCAGACACCTACCTAAATTTATTAACCCCTAATCTGCCGCCCCCAACATCGCCACTACTATATTAAATTTATTAACCCCTAAACCTAAGTCTAAACCTAAGTCTAACACCCCCCTAACTTAAATATAATTTAAATAAAACGAAATAAAATTACAACAATTAAATAAATTAATCCTATTTAAAAACTAAATACTTACATATAAAATAAACCCTAAGCTAGCTACAATATAACTAATAGTTACATTATAGCTATCTTAGGGTTTATATTTATTTTACAGGCAACTTTGTATTTATTTTAACTAGGTACAATAGTTATTAAATAGTTATTAACTATTTAATAACTACCTAGTTAAAATAAAGACAAATTTACCTGTAAAATAAATCCTAACCTAAATTACAATTACACCTAGCACTACACTATCATTAAATTAATTACCTAAACTAACTACAATTAAATACAATTCAATTAAATAAACTAAAGTACAAAAAAAACCAAACACTAAATTACAGAAAATAAAAAAATAATTACAAGAATTTTAAACTAATTACACCTAATCTAATCCCCCTAATAAAATAAAAAATCCCCCCCAAAATAATAAAATTCCCTACCCTATACTAAATTACAAATAGCCCTTAAAAGGGCTTTTTGCAGGGCATTGCCCCAAAGTAATCAGGTCTTTTACCTGTAAAAAAAAAATACAATACCCTCCAACATTAAAACCCACCACCCACACACCGAACCCTACTCTAAAACCCACCCAATCCCCCCTTAATAAAACATAACACTAACCCCTTGAAGATCACCCTACCTTGAGCCGTCTTCACCCAGCCGGGCACAAGTGGTCCTCCAGAGGAGCAGAAGTCTTCATCCAATCCGGGCAGAAGAGGACCTCCAGATGGGCAGAAGGCTTCATCCAGACGGCATCTTCTATCTTCATCCATCCGGAGGTTCCTTTAATTGACGTCATCCAAGATGGCGTCCCATGAATTCCGATTGGCTGATAGGATTCTATCAGCCAATCGGAATTAAGGTAGAAAAAATCCTATTGGCTAATCCAATCAGCCAATAGGATTGAGCTTGCATTCTATTGACTGTTCCAATCAGCCAATAGAATGTGAGCTCAATTCTATTGGCTCATTGCATCAGTCAATAGGATTTTTTCTACCTTAATTCCGATTTTAGAGTATGGTTGGGTGTGTGGGTGGTGGGTTTTAATGTGGGGGGGTATTGTATTTTTTTTTTACAGGTAAAAGAGCTGATTACTTTGGGGCAATGCCCCGCAAAAAGCCCTTTTAAGGGCTATTTGTAATTTAGTATAGGGTAGGGAATTTTATTATTTTGGGGGGCTTTTTTATTTTATTAGGGGGATTAGATTAGGTGTAATTAGTTTAAAATTCTTGTAATTATTTTTTTATTTTCTGTAATTTAGTGTTTGTTTTTTGTACTTTAGTTTATTTAATTGAATTGTATTTAATTGTAGTTAGTTTAGGTAATTAATTTAATGTAGTGTTAGGTGTAATTATAACTTAGGTTAGGTTTTATTTTACAGGTACTTTTGTATTTATTTTAACTAGGAAGTTATTAAATAGTTAATAACTATTTAATAACTATTGTACCTAGTTAAAATAAATACAAACTTGCCTGCAAAATAAAAATAAATCCTAAAATAGCTACAATGTAACTATTAGTTATATTGTAGCTATCTTACCGCTAGATTTAGAGTTCTGCGGCCAAAGGGGTGCGTTAGCTACGAGTGTTTTTTCCCCCCCGCACCTTTTAAATACCGCTGGTATTTAGAGTTCACAGAAGGGCTGCGTTAGGCTCCAAAAAGAGAGCGTAGAGCATAATTTATCGCCACTGCAACTCTAAATACCAGCGGTGCTTACGGACGCGGCCAGCTTAAAAAACGTGCTTGTGCATGATTCTCCCATAGGAAACAATGGGGCCATTTGAGCTTGAAAAAAACCTAAAACCTGCAAAAAAGCAGCGTTCAGCTCCTAACGCAGCCCCATTGTTTCCTATGGGGAAACACTTCCTAAGTCTGCACCTAACACCCTAACATGTACCCCGAGTCTAAACACCCCTAATCTTACACTTATTAACCCCTAATCTGCCACCCCCGCTATCGCTGACCCCTGCATATTATTATTAACCCCTAATCTGCCGCTCCGTATACCGCCGCAACCTACATTATTAATATGTACCCCTAATCTGCTGCCCCTAACACCGCCGACCCCTATATTATATTTATTAACCCCTAATCTGCCGCCCCCAATGTCGCCGCCACCTACCTACATTTATTAACCCCTAATCTGCCGACCGGACCTCACCGCTACTATAATAAAGTTATTAACCCCTAATCCGCCTCACTCCCGCCTCAATAACCCTATAATAAATAGTATTAACCCCTAATCTGCCCTCCCTGACATCACCAACACCTAACTTCAAGTATTAACCCCTAATCTGCCGACTGGACCTCACCGCTACTCTAATAAATTTATTAACCCCTAAAGCTAAGTCTAACCCTAACTCTAAAACCCCCCTAAGTTAAATATAATTTTTATCTAACGAAATAAATTAACTCTTATTAAATAAATTAATCCTATTTAAAGCTAAATACTTTGCATACAAAGAGAGAAGTGCTCTACCAGGAACGAACAACAGCTCATTGGCTTGTTCTATGGCGATTTACCACCCGGAAGCAGCCTCTTTTAGACCAGTGTGCTTTTCACAGCAGAAAACTTTCCTGAAGTATATCAGTCTGATCCAGCCAAGTAAGGTCAGTCCAGCCCCGAAATACCAAGCAATTCTCCTCTGAACAAGGAACATGACAACCCCAGACGATCGTTTCGGCCTCCTATGGGCCTCGTCAGTGAGCTGCAGCCACATTCCTCTAAGCACACTGGGCAAGGAGTCCACGTCTGGTTTCCCCCATCATCCATAGGAAGACTTCCCCAGGGTCATAATAATTTGCATACAAAGAGAGAAGCGCTCTACCAGGAACGAACAACAGCTCAGTGGCTTGTTCTATGGTGATTTACCACCCGGAAGCAGCCTCTTTTAGACCAGTGTGCTTTTCACAGAAGAAAACTTTCCTGAAGTATATCAGTCTGATCCCGCCAAGTAAGGTCAGTCCAGCCCCGAAATACCAAGCAATTCTCCTCTGAACAAGGAACATGACAACCCCAGACGATCGGGGTAATTAAAGCTAAATACTTACCTGTAAAATAAACCCTAATATAGCTACAATATAAATTATAATTATATTGTAGCTATTTTAGGATTAATATTTATTTTACAGGTAACTTTGTATTTATTTTAACCAGGTACAATAGCTATTAAATAGTTAATAACTATATAATAGCTACCTAGTTAAAATAATTACAAAATTACCTGTAAAATAAATCCTAACCTAAGTTACAATTAAACCTAACACTAGACTATCAATAAATTAATTAAATAAAATACCTACAATTATCTACAATTAAACCTAACACTACACTATCAATAAATTAATTACATACAAATACCTACAAATAAATACAATTAAATAAACTAACTAAAGTACAAAAAAAAAAAAAGAACTGTTACAAAAAATAAAAAAATAATTTACAAACATTATAAAAATATTACAACAATTTTAAGCTAATTACACCTACTCTAAGCCCCCTAATAAAATAACAAAGCCTCCCAAAATAAAAAGAATGCCCTACCCTATTCTAAAATAAAAATAGAAAAGCTCTTTTACCTTACCAGCCCTTAAAAGGGCCTTTTGCGGGGCATGCCCCAAAGAATTCTGCTCTTTTGCCTGTAAATAAAAACATACAATACCCCCCCCCAACATTACAACCCACCACCCACATACCCCTAATCTATCCCAAACACCCCTTAAATAAACCTAACACTAAGCCCCTGAAGATCTCCCTACCTTATTTTCACCACGCCGGGTATCACCGATCCGTCCAGAAGAGGCTCCGAAATCTTCATCAAACAGGCATAATTGTTCGATAGGGGTGGGGGCCTCCCTAAAGTGGTTACTGTGAATGAAATGGTTTAGCTGAGACTGCTTCAGCCAGGATGTGAAGGCTCCTTTCAGTATAGTGGACATGCTTTGCCTTGGTTTAAGTGTACGCTTATCTAGTAGTGTGATAATAGTTACCGAGTCTGGTAATTCCCGAGTAACTCTAGTGTTCCGTATAGGTTCGTATCCACCTGTAAGCTCCATATTTGGGGATATTGGAGTGAGCGGGGATTGGGGTGAGGAAAGTTTCGGGTATTTCTGAACTAGATAATCCCATGTTTCAAAAATGTGCCTATAGAGGGAGGATGTATGACACAAAGGGGTTCTTAGGATTTTGGGGATCCAGCATATTGAGCGGGTTTAGGTGCTCTTAAGATCTGGGAATCCATGGGTACCCAAGCTTTTGCATCCCTCTTACTGTGCCAATCTAGAATGTGCTGTAGAGCCACTGAGTGGTAGTAAGTTTCTAACTTTGGGACTCCCAACCCTTCTCCTCTTAGTGTACCAAACAGCGTAGCTGCGTTTATGCACGTTTTTTGCCTATCCAAGATAAATGAGTTAATGTTTCTTTGGAGTTGTTGGAGGTAAAGTTTTGGTAATGTAAATGGCACCGTTTGGAATATATAAAGTATTTTCAGGAGGATCGACATTTTTATAGCCTGGATTCTACCCCACCACGATAGTGGCTTGTCGTGCCAATTTTGTAGGGTGTGTTGTATAGAGGTTTGTAAGGTTTTATAATTGCCATCAAATAATTGTGATATTTTAGGGGTTAGCAGGACTCCCAAATATTTTAGGTGAGAATTTTTTACTTTGTATGGGCATATAGCATTAATTGATTGGAGTTCTTTCTGAGGTAGGGAAATGTTTAGAATTTCCAATTTCTGTTCATTGATTGAAAAATTGGATAATCGACCAAATGTGTCAAATTCCTTCATTAGAACTGGGAGGGAGCAATTGGGGGATGCTAACTTAAGTAAAACGTCATCTGCTAACATTGATACCTTATAATGATTTGGGCCTATATTTACCCCAATATGTTTGAGTTAGCTCGAATGTGAGATGCCAAAGCCTCCATGATAAGCACAAATAGTATTGGGGAAAGCGGGCAACCCTGCCTTGTTCCATTAGCGATTGGGAAGCTCTGGGATAACACACCATTAACCTTTACCTTTGCTGAAGGGTACGAGTACAATTGAAAAATTCTGTTTACCATGTTATCTCCGAAACAAAAGTGTTGTAGTGTGCATCTGAGGAAAGGCCAGGCAACCCTATCGAAGGCCTTCTCCGCATCAGTGGAGACCATGAACTTAGGGATTTTATGCAAATTGGCATAATCTATTATATGCGTAGTTCTGATTGTGTTGTCTCTGGTCTCCCTGAGCGGAACAAAGCCTGCCTCATCCAAGTGGATTATAGTTGGAAGAACAGAGTTTATTCTTTTCGCCAGAATTTTGGCGTATATTTTTATATCACCATTTAATAGTGAAATCGGGCAATAGCTGCTAGGATCCGTTGTGTGCCTCTAAAAGCTGCGGGGATAAGTGACCACCCTTATCTAGGGAGTTAAACAAGTTTGTTAAATGGGGCACTAGCGTTTGTTGGAATTGTTTGTAATATGTATTTGTCAGACCATCTGGGCCTGAACTTTTTTGAGCAGGGAGGTTCTTGATGGCTGTAGCTACCTCCTGCTTCGAGATTGGCTTGTCCATGGACTTAGTCAGTGGTTCCGATACTGTGGGTAAGTGGGCCTTCCCTAGGTACTCGTCTATGAGTGTATGGGTTTGTGAGCTATCTTCTGTGGGGATGTTGTATAGGGATCGGTAATATTTACTGAATATGTTTGCAATTTCTTTACAGTCGTAAATTTGTTATCAAACATTCTATGTATATAATTTGCAAATGTTTTTTTTTTCCAGTCCTTTGGCAAGTAATGGACCTGCCCTGTTCCCTTCTGTAAAGTAAAGTTTCTTTAAATAATAGGCTTTCCCATGTACTTCTCTAGACAGTAGGTTATTCAAATTGTTCCTAGCTTTAGTGAGGTTGGTGGAGATATCTGGTGAGGCTGGGTTAAGCATATGTGCGCATTCAGCTTCTTTAAGTTGATGCATTAATTGGGCATATTCTAGGTTGCATGATTTGGTAAGGACAGCTTTTTGCTTAATGAACTCTCCTCTAACTACAGCCTTGTGCGCTTCCCAGAGCACTGCCGGAGAAGACTGGGGGGACTGGTTAAATTGAAAGTATTCAGATAGTGTTTTAGATATTTTATCTGAGATTTGGGGTTGTAGCATAAGGGTATTGTCGAGTCTCCAGCAGAAGTCTGTTATCGGCCTGTCTGGCCAGTAAAAGACCAGAGATACAGAGGAGTGATCAGACCAAGGAGTTGGTGTAATGTCGGAGTCTCTAGCCAATGTCAGCCCTAACTGATCTATACAGATATAGTCCAATCTAAAGTGTGTACTATTGGGGTTGGAGAAAAAGGAATATGATTTTTGCGTCGGGTGTTGGATTCTCCATACGTCTAGTAGGGAGGCGGATCTAAGGCAATGTGTTATTGTTTTAATAGTGCAATGAGACTGTGAACTCTCGGCCAGTGAGCAATCAAGCTTAGGGTTAAGTTCAATATTGAAGTCTCCTGCCAGTATTGTGGTCCCCTTAGCTACTTCTAGTAGTTTCCCTGTGATTTTCTTAAAGAACTTTGCTTGTCCGGTATTTGGTGCGTACACATTTGCTAATGTAATTGGTCTATTAAAAAGGTCTCCCACTATTATCAAATATCTACCCTGGGAGGTTGCTAGCATATACAACACTGTACTGCGGCTTTAAGGAGTATTCAAATAAGCCTTGATTATCCATGTATATAATAGAGATATCTCTGAGGCTGTCTATTTGGGTGCTGTTGTTCATGATTTTATTTCCTGCATTTCTCAGGTTTAATGGATACAGTTAGATGTGTATGTTATCGTGTTTATCCCACTTCAGTATTCCAAGATCTTTTAACATGGATGCTTGCTGCCTTCTGACATTGCCCCAAATCCAGATGCATTGAGAGGTGGTGCTGTGAGTGCTCTGATAGTAGTTATAAAGCGATTGTCATTTTATGTCACTTGTTTGTAGACTGCATATCGCTACTCTATCTATCTATATGCTCGCTGGGCCTTAGTAAGTGCATCATTTAGTCGGGCCTAGTCAGGAGTCTCATCTGTTCACCTCACTCCGTGTAACTTTGTCGTCTGAGAGTTTAATGAGCCCAAAGCTGAATCTTTGTTGTCCCTGCGTGTTCCGGTGACAGAATCTCCGGTGTGCGGTCTGGTTGCACCTGATGGGCAGCTGAGATGTGGCCTGGAAGAGCCTGCAGTTACAGAGCTTCACTTTTTAGCAGCCATACTGGACGATGACTGGCTCCATCCCCCCAAGAATGATCAGTTTTAAACACTGTAAAACCAAAAGAACAAGAGAAAAAATGTGGAGTATACCATTTACCTTACATTGCAGTTTAGAAATGGTGCAGATACTCACAAATATGTGTGTGTCCAGTACATAGGAAACCTAAGTCCACCAGCACCTTCAGTTTAAAAGTGACCTTTATTAATCAAACATTGCATTACAGCAACGTTTTGAGCTAGTTTTGCTTACCTAATGTTAACACCACCTGTGTTTAAATAGTCGTACAAAGCACTACAATTACAAACATCCTAGTGCAATATTACCACCCAGTGGTCAAAATAATTATGACATGTTCACAAATATTTATTGTGTGTGTGTGTATATAGAGTATATATATATATATATATAAAATAAAAATGTACCACCTAGGGGAATATCTATAGATAGTCACTATACATTTAAAAATAAACAGAAATAAAATCAGATAAAATTGATTAATATCTATCAGCATGTACTAATTCAATTATAAACGTCCTACAAATTACCAGAAAACAGTAAAATCAAATTCCTGATTCATCCCCTTTGGAGTCATTGAATCTATGGATCAACCCCTTGGCAGTGAAGTGGCAATAATATGCTATCACACTCATAGAGAATGTGTTGGAATATATTAAAATTAGCCGTGCAAAGTCCGTCTTAATAAAAACATACACCTAGATTACGAGTTTTGCGTTACGGTTTTAACACTGAAAAAATGGCCATTTAAGCGTAAAATCTGTAACCCCGCCATTATGAGTCTTGTCGGTATAGCTATACCGCAAGCATTTTAGCCCGTAATGCAAACTTTCTTTGGGTGGGTTTTATTTTTAGATTAGGATTTGGGCTTTTTTAAAATAGCTAAATGCCCTTTTAAGGGAAATGCCTATACAAATGACTTTTTCAGGGCAATAAATAGCTTAGGTTTTTGTTAGAGTTAGGTTTTTTATTTTGGAGGGTTGGTTGAGTGGTGGATTTTAGTGTTGGGGGGTCTTTGTATTTTTCTACAGGGATAAGAGCTGATTTCTTTAGGGCAATGCCCTACAAAAGGCCCTTTTAAAGGCTATTGGTAGTTTATTGTAGGCAAGGATTTTTTTATTTTGGGGGGGCTTTTTTATTTTTATAGAGCTATTAGATTAGGTGTAATTGTTTTTATTTTGGATAATTTCATTTGTTATTTTTAGTAATTTAGTGTTTGTTATTTTTTGTAATTTAGTATTTTTATTTTTTGTAATTTTAGATTTAATTTTTTTAGTAGTGTTAGTTTTTTTTATGTGTAATTTAGTTTATTTAATTTTTAGTTATTTTAGTTTAAGTATAATAGTTATGTTAGGTTAATTTATAGTTTAAACTTAGCTTTTTTTAATTTGACAGGTAAGTTTTTATTTATTTTAAGATAGGAATATTGTAATTTTAATTTAAAGTTAAGGGATGTTAGGTTTATGGGATAATAGTTTAATTTAGTTTTTTGCGATGTGGGGGGCTGGCGGTTAAGGGGTTAATAGGTTTGTTGGCGGTGATGTGGGAGGCCAGAGGTTTAGGGGTTAATAACTTTATTTAGTGGCGGCGATGTCGGGGAGAGGCGGAATAGGGGTTAATATCATTATTATAGTGTGTGCGATGTTGGGGTGCGGGGGAATAGGCGATAATAATTTTATTATACTGGTGGCGATGTCGGGGAGCGGCGGAATAGGGGTTAATAACTTTTATTAGTGTGTCGGCGATGTCGGGGGTGGCAGATTAGGGGCGTTTAGACTTGGGGTTTATGTTAGGGCGTTAGGTTTAAACATAACTTTTTTTCCCCATAGAAATCAATGGGGTTGTGTTACAGCGATCACCATTCCGCGCTTCAGGTGTTAGTTTTTTTCCTAAAACTCTCTCCACATTGATATCTATGGGGAAAGCGTGCACAAACATGTAATCTCATCCCTTGGATTTTGTGTGGTATGGTGCTCATCGCCACCATATCGCACGCACAATGCGACTTTTCAAAAACTTGTAATGGCGGCGCTATGGGGGGGGCAAAATAACGCAACTTTTGTTGCATTCATTTTGCACCCTCTATAATGCAAAACTTAAAATCTAGGTGATAGACTTTAATATAAAACTTGTCTAACAACATGTTTCTCGGTCCTAAAACGACATGTTTCAACAGGTGAATACAATATTGTTACAAAACAAGGCTTAAAAACACTTCTGTCGGCATCTGCCAAATTGATCAGCGCATGTGTGGGAAACCCCGGAGCAAAACGTGACATTACACATTTCGTATATATACCTCTTACTGTTTAACAGTATTACCTTAAACAAAATACTTTGTAACCAATTGTATAATTATTGTAGCGGATATTAAACATGTTATTACATATTGAGCACATTGCACTATATATTCGAATCTATAGCTCCACTATTTCCTACGCTGAAATACTCTGTATCTAAAGTTCTGAACATCATTACGGTATTGAACTTAGTGTGCTGCGATGTGTAGTTTTGTATAGGGATTTCCCAAATGACTCTTCTATTGGCAGACCCGATAACAGTAATAATAATAAAAACAACAACCCATATTATTAATATTAAAATTGTTATAAATTGATATACCAAGTAGAAAACACAAATATGTGTCTATTCATAAAACATGCTCAAAACCATGCTAATGGTGGCCAACATCATCATAAACATCAGTTAATATAATCGATTGTACAAAAATATAGGCTACTCCTATTTGATATTAAAAATAGGGTATACTTCAGAACATTGTACATTGTAGTTTCTGTAATTTAGTGGGGTTTTTTGTACTTTAGATGATTGTATTTAATTATATTTAGTTTAGGGAATTCATTTAATTATAGTGTAGTCTTAGGTGTAATTGTAACTTAAATTAGGTTTTATTTTACAGGTAAATTTGTATTTATTTTAGCTAGGTAACTATTAAATAGTTAATAACTATTTAATAACTATTCTACCTAGTTAAAATAAATACGAAGTTGCCTGTAAAATAAAAATAAACCCTAAGCTAGCTACAATGTAACTATTAGTTATATTGTAGCTATCTTATTGTTTATTTTATAGGTAAGTATTTAGTTTTAAATAGGAATAATTTAGTTAATTGTAGTTATTTTATTTAGATTTATTTAAATTATATTTAAGTTAGGAGGGTTAGGGGTTAAGAACTTTAATATAGTGGCGGCGACGTTGGGGGCGGCAGATTAGGGGTTAATAAGTGTAGGTAGGTGGTGGCAACATTGGGAAGGGCAGATTAGCGGTTAATAAATATAATGTACGGTTCGTTGATGTTGGGGGCGGCAGATTAGGGGTTCATATGTATAATGTAGGTGGCGGCGGTGTCCGAAGTGGCAGATTAGGGGTTAATAATATAATGTTGGTGTCGGCAATGTCGGGGGCGGCAGATTAGGGGTTAATAAGTGTAATTTTAGGGGTGTTTAGACTCAGGGTTCATGTTAGGGTGTTAGGTGTAGACATAAAAAGTATTTTCCCATAGGAATCAATGGGGCTGTGTTAGAAGCTGAACGCTGCTTTTTGCAGGTGTTAGGTTTTTTTTCAGCCGGCTCTCCCCCATTGATTCCTATGGGGAAATCGTGCATGAGCACGTTTTAACAGCTCACCGCTACCGTAAGCAGCGCTGGCATTGAGGTGAGATGTGGAGCAAAATTTTGCTCTCTGCTCTCTTTTCTGCGGCTAACGCCGAGTTTATAAAAACCCGTAATACCAGCGTTGTCTGTAGATGAGCGGTGAGCATAAACTGCTTGTTAGCACCGCACAGCCTTATCGACAAAACTAGTAATCTAGCCGTAAATTTGGCCAATACTCTAATTTTGCGGTAAATTCACAAAACTCAGAACTTCTTAAAGGGATACTGAACCCATTTTTTTTCCTTTTGTGATTCAGATAGAGCATGCAATTTTAAGCAACTTTCTAATTTACTCCTATTATCAATTTTTTTCTCTTGCTATCTTTATTTGAAAAAGAAGGCATCTGAGCTTTTTTTGGGTTAAGTACTCTGGACAGCACTTTTTTATTGGTGGATGAATTTATCCACCAATCAGCAAGGACAACCCAGGTTGTTCACCAAAAATGGGACGGCATCTAAACTTACATTCTTGCATTTCAAATAAAGATACCAAGAGAATAAAGAAAATTTGATAATAGGAGTAAATTAGAAAGTTGCTTAAAATGTCATGCTCTATCTGAATCATGAAAGAAAAAATGTGGGTTCAGTGTCCCTTTAACATCCCTATGCCTTTAAAGGGCTTCCAAGAACTATCATCTATATGTCCCCTGAACCTTCAGAACAAAACCCTGAGATACCTCAGTATCAACTTTTCACCAGTTCTCACAACACTATTTGACAGTAATTATCTTACCCTACTATGCAATATACAACAAAATTTGCATCTCTGGTCAACTAAACATATATCTTGGTGGGGTAGAACACAATGTATAAAAATGACCACCTTACCCAGATACCTATACCTCACCTCCTCCAAGTGCTCCCAATCCCCCTTCCAAAATGGTTCCTCAGACAACTACAGAAACTAATCAATTCCTTTATTTGGGGACAGAGTAAACCTAGGATCAACAAGAATAATATGTACAGACCTACTGTAAATGGGGGGGCTGGGACTTCCAAACATCACCACCTATTATGAAGCCATAATCCTACAAAGGATCGTGGACTGGAATACAGCCCGCCCTATTAAAGTGTGGGTAGTCATTGAATCGCACATTCTAAAAGTACCCTCTGTTGGAGCTTTGTGTTGGGTACCCAAATCACTTAGACCCCCACAATGCACAGAATTAGACATTCACAAACACATATTTGACTCATGGGACACAATTCTGTTACAGAAACCTCAAATTTCAGGCTTTAGATTGCCTCTTTTTCCAATTCCTATGAACGCAGAACTAAAAGGAGGACTAGATAAAGGACAATAAAGATTAACAGAATGGGGATATACAATACCACTTAAACACTTATTTAAAGAGGGCAGACTACAAAATAGAGAAAACCTCACAGAAATAGCAGGAGGTAGATATTCTAACTGGCTTAAGCACTCCTAACTCTCTCACTTCATAAATACCTCCCCTCATATAGCTGATTACTTAAGAGATCTAACACCTCTTGAGAAGTTATGTATTGGAAGTGAAGCAATAAAACACTCTCTATATCTAGACGTATTATACAAGCAACCCACACTAACCACCTCCCAACATACACTCTCAGATGGCATGAAGACATAGAGGAAACTCTAGATGAGGAAGATTGGGGAATAATATTTAGGAGCACTAAGAGTTCATCCACTTCACCACAGATTCTAAAATTAAATTATAAGGTCCCATCAGCTGCTCACTTGATCCGGAAATTCCCCTTGAGAAAGTCTGGCCGGGTTCCAGACGAAACGTGTAGGGTAGCTTGTGAGAAGAGAATTGGAGGTGGGTATCCCGATCGGACTGTGGGGCTGCTAAAAGCTGGAGGACGCTCCAGTTTCCTCTTTGACAATGACATCAGACGCCAAACTTGTGGACGGTCTCATAACATCTTTCCACTGATCAGAGGGGCCGGAACATAGCCGTGAGGGATTACAGTGTTTACAGCTGCTTGAATTGGATAACATTTGTTTAAATGTAAGTTCTTATGTGTCACATTGTTTGAATACTTTGAATAAAATTGTTAACCTGCTGTGCGCCTTTCTTATATGTCTTTGAACTAGCCCTAACCTGTTGCGGTGACCTGGAAATACCGCTGAAAGGAGGCAGCACCAGCTTTTCAACAAACTTTTACCCCCTGCTGAATTGTGTTTCATTGCTTCGATTTGGACTCCACAAGGATTTTTTACTTTATGGGGGTAACATTATTTTAGTATTCTTCTTTATTGTTGTTGTTCTGTATTTATGTGCTTGCTTACACTATACAAGTTTTTATGATCATTTTCAGAGAGTTTATATTTCAGTCCATATCCTGTTAGTTTTCTATTAGACAATTTTTTAGCAATTTTTTAACAACTTTTATTTTTCAATCTAATTTTTAAAGGTATAGTAGCGCCAATTTATATAATTTGTGTATTGTTTAATGAGATGGTACCTCACACCAAACCGCTTACACTCAATCTATCCTGATGCCAGTGACATATTTTGGAGGGGATGCAATACTAGGGAAAGTTAAAAACATATGTGGTTGGAATGTGGAAACCTGAAACCACTGTGTCAAGCAATAGAACAGCAATTTCAAAACATTTTAACCACAGACTTCACCCTGACATTTAGGATAGCAATACTTAATGATTTACCCAAGTTCCCATGCAAACTAAGATTAAGGCTACTTCAAATAGGGTTAAACAGTGCTAAATCACTCATAGCAACTCACTGGAAGTTCCACACTACCCTGACAAGCAAAATGTGGATTGACAAAATGACAGATATGCTGATGTTAGAAGAATATGGTTATCTTAAACGGAAGAACTTAAATATGATACTAGACATAACATTTTTGTGGGAAGATTCCATACAAACATCCACAGATACGGAGACAAGAGAGAGACTGACAGAATGAGAGAACACTTTGACACAGATAGACCTGGACAAACCACTGCTGGTCTGCAGCCCTGAGAGGTCCCTGAGCTACTTACCTACTTTGCACCTATTACCTTTACCTATACCAGTATTGTTAAGAATTATATCTGTTACATACAGGTTGGACTCTCTCTTATAAATAGGATTTAAGGTTTTGGACTTTTATTGGGATTTTCACCACCAGCTAAACTCAAGAGTGTCCCCATAAAATGGGGAAAAGCCAATGACACCCTAAGATTTTTCGAAGCCCATTTTTTTTCTTTTTAAAGTTGACAACTGGAACTTTTTAATTGGAGGAGCGAGCACACACTAATATTATTTATTGTTTAACCAATATTTTACTTTTTCTGATGATAGTGTTATACATGCGTCACGTTCAAAGCCTATCAGGGGATTCCTTTCTCACTATTAATTGACTCTTTTTTATTTATTTTTTTATTTTAAATCATCTTTTATTAACAAATGAAAACAATTACAGGTAAGTTGCAACATTGGATCAGATTACAGCTCTTTTCCTAGGATAGATTTGATACCTGCATAGCTTGTCTATTAGATGATTGATAAAACATATAGAATCAATAGCTTGAAAAATCCCAACAAATTGGGTAACATTCGCTTATCAAAAGCTTCACCTAGAGAATTGCTAAACTAAGCATCATAAAACTCTTTCCAATTTGAACTTGCCTCTTCATATCTGTCTGAATGGTTTGAGCAAGAGAGCCAGAGAAACAGAATTTTGTGGAAATAGATATGGATGATGTTTATCATGTAGGATGAGTGATAGGGAGTTGGGATAATAGGGGTCTCTGACTCCAATATCGGGTACCTAGAATATGTTCATACTATATATGGTTTCTAAGCTGTCTTTCATTATTGAATCACCAGGTGGGAAAGTAGGATTAGGGTCTGCTAAGGAATCCTCCCAAAGGAATTTAATGTCTGTGAGAAAAGTTAGTTTTTTCCTCTTCATGTAGCCATACTCTTCCAAAGTTAGCAAGTCTGTTACCTTATCTATCCAATTATTAAATGTCGGGGAGTGATTTTCCAATATAAGGCAATTAAAGTTTTAGCTCTTGTCTCTCCTATTTTTAATAAAGTAAGTTGAAGTTTGCAAGGGGATTTTGGGAGATCGTTCAAGAGTGCGATTTTAAGTGTTAGGGAAAAATCATTTGTTAGCATGTGTTTAAAGAATTTCTCTATCGAGCCACAGAGATCTGAGTTTATCGCAGGTCCACCACATGTGAAGATAGCTACCTCTCTCGTTACATCCTCGTCAGCATCTATCACTAGCATCTGGGTATATAGACTGTAATCTGGAAGGGGTAAGATACCAGCGCATAAAAAAACCTTAAAATGTAGTGACTGAGGGGAAGTTGATGAGTTTAAATATCCTCTCCTATTCATCCCTGGTCATAGTAGTCTCTAGGTGTTCTTGCTATTTTAGTGCATATGTGTGGTGGTGTAAAGAGTGTTCTGTTTGTAAGAGTTTCCTAGAGATAGATAGTGAGTTTTCCATGCATTCCTGCTTAGAACATAAGTTTACGAAGGGTGTTAGTTCTTGTAAAAGTCTTGTCTGTGTGGGGATGTGTGTATAAAATGGGTCAGTTGGGAGTATTTCAACCAACTGGAGTATCTGCCCTCTGCAACTGCTGTTAGATTCTTCCTGGTCTGTAGTTTACCGTTATGGATAAAGTTCTTAAGGTGGGTGGAGTATCCCCACTCTACCACTCTTGATGGCCTTTATCCAGGCCCCCCTATCAACTCTGCATTTATAGGGATTGGGAAAAGAGGAAGAGATATAGGATCCTGGGCAAGGTTGTCTTAATGCATTGTGTGCGTCCCCACCAGGTGATTGTCTTTGCTGCCCAGGTGCGTAAGTCTTGTTGTATGGTACAAGAAAGTGTGAGGTAGTTGTCATCAAAGAGTTGTGAATTGGTGGAGGAAAGTTGGATGCCCAGATATTTAAGGGACTTGTTTTGCAATCTTAGGGGGCAAATAGGTGCAATTGATTGGAACGTGCGTTGAGGCAGGAATATGTTCAGAATTTCTAACTTTTGTGTATTGACTGAAAAGTTTGAGAAATGCCCGAAAGTGTCAATTTCTTTAAGGATTACTGGGATAGTGTGGAGTGGGTCTGCAATTGTGAATAGTATGTCATCCGCATACATTGCTATTTTAAAGTTGTGTGGACCTATATTAATGCCCTGTATCTCTTGGTTTTGCGGGATGTATGCGGCAAAGACCTCCATCGAGATGATAAACAGGATTGGGGACAGGGGGCACCCCTGTCTAGTCCCATTCTGAATGTTGAAAGGTTCAGAAAGCATACCATTTGCTTTAACTTTGGTTTTAGGATGGGTATATAAACTAAATATGTGAGAAATCATCTTAGGGCCGAATCCTAGTGACAATAGGGTTTCTGTTAAAAATGTCCAATTTATTTGGACGAACGCCTGTGTCAGTTGCCATAAGGGTTGCCAGAATATTATTACATTTTGCGTATGAGATCAAGGTCAACACCCTAATAGTGTTGTCCCTAGCCTCTCTCCCTGGGACAAATCCCACCTGATTTGTGTGTGTGAGATTTTGTAATACGTTATTAATATGGTTTGCTAAGATTTTGCCCAGGATCTTAATACCGTGGTAAGGAGGGATATGGGTCTATAGCTGCCTGGGTGTGTGAGGTGCTTGTTTGGTTTGGGGTTACCGAAATGTGCACTGTTAACATTTCTTGGGGAAACATGTAATTTTCATCTAGTGAGTGGAACAGTTTTATGTGGTGCCAATATATTTTTAAATGATTTGTAATATGCATTTGGGAAGCCGTCTGGGCCAGGACTCTTTTCCAGGGGCAGAGCTTTGATTGCAGTGAGTATTTCTGTGAGAGTTATTGGTGCTTATAAGTAATCTCTTTTGGAAGGCTGTAGCCGGGGTAGATCGGCATTATTTATGTAAGCCCGCATTTGTTCTAGGTATTCAAGAGAGTCACTGGAATCTAGGTTGTAGAACTTGGCATAATAGGAGCCAAAGTGATTTGCTATATGATTGCTGTCATATATAGTTTGGTTGTCTACTGTTATTAGTTTGTGTATTTGTGATTTGGTTGTTTGTGCTTTCAGTAGTTTAGCTAAAAGTGTGCCTGCTATATTGCCCTCGTAGAAGTAAGTCTTCCTTAGACTTAATGCTTTTCTTTGGGCTTCTTTGGTTAAATTCTTATTAAGTTCCTGTCTATTCTCTGTTAGTTGGTTAAATGTAATGAGGTCTGTCCGGGTATTTTTGTGTTTGAGTTCTAAACTTATTTTTTTTTTCTATATGCTGTGTGTTTAATGCATTTGCTCCGTAAAACTGCCGTGTGTGCTTGCCACACAGTACTTAGACAGGTGTCCAGGGAAGCATTGAATCTAAAGTATTCTTTTAATGATTTTGTTATTGCTTCCAAAGTGGGTGGGTAGCGGAGTAGGGAATCATCCATTCTCCATATAAATGGAACGATAGGGTGATTTGGCCATTGTAGGGTGATGTGTGTCAATGAGTGGTCAGACCAGGAAGTCGGTTGTATGTCAGAGTCTTTGGTTATGGATAGGTGGTTTCTATCTATCATATGGTAGTCTATGCGTGTGTATACTGACCAGGGATTGGCAAAAAGGTATAATTCCTTTGCATAGGAAGTTGTACTCGCCATATGTCGATTAAACCCAGTTGCTCAAAAAATTTAAGTACTGCATTGGGTGGTCTTGAACATGTAGATGATTTACCCATAGAGGCATCTAGTGTAGGATCTAGAATAACGTTTAGGTCACCTCCAAGTATCAGCGTCCCTTTTCTGTTGTCTGAAACTAGTTTTAGTAACTGTTGGAAAAATTTGTGTCTATTACTGGTCTGTGAAATAGGAGTCCTATGAGGATCAGTATTCTTCCCTCAATGTCTATCACCTTGTTTTGTAAATTAAAGTGGATACTCCTATGTATGAGAATACCCACTCCATGTTTTTTAACTGTGTGTGAATTGAAGAAGCCCACTGGGTGGTCTTTGGATTTGAGTTTCGGTTCTGATGTTGTTAGGAAATGTGTTTCTTGTAAGAATATAATCGAGTCTTTGTGTTTGGCAAAGCTCCTGAGAGCTATGGAGCACTTTGTGGGAGAATTAAGCCCTTTCATATTCTGGGACACTATTGTAATTGTCGGGTCAGTCATGAGTGTGTGTTGGGTGAAGTGTGTAGCTTTTGTAAAAAAGATCTTACCATTTGCTGGTGTTGATTTAGATGTTCCTGATGCTCGATTGGAAGAGTCAGAAAGGCAATAGACTTTTCTCTAGTGTACTGAGGTAAGCGAACACAAAAAAACATATTTAATATTAACATTAATGTATGAATAAGACAAATTTAACATCCAACATGGAAAACAAAAAGTAAAAACCACATTTCTACTAAATACAATTTAGTATATATAACTTATGGAATACTGTAGAAATGTAATTAACAGAGATATAGGGTGTAGGTGGGTTACTAGCAATTTGCTTGCCACAACCCTCCCAATGGGTGCCCCCCCCAGAGGGAGAGAGGCAATCGTAAAGGGAGAATAAGTCATAAGACAAAATTGACAAATGATGGGGAGGAAAACAGCTAAGTAAACCTTTATCATGGTCATATAACATCTGACATGTTTATCTGTGTCAGGTTTTCCGTTACCAGTTGTGTATTACCATTTTAAAAGTTCAGGTGGGGTCAGCTTCGGCTCCTGCAGTGTTCGGGATGGCTACTGAAGCATTCTTTCTTTTTTTTAGACTGTCACCCACTCGGGGCGTTGAGGACGAGGGTTTCTTTGAGCTCTGTCATCTTTGTAATTGTCCCGTAACAAAGGTAGGGATGGCTGGGAGATCTCTAGATGTCTGCAGAATTGCTCTAAGTCTTCTGGATCCCTGTAAACAAATGTCATGTCCTCTTTGATGACTTTGATGGAGAATGGGAAGCCCCATCTGTAGGGAATCCCCAGGTCTGTTAGATGAAGAGTGAGGTACCTTGCTTCTTTGCATTTTGCTAATGTTATGGGGCTAAGATCAGTGTAAATCTGAAGGGAATCTTCTCAGAATGTAATGGGTGATTTTTTTTCCTGGCGTCTTGTAGGATCCTCTCTTTATCTGTAAATTTGTGACAACAGAGGATAATGTCTCTGGGGGGCGCTGAGGGAGGGGGTCTCGCCCTTAAAGCTCTATGAGCTCTGTCTATTATGATGTTTTCATTATTGCCCAGTTCTAGTAGGTACTTAAACAGGTTCTGCAGATAAGACGGTATCCGGGCAGGGAGAATCTTCTCATGCACCCCTCTGATGTGTAGATTCTGGCGGCAACCTCTGTTGTCCAGATCTTCTACTTGAGATTGTAATTGGACAATTGTGGTATTCTGCACTATTCACACTATATATCCTCACTTGACATATAGGCCTAGATTTTGAGTTCGGCGGTAAAAGGGCTGTTAACGCTCCGCGGGCTTTTTTCTGGCCGCACCATAAAATTAACTCTGGTATCGAGAGTTCAAACAAATGCTGCGTTAGGCTCCAAAAAAGGAGCGTAGAGCATTTTTACCGCAAATGCAACTCTCGATACCAGAGTTGCTTACGGACGCGGCCGGCCTCAAAAACGTGCTCGTGCACGATTCCCCCATAGGAAACAATGGGGCTGTTTGAGCTGAAAAAAAACCTAACACCTGCAAAAAAGCAGCGTTCAGCTCCTAACGCAGCCCCATTGTTTCCTATGGGGAAAGACTTCCTACGTCTGCACCTAACACTCTAACATGTACCCCGAGTCTAAACACCCCTAACCTTACACTTATTAACCCCTAATCTGCCGCCCCCGCTATCGCTGACCCCTGCATATTTTTTTAAACCCCTAATCTGCCGCTCCGTAAACCGCCGCCACCTACGTTATCCCTATGTACCCCTAATCTGCTACCCCTAACACCGCCGACCCCTATATTATATTTATTAACCCCTAATCTGCCCCCCTCAACGTCGCCGACACCTGCCTACACTTATTAACCCCTAATCTGCCGAGCGGACCTGAGCGCTACTATAATAAAGTTATTAACCCCTAATCCGCCTCACTAACCCTATCATAAATAGTATTAACCCCTAATCTGCCCTCCCTAACATCGCCGACACCTAACTTCAATTATTAACCCCTAATCTGCCGACCGGAGCTCACCGCTATTCTAATAAATGTATTAACCCCTAAAGCTAAGTCTAACCCTAACACTAACACCCCCCTAAGTTAAATATAATTTAAATCTAACGAAATAAATTAACTCTTATTAAATAAATTATTCCTATTTAAAGCTAAATACTTACCTGTAAAATAAATCCTAATATAGCTACAATATAAATTATAATTATATTATAGCTATTTTAGGATTAATATTTATTTTACAGGCAACTTTGTAATTATTTTAACCAGGTACAATAGCTATTAAATAGTTAAGAACTATTTAATAGTTACCTAGTTAAAATAATAACAAATTTACCTGTAAAATAAATCCTAACCTAAGTTATAATTAAACCTAACACTACCCTATCAATAAAATAATTAAATAAACTACCTACAATTACCTACAATTAACCTAACATTACACTATCAATAAATTAATTAAACACAATTCCTACAAATAAATACAATTAAATAAACTAGCTAAAGTACAAAAAATAAAAAAGAACTAAGTTACAGAAAATAAAAAAATATTTACAAACATAAGAAAAATATTACAACAATTTTAAACTAATTACACCTACTCTAAGCCCCCTAATAAAATAACAAAGCCCCCCAAAATAAAAAATTCCCTACCCTATTCTAAATTAAAAAAGTTACAAGCTCTTTTACCTTACCAGCCCTGAACAGGGCCCTTTGCGGGGCATGCCCCAAGAATTTCAGCTCTTTTGCCTGTAAAAAAAAACATACAATACCCCCCCCCCAACATTACAACCCACCACCCACATACCCCTAATCTAACCCAAACCCCCTTAAAGAAACCTAACACTAAGCCCCTGAAGATCTTCCTACCTTGTCTTCACCATACCAGGTTCACCGATCCGTCCTGGCTCCAACATCTTCATCCAACCCAAGCGGGGGTTGGCGATCCATAATCCGGTCCAGAAGAGGCTCCAAAGTCTTCCTCCTATCCGGCAAGAAGAGGACATCCGGACCGGCAAACATCTTCTCCAAGCGGCATCTTCGATCTTCTTCCATCCGGAGCGAAGCGGCAGGATCCTGAAGACATCCAGCGCGGAACATCCATCCGGACCGACGACTGAACGACGAATGACTGTTCCTTTAAGGGACGTCATCCAAGATGGCGTCCCTCGAATTCCGATTGGCTGATAGGATTCTATCAGCCAATCGGAATTAAGGTAGGAATTTTCTGATTGGCTGATGGAATCAGCCAATCAGAATCTAGTTCAATCCGATTGGCCGATCCAATCAGCCAATCAGATTGAGCTCGCATTCTATTGGCTGATCGGAACAGCCAATAGAATGCGAGCTCAATCTGATTGGCTGATTGGATCAGCCAATCGGATTGAACTTGATTCTGATTGGCTGATTCCATCAGCCAATCAGAAAATTCCTACCTTAATTCCGATTGGCTGATAGAATCCTATCAGCCAATCGGAATTCGAGGGACGCCATCTTGGATGACGTCCCTTAAAGGAACAGTCATTCGTCGTTCAGTCGTCGGTCCGGATGGATGTTCCGCGCTGGATGTCTTCAGGATCCTGCCGCTTCGCTCCGGATGGAAGAAGATCGAAGATGCCGCTTGGAGAAGATGTTTGCCGGTCCGGATGTCCTCTTCTTGCCGGATAGGAGGAAGACTTTGGAGCCTCTTCTGGACCGGATTATGGATCGCCAACCCCCGCTTGGGTTGGATGAAGATGTTGGAGCCAGGACGGATCGGTGAACCTGGTATGGTGAAGACAAGGTAGGAAGATCTTCAGGGGCTTAGTGTTAGGTTTCTTTAAGGGGGTTTGGGTTAGATTAGGGGTATGTGGGTGGTGGGTTGTAATGTTGGGGGGGGGGTATTGTATGTTTTTTTTTACAGGCAAAAGAGCTGAAATTCTTGGGGCATGCCCCGCAAAGGGCCCTGTTCAGGGCTGGTAAGGTAAAAGAGCTTGTAACTTTTTTAATTTAGAATAGGGTAGGGATTTTTTTTATTTTGGGGGGCTTTGTTATTTTATTAGGGGGCTTAGAGTAGGTGTAATTAGTTTAAAATTGTTGTAATATTTTTCTTATGTTTGTAAATATTTTTTTATTTTCTGTAACTTAGTTCTTTTTTATTTTTTGTACTTTAGCTAGTTTATTTAATTGTATTTATTTGTAGGAATTGTGTTTAATTAATTTATTGATAGTGTAGTGTTAGGTTAATTGTAGGTAATTGTAGGTAGTTTATTTAATTATTTTATTGATAGGGTAGTGTTAGGTTTAATTATAACTTAGGTTAGGATTTATTTTACAGGTAAATTTGTTATTATTTTAACTAGGTAACTATTAAATAGTTCTTAACTATTTAATAGCTATTGTACCTGGTTAAAATAATTACAAAGTTGCCTGTAAAATAAATATTAATCCTAAAATAGCTATAATATAATTATAATTTATATTGTAGCTATATTAGGATTTATTTTACAGGTAAGTATTTAGCTTTAAATAGGAATAATTTATTTAATAAGAGTTAATTTATTTCGTTAGATTTAAATTATATTTAACTTAGGGGGGTGTTAGTGTTAGGGTTAGACTTAGCTTTAGGGGTTAATACATTTATTAGAATAGCGGTGAGCTCCGGTCGGCAGATTAGGGGTTAATAATTGAAGTTAGGTGTCGGCGATGTTAGGGAGGGCAGATTAGGGGTTAATACTATTTATGATAGGGTTAGTGAGGCTGATTAGGGGTTAATACATTTATTATAGTAGCGCTCAGGTCAGCTCGGCAGATTAGGGGTTAATAAGTGTAGGCAGGTGTTGGCGACGTTGAGGGGGGCAGATTAGGGGTTAATAAATATAATATAGGGGTCGGCGATGTTAGGGACAGCAGATTAGGGGTACATAGGGATAACGTAGGTGGCGGCGATTTGCGGTCGGAAGATTAGGGGTTAATTATTTTAAGTAGCTGGCGGCGACGTTGTGGGGGGCAAGTTAGGGGTTAATAAATGTAATACAGGGGTCGGCGGGGTTAGGGGCAGCAGATTAGGAGTACATAAATATAACGTAGGTGGCGGTCGGCAGATTAGGGGTTAAAAATTTTAATCGAGTGGCGGCGGTGTGGGGGGACCTCGGTTTAGGGGTACATAGGTAGTTTATGGGTGTTAGTGTACTTTAGGGTACAGTAGTTAAGAGCTTTATAAACCGGCGTTAGCCAGAAAGCTCTTAACTCCTGCTATTTTCAGGCGGCTGGAATATTGTCGTTAGAGCTCTAACGCTCACTTCGGAAACGACTCTAAATACCGGCGTTAGAAAGATCCCATTGAAAAGATAGGCTACGCAAATGGCGTAGGGGGATCTGCGGTATGGAAAAGTCGCGGCTGAAAAGTGAGCGTTAGACCCTTTAATCACTGACTCCAAATACCAGCGGGCGGCCAAAACCAGCGTTAGGAGCCTCTAACGCTGGTTTTTGACGGCTACCGCCGAACTCCAAATCTAGGCCATAGTGTGGTATGTTTCATCTTGTCTCATAGATTTTTATCCACATTTATATTGCATAATTGTATTGTTATTATTATTATTTTTTGTAACATTATCATTTGTGAAGCACATACTACAGATGAAAGGTTAAACACCTTAGGACATCCCCTTTTGGGAAGTCTCTGCACAGGTGTCTGTTGTTTGTAATTAGCTTAATTGCTTTAGGTGGTGTATATAGGATTGTCATTTTTCAGTGTGTAACATATGCCTAAAGAAACAGCGTTTGAGCTGAGAAACGCGTTGCATTGATACAAGGAGGACAAGTATTTGTCCTACCTGTTGGTTCTTGTTTTTATTAATGTTTTAATAAACCTTTTATATTTTAAAATTGGAACCACCACTGGAATTTTTTTTTATATACACCTCCTTTATCCCATCTCCATTGGGACCTAACTTTCTCTTTTTGATAAGCCGCTGTTCTGTTATTGAGCTTATCCTTGGAACCTTTCACCCTGGGTTTTGGTGTTGCCTGTGCTGATCCAGCTTCCCTGCAGCTTCCCAGGAATCCTTTTGGACTGGTCCTGTTCCTGTTGCCATATAGGATCACAGCAAGCTGGGCTGCTGCAATTGCACAGTGCGCGCCTGATAGCACTATATGAGTGCTCTGGATAAATGTGAGTATCCTGGTGTAATTTCTTCCACTATCTTGGATCTCTTTACTGCTACACACATGCGCCTCTTTTTTGTCTTCCCATGTTATTTCTTAAAGTCATGGTGTCTGAGTGGGGTATTTTAGTGTTTATGTCCCCTGGACAAATGGCCCATCAGGAAGATCCGCGTCGGAGCATTAAAAAATTGCGGCCATGCTCTTCTCTGGCCGCCTCTGCCCCATTAATTGATTCTTAACATTGTATATTTACGTCTGTAATGTTGCATATCTTTTAATAAAGTGACATTAAAACTAAAAAAAAAAAAAAAAGAGCAAGTCATCTATAAAATGGCCATAGAAGACCAGATTTGCCCCATGGGGTGAAGAAGATATATATATTTCTTGTCAAAAATCCCCATTAAGAAATTAGCAAAACTTGGGGCAAAACTGGTCCCCATAGTTTTAACACAAATATATGGCCTCCAACAAAAAGAATCTTTGTTTATCTGGTAGATAGATATCTCTTTTTTAAAAAAATATCTACAGCTTCTATGCCTAATACATGTGTCCGGTCCTCAGAAGCTGGATTCTTGCGTTAGCGCTGTCCCTTCAGCCGCAAACTTGGCGGGCGCTTCTCTTCCTCACGCATGTGAGGTCATCCAACAAGGTCCAATGTCTGGATCCACTTACGCTCGCTCCTCAGACGTCACTGGGTGTGTGTGCCACCTCCTTGCTTCTCATTGGGCAACAATGTAACAGTAGGGTATACCACAGGGCTGGGGAAACAAGGGGATTTTTCACCCAAATGGCTGTGCTGCACACTGGAGTAGGTCAAAATCAATGCAGGAGATAGTAAATAGCGGAGCATCAGTGTGGTTAAAACATCAATATTTATTCCAGACGTAATTAAAAACTACAGGAAACACTCAGTGGTATGTGGTAAAAGGAGTCAGCAAGTCCAGCTGATGCGTTTCCGCTTTACGCCTGTAGATTTTAATTACGTTTGGAATAAATATTCATGTTTTAACCACGCTGATACCCACTATTTACTATCTCCTGAGGTGGTAGTAGTATGCAAGATTGGGTTTAAATGCAGTTTAGAATTATTTTTCTTTTTCCGTGAGTATCCCTTCAAGGAATCCTCCATCAATTAACTTTATACATTTTTTGAGGAAACTCTCAGTGGGATTAAATGTTAATTTTAGGTTGTATTCTTGATCTAATAAAATGCGATTTGCCACCTTTAAATAATCTTCCCTATCTTGCAAAACCACTCCACCTCCCTTATCTGCTTGCCTAATGATTATATATTTATTTGAAGCTAAACGTGATAAAAATAAGAAACCCAATTTGAATATATATGAGACAAAAGCTTTATGGGAGGCGGAGTGGTTTTGCAAGATAGGGAAAAAATTGATAAAGTTAATTGATGGAGGATTCCTTGAAGGGATACTCACGAAAAAAGAAATAGAATTCTTAACTCCATCTAAACCCAATCTTGCATACTACTACCACCTCCCTAAAATTCATAAATTTCAGGCTGATCCCCGGGGAGACCCATCATCTCAGGGATCGGAAATCTGACGTGTTATTTGTCCGAATACGTGGGCCAGTTCCTTAAGACCCAGTGATAAATTTGCCATCATATATTAAGGACACACCAGATCTTATTTCTAAGTTAATGAATATCAAGAAAGTAAATCACAGTTTGTTTTGGTTAACATGCGATGTATCCTCCTTATATTCCAACATATCCCATGCATTAGGCATAGAAGCTGTAGATATTTTTTTTAAAAAGAGATATCTATCTATCAGATAAATAAAGTTTTTTTGTTGTTGTTGGAGGCCATAGATTTTGTATTAAAACACAATTATTTTGTTTTTCAGGAAAAAAAATTCTTAAGATCAAAGGAACAGCCAGACCAGATTTGCCCCAAGTTTTGCTAATTTCTTTATGGGGGTTTTTGACGAAAAATATATATTTTCGTCACCCCATGGGGCAAATCTGGACTTCTATGGCCGTTTTATAGATGACTTGCTTTTTATATGGGAGGGAATGAAATCTGAAGCTAGAACTTTTGTTGATACTCTCAGTTTATGATGAATAATCAGAAATACTCATCAAAAGATTCATAGAGAAACAATATCCATTGGACCTCATATATAAAAGTTATCAGAGAGCTAGAGATAGAGACAGAAGGGAATTTTTTACAACTAAAATCACCCCCAAATCTGACATTATATGCAATATTGATGGAGGAAATCATTTCAAGAGAAATTTAAGATTCATCACACAAAATAACAATAACCATGAATAAATTAAACAAATTCTAGGCAAATACTAGTTCATCTTGCAAGGTGATCCACTACTAAGAGAGTGTTTAGGAGATAACCCAATATGTATATTTAGAAGAGCACCAACTCTCAAAAATAAACTAGCACCTAGTAAGTTTGTAATGAGTAAGTTTGATTCCAACAAAAAGAAAGATTTGAAAACAAATTTCTTATTGGGCAAGAGTGGTTTCTACAAATGTGATAGGAATAAATGTGGCCTTTGTGCATATACACCTGGAAAGAGAACAAACTTTACATCTTATATTAGTAAGAAAGAATGTAATATTTCTTCACAATTCACATGTGATTCCCAGTATGTAGTCTATCTCCTAGAGTGTATATGTGGGGTACAATATATGGGAGAACCTCTAGAACCCTCAAAAAAGATGGGGGGAATACATGAGGAATTTGAAGAATTCTGTAACAAACCATAGTGTACCGAGACATGGAGTATGCTGCCACAATAGTGAAACTGATATTTTTAGAATTTTTCCTATTGAATATATTCAACCTAAGTGGGCAGAAATAGTTTTTTTTTGTCATTTGAGACAAAGGGAGACCTTCTGGATTTTGAAGCTTAAAACTATCAAACCCTTTGGCTGAAATGAACATATCGATATGGATGCCTTTAATTAATCTATAAATTAATGGACTCTACCATCACTGAAGATTTATTATATATATATATATATATATATATATATATATATATATATATATATATATATATATATATATATATAAAATGTATTTATATATATAAAAGGTATTTCTGGAGGTTTATTATATATTTATTAAGCATCTTGATCAATTGAATTATTTGTTTTTCTTTTATCTCTGAATTTGAGATTCCTGTAAGGGGGGACACAAACTGTTCCCCCTGACAGGAAAACTGCAAACATTAACTCTTTATATGATGTTTGTATAATATTCTGAAGTATACCCTATTTTTAATATCATTTTGGAGTAGCCTATATATTTGTACAATCGATTATATTAATTGATGTTTACGATGATGTTTCCCACCATTAGCATGGTTTATGTTTAGACACAAATTTGTATTTTCTTATAGTTAAGGTTTTTTTAGCTATAAAACATACAATTAGACCTGTATTTTACTGCCTTCCTAAAATCACAAAGATGCTAACAAACCCTGGGTAGGCCAATTGTAGCTGGCTCTGGCTCTATTTTCACAAATATAGCTATATTTTTAGATAAAATATTGCAACCTTATTTTATTAAGGTGACTTCTTATATTAAGGAATCATATGACTTTCTGAAGAACTATACACCACTATTAAACCTACTAGTGGGATAATGTCTGACTCTGCAAAGGAAATTCTTTTGGCCGAATAATATTTATGTGAACAAGTGGAATTTTTGTTGAAACTGTTGGATATAGTACTGTATTGTAACTATTTGTTATTTAGAGACAATTTTTATTTGCAAAGGAAAGTGTCAGGGTGCCAGGAATCAGACTAAGACGAGAAGTGCAATAAATAATAACACCTTTATTAATAGCAAAAAATAATAAAAAGTCCACAAGTCAAATAACAAGGCAGGAATCAAAACCAGAGCTGGTAGTCAGACAAGACGAGTCAGGAGCCAAAGCGAATATTCAGACGAGCCGAGTCAGAAGCCAAAGCGAGTAGTCAGATGAGCCGGAATCAGGAACAAGGAGAACAGCAGAGTCAGGAACAAGCCAGAGATCAGGAACCAGGAGCTCTCACAAACAGGTCTGAGACAATGCAAGGGCAAAGCATACTGAACAGAGGCCCTTTTTAATAATAAGTGATGACATCACAATTCTGAGACTGCATCCTGTCTCACACGGATGATGTACACCAGTCTGGCCATAAAGGGAAGTGCAGGAAATGAGCAGCATCACACAGTATGCACCAGAGTCAGAAAGAGAGGTGAGTAAAATGGCTGCCAGAAGCACATGGCAAACAAGACAGGGAAAAAAAACCCTAACAGTACCCTCCCCTCAACGACCCCTCCCCCGCAGGAGGACAAAAGGCTTATTGGGGAAATGGACATGGAAGGCATGAACATCAGAGGAGGGAAACCATTAACGCTCCTCCGGACCATAGCCCCTCCAGTGAACAAAATACTGTATGCGGCCCCTGGACATACGAGAGTCAATAATGCTGCTGACCTCATACTCCTCATGGTTGTCAACAAAGATAGGATAGGGACAAGGCAACACAGTGGTAAACCGATTACAAACCAATGGTTTCAAGAGGGAGACATGAAAACCATTGGAGATGCACATTGCAGGAGGAAGATCAAGAGCGTACTCCACAGGATTGACCCATCGGAGTATTCAAAAAGGACCAACATAACGGGGAGCTAGTTTATTGGAAGGTACACGAAGGTTCAAGTTGTGAGAGGACAGCCAAACTCTCTCACCAACCTGGTAGGAACTTTTGGCGCTGCATAGAACAATGAAGGCAATCCTGAATCTGCACCCACGTGGAACGGAGTTGCAGGAGATGCTCCTCCAAAGCCGGAATACCCTGAGACATGAATGAATCGGGCAACAAGGATGGTTAAAACTCATAATTCGCCATGAATGGGGATAACTTGGAGGAAGCATTAATATGCAATGTGACATTTTAGAAAAAAGGTCAACCACCATAAGGATAACAGTATTGCCTTTGGAAACAGGGAAAGATGTGTCCAAGGATGCTCACCATTAGCAATAGGTTGAAGAAGACCCACAGGAAGACGTTGAGGAGTCTTATTCTGTGCACAAACTGAGCAGGAGGCAACATACGCAGCAACATCAGAATGAAGACCTGGCCACCAGAATTGTAGAGTGACATACCAAATCATTTGGTTCTTGCCTGGGTGACCTATGGCTTTAGGATAGTGGTAAGTGTGCAAAAGTTTAGTTAGAAGATTCTCAGGAACAAAACACTTACCACTAGGTTTCTCAGGAGGTGCATTGATTTGTGCAGCCAGGATCTCCTCCCCCAAGGGAGAAGTCAAATTAGTACGTATGGTAGCCACAATATAGTCAGGAGGTATAACTGGAGTAGGTACAGACTCCTCCTTGGACAGAGGCGAAAATTGTCGAGAGAGGGCATCAGCCCTAACATTCTTACTACCAGGCAGGTAGAAGACCACATAATTAAACCGAGACAAACATAGCGCCCATCTGGCCTGCCGGGGCGACAAACATTTTGCTTCAAATAGATAAGTTAAATTTTTGTGGTCAGTAAGAATGAGTAGTGGCACGCAAGTACCCTCAAGTAGATGCCTCCATTGCTTGAGTGACAAAATTATGGCCAGTAATTCCCTGTTGCCAATTTCATAATTGCACTCCGCTGGAGACAGTTTCTTAGAGAAAAAACCACATGGATGCAAGGAAAAGTCAGGCGTAGGATGTTGAGACAAGAGGGCACCTACTCCAGTCTCAGACGCATCAACCTCAAGAACGAAAGGCAGGACAGGGTTAGGATGAGCCAGAACTGGAGCGGCAGCAAAGACAGTCTTAAGACTATCAAAGGCCTTAATGGCAGTATGTGACCAATGGAGTGGATCATTCTCTTTACGGGTCATGTCTGTGATAGGTTTGACCAAGGAAGAAAAGTTTTTAATAAACTTTCTATAGTAATTGGCAAACCCCAAAAAACATTGAATAGACCAAAGACCAACTGGGCGAGGCCACTGCAGAACTGCAGATAACTTGTCAGGATCCATGGAGAACCCTGCAATGGAGATAACATAACCTAGGAAGGTTACTTGAGTCTGATGGAACTCACATTTCTCGAGTTTACAAAACAGGCCGTTCTCACGTAGTCTCTGAAGAACCCGTGTAACATCAGAACGATGAGCCTCAAGTGTGGGTGAGTGTATGAGGAGGTCGTCTAAGTACACCACAACACACTGTTGCAACATATCTCGTAGGATATCATTAATAAATTCCTGGAAAACAGCAGGAGCATTACATAGGCCAAAGGGCATTACAAGATACTCATAATGCCCGCTCCTGGTGTTAAATGCTGTTTTCCATTTGTGGACCCTCCTTGATCCTAACGAGATTGTACACTCCTCTCAAATCAAGTTTAGTAAAGATCGTAGCTCCCTTGAGGCGGTCAAAGAGTTCCGTAATGAGCGGAATAGGGTAAGCATTCTTAATAGACAATAAAGACAATTAAGACCCCTATAATCGATGCATGGTCTTAACTCGCCACCCTTTTTCTTCACAAAGAAGCCAGCCCCTGCAGGAGAGCAGGATTTGCGGATGATCCCCCGCAAAAGAGCATCGGCAACATACTCCTCCATAGCACAATTCTCTGCAACAGACAGAGGGTAAACCCAGCCCCGATGAGGAATGGCTCCAGGTTGCAGGTCTATGGCACAATCGTAAGACCAGTGAGGAGGCAACATACCGGCATGCACCTTGTCAAAAACGTCTAGGAACTCTCGGTACTCCTCTGGCAATTGAGATACCGAAGAAGTACACAATACATTAATTGGTTTCCGAAGACAAGTGGAAATACATTGCGGAGACCACGACAAAATTTCGGACCTGCGCCAGTCGAGACTGGGATTGTGCTTTTGAAGCCAGGGATATCCCAGAACAACCAGAAAATGCGGAGAGTTAATCACCTGGAACTGAAGGGTTTCAAAATGGAGAGCCTCAACAGCCATGGATAACGGAGCAGTTTCGTGAGTAACGAGTGCGGACTGAAGGGGCCTGCCATCAATGGCCTTAATAGCAAGCGGAACGGACCGAGGCAAAACAGGAATGGAGTGCTTTGATACAAAAGCACTGTCAATGAAATAGCCCGCAGCACTGGAGTCAACAAGAGCCTGGGTGACTATGGAGGAGTCAACCCAGGAAAGGACAACCGTGACCAAAGGTTTCTCCTTTAGTAGTTCTGGGGATGAGGATAAACCACCCAAGGTCTGCCCCCGACAAGACCTTAGGTGTGAGCGTTTCCCGGCCGTGTAGGACAAGACTTCAAAAGGTGGCCCTGTAACCCACAATAGAGGCAGAGCCCCTCCCTCCTCCTAAAGGCCCTCTCCGCCATGAATAGACGCGTGAATCCTAACTGCATCGGCTCAGCAGTACCTGGTGACTCGGGACCAGGAGGCATGGGCGAGAGGGAGGCATGGGTGGGAACGAACACGTAGGAGATAACGGAACAGGAGACTTCTGCAAGCGCTCCTTGAAAGAGGGCCTCTCACTTAGTCTGATGTCAATTAGGATAAAAAAAGACACCAATGTCTCGAGATCTTCTGGTAAATCTCTGGGAGCAACTTCGTCTTTATTCGCATCAGAGAGCCCATATAAGAAGGCGGCAACAAGGGCTTCATTGTTCCAACCTACCTCTGCGGCAAGTGCACAGAACTCAATGGCATACTGAGCAACAGATCTTGTACCTTGCTGAATGGACATGAGTTGTTTAGCAGCAGAGGAGGAGCAAGCCGGAACATCAAATACCCTTTGAAAGGAGGTCACAAATTCAAGGTAATTTGAAATCACAGGTTTATTAGTCTCCCACAAGGGATTAGCCCAGGCAAGAGCTGTGTCAGAGAGTAACGAGATGAAAAATCCCACCTTATCTCTGTCAGAGCGAAACGCCTGAGGAAACATCTCAAAGTAAATGCCCACCTGGTTCAAAAACCCTCTGCACTGATTAGGATCGCCTCCATATCGCTGAGGTATAGGTGCAGAACCGGAAATGCTCCTGGTATGACCAGGTGCAGCAGCGGAAACAGAAACAGTCATTACTTGCGGGACACTTTGGTCCACATGTGCAGTGCGAGTCAGCAGGGTTTGTAGGGCTAGTGCAAATTGATCCAAGAGGTGATCCTGTTCATCCATCCTGGAAATTATGGCAGGTAAAGGTGGATTATTAGCAGGATTCATGGCCCTTGCGTAATGTCAGGGTGCCAGGAATCAGACTGAGACGAGAAGTGCAAAAAATAATCAAACCTTTATTACTAGCAAAAAATAATAAAAAGTCCACCAGTCAAATAACAAGTCAGGAATCAAAACCAGAGTCAGATGAGCCGAGTCAGGAGCCAAAGCGAATAGTCAGACGAGCCGAGTCAGGAGCCAAAGCGAGTAGTCAGACAAGCCAGAATCAGGAACAAGGAGAACAACAGAGTCAGGAACAAGCCAGAGATCAGGAACCAGGAGGGACGTCAGACAGCCAGGTAATACACAGGAGCTCTCACAAACAGGTCTGAGACAATGCAAGGGCAAAGCATACTGAACAGAGGCCCTTTAAATAATAAGTGATGACATCACATTTCTGAGACTGCATTCTTTCTCACACGGATGATGTACACCAGTCTGGCCATAAAAGGAAGTGCAGGAAATGAGCAGCATCACACAGTATGCACCAGAGTCAGAAAGAGAGGTGAGTAAAATGGCTGCCAGCAGCACATGGCAAACAAGACAGGGAAAAAAACCTGACAGAAAGGTACTTCCCTTACATATGCCAATATCTTTATGAATAATTTTGAAGAAACCTATGTCTCCACCTATTGGAGATTTATTGATGATATATTTGGCAACACAAGATTCCTGGAGATGTTTGCCACTGATTTGAATACTGTAAATGGAATTAAATTTAAGTTGGCTAGGGGTGGAGCCAACCACTAAAGCGGCATGATGAGTTTTGTAGAAGCTCTTTAAAGTATGCATACGCTGACCCACTTAAAAGTACATTGAGGGAATCTGGGATACTACAACAAGATTGTGCACTTTGTCTATGTTATTTAGTAAACCACATAGTGACCACACCGTGTTGGGGACCGATTGAACCTCCTTTATACTTACTGGATGACTATTCTTCTAGTCAGGATTACTGGACTACACATTAAACCGGCACATGAGAGGACTTTGAAGTGTGCTGCTCGAGGAATAAGTTTCTGTAGTAGGTGCGAGCCTCCATTTTGAAATCAAGTTTTCCCCACACAAAGATACCCAAAGTGCATACCTATAGTACTTTTTGTATGATTTACAATATGTGCAGTTAAAGCTGTGGAACTATACTTCCCCCTGGTTATCCAGGTTAATGAGAGGTGAAGCTTTTCTTTCTCCTCACTTGACTATTATAGCATCATGGAGGATATGTGGAGCGTTTTAAGTCAGAATGTTGTTACGCTTCTGGGTGCACACTTTGCTAACTTGGTGAAGTCAATTCAGCAGCAATTTACCTTGTGGTCTGATACTGAAAGTGGAGATGCGGATTGTGACGAGACCAATCTTGCCACTGTGCATTGGAGGAGCCTGGTTGCCCGCCTGCTGCCTTTAGACTATGGCCCCATGTTGAAATGCTTACTTTTCCCCTGCAACGACAGGAAAGCCGGGTCATTCAGTACTTGCCCTATCTGAACAGTGATACCCCAGATAGCTATGCCATTTAGCCCATTTGTATAACGAAAGACTTTGGCTCCATGGCAATTGAACTGTATTTCTCTGTCTGTGATAATTACATCAACCATTGTGTAAGGTAATTGTATCAACCATTGTGTAAGGTAACTGCATCAACCATGGTGTAAGGTAATTGTATCAACCATTGTGTAAGGTAACTGCATCAACCATTGTGTAAGGTAATTGTATCAACCATTGTGTAAGGTAACTGCATCAACCATTGACGGAGCTTGGTCTCGTGTTTGGGGGGAAGTGCTACTTTGAATTATTCTTTTGCCTGTTCCAGGAGAGAAGGATTTCATGTATTTTCCCTGTTCAGTGTATTAACTGGGTTCGTGTGTTGCTATTCCCGTATTAAGGGCATCTTTCATCTGGTATTAACCCTCGATATCAGGGTTATACCGTAACAATTGGTGGCAAGCGACGGGATTGTCCTCATCACCCAGAAGAGCAACTACACATCTGTGGATTTACAAGTTGGGGGCAATGCCTGTCCCAGTACAGCGACCCTAAAAGCAACAGAATGGAACCAGCAGTGTTATATGAGGAGGAGGACCTGGATGGCATCTGGTACCAGGCCCTGGATAATGTACAATACCAGGGATAGTCGGTCCTGTCCCCCAGCAACAGGGCTGTTTAGCCAAAGGGGAGACAGTCAGTCTCCCCCCACAGCAGCCTGGTGCTTTGTCCAAAGGGGAGACGATCGGTCTCCCCCTCCAGCAGCACAGCCATGTATCCAACGGGGAGACAGTCGGTCTCCCCCTCCAGCAACCAGGCTCCCACCAGGCTACTTTCATGGTAGTGCTGGCACCAGGGCAGAGTACAGCTGGTCTCTGCCCACCTCACAACCCACCAATTCAGCGTACCAATCCCCCACACAGCCGTGGTGAGGCACCTGGACATGGACAAGTTCCTCCTCTACCCAGGTGTAGTGACCATTTATTGTGGGTGGGCTGTACTGTTGATTGTGTTTTGTGGGTGGGTTGCTGGACTAACCAGGGCACTGACTGGCAGGAGGTCAGATACTCTGTTAGTCTGTTTGGAAAAGGGGAGAGATGTGACGAGACGTATCTCGCCACTGTGCATTGGAGGAGCCTGGTTGCCCGCCTGCTGCCTTTAGACTATGGCCGCATGTTGAAATGCTTACTTTTCCCCTGCAAAGACATGAAAGCCGTCATTCAGTACTTGTCCTATCTGAACTGTGATACCCCAGATAGCTATGCCATGTAGCCCATTTGTATAACGAAAGACTTTGGTTCCATGGCAATTGAACTGTATTTTTCTGTCTGTGATAATTACATCAACCATTGTGTAAGGTAATTGTATCAACCATTGTGTAAGGTAACTGCATCAACCATTGTGTAAGGTAATTGCATCAACCATTGTGTAAGGTAACTGCATCAACCATTGTGTAAGGTAATTGTAACAACCATTGTGTAAGGTACCTGCATCAACCATTGTGTAAGGTAATTGTAACAACCATTGTGTAAGGTAACTGCATCAACCATTGTGTAAGGTAATTGTATCATAGGCAGAGGGGAGGATTTTGTGTGGGAGTGTCTGAGAGTATTGTATGTGTTTATTGGTTGTTTTACAAAACCCTGTGAGTGGTACTAATGTGTAAAAATGTGTATTTAAGAACAATAAACCCACAGCTCTGGCTGATTCCTGTTTTATCCTCAAGACGGAGCTTGGTCTCGTGTTTGGGGGGAAGTGCTACTTTGAATTATTCTTTTGCCTGTTCCAGGAGAGAAGGATTTCGTGTATTTTCCCTGTTCAGTCTATTAACTGGGTTTGTGTGTTGCTATTCCCGTATTAAGGGCATCTTTCATCTGGTATTAACCCTCGATAGCAGGGTTATACCGTAACACAGATTTAATACAGTCATTAACTATTTGGCAGCCACAGGAGCCAAGATATTCAGTTGAAGATGGTGGGCATATTAGTGAGGTAGACTTTGTTTGTGATGGCATTGAGTCGACAACAACCCACATAGAAGGAGTCTGGTGTGAGAGACGCCTCTATACCCCATTACTGAAGAGGATTGAGTTATCGATAAATATTGAACTGTCTCAAACTGTCAAAACCTCTCCCACAATTTGGCTTACAACTGGTACATCACTACTGGTATGGAACCTGGCATACTTTAAACCACGGACTGCACCTTTTACTACTACTACTAGATGCAGTTTAGTAGATCAGCCCCAGGGACAAATGGGGATCATCACCTACTACTCCTTTACAGCTCTTTGCTGCAAAATCTCTGTGGATATGCTAGATTTGACCAGTCAACAGTTGCTGGCTTATGGTATGGTGTCTCCAAGATCTGGTGTCAGTTGATAAACTTTTCTCCTGTTTCTCACACAAGACTTGTGTCCTGTTTTAACATGACAACCTTAAGGTTTGAATAATGGTGGACTGACTAATTTGGGACATGTGTGACGATATTACTTACCAAAATACTACAGTTGAAACTCATGTAGGTCTTTTGTCTTTTCTTACCGTAATGATTGCTGTTTTGTCATTCCGCTGCTTAATGCCTTCGAAATTTTCGTTATTTTCAGAAGATGTCAAAATGTTGGAGGTTTTTAATAGGCATATATATTATCTGATTGTTTTAACTCAATTTTTACTATACCTAGGCATCCATATTAATGTTATACCACACAGTTAAACCTCCTGATTAGCTCCCTGTCATAGGAGGTTTTAATTTTATCTTTTTTGATGCACTTTTATTTTACATCTTATACCTATCACATTTTGGCTCTAAGTAAGGTGACCATATTGACGTTTTAAAAAGGGACACATATGAAAAATACATGTGTCAGGGTTTTTATGCAAAACATTTCTTTAAACAGCCCTGAAAACAGCCCTGACATATATATTTTTTCACATGTGTCCCTTTTTAAAGCGGCAATATGGTCACCCTAGCTCTAAGTGAGACCCGATGGAAAATGTTCACATTTTGCTGTCTCAATACTAACATATTTGCATAAGGGGCTGTAACACTAGATAGTTTTTATGTTTATATATATTCCCTTATCTAGGCATTCAGAATCATATACCCTTGTTGTGGCATTTTATTGTTATTCTCATTTTAAAAGCATTGATGGTGCATCAGAATAGGTGATACAATAGAGAAATACCCTATTGTAGATATTGATGTGAAAGTTAACCAGATTGCTTTGATACCTTAATTACATACTTCCATGTCTTACAAGTGCACGTGGTCATATTTAAGTTTACCAATCTTAGGAATTCATATTGCCTAATTCTAGATATGCTTATAAATATTATATAGTTGCCTGATAATTTCTATATATATATATGTATATAGTAGTTAATTGTTTTCCTTTTTTTATAAGGGCCATATGTACTTTATTAGATATTTGTATCTTACACTAAGAGCGCTTATAATATGCTTATACTCCCCTAATTATTGTGATTTCTAAAAACTCTTACATGGCATGACATAAATCTCCTTTACTCCTAACCGTGCTGTCAGCGGCCGAGACAGCAGGGTGCACTTAATTATTTCTCCAGCTAGCTGTCAAGGTAGACTTTGGTTTAAAGATCAGTAATTTTGCGGACTACAGGATATCCTAACACACATATGTTGTACATTACTTATATATGTATTTACATATATATTTGTTTGCTGCAGTGCTTATGGTTTCTGTGCTCTTATTCACTCAGAATATCATGTAAATATTTATATGACTGCATGGTATTATTAGTTCAACAATAAGTTAGCACCCTTGAATTGTTTCTTAAAAACCTGGTGATTTGGATTACCACCTCACCTCTTTAAAGGATGAATGTTCCAATGATTATAATGTTATGGGTTTTCCCTTTTTTATCAGTTGGTATGTTCAAAAGCCCATAAGTGGCCCTGTAGTCTTTATACCCCAGCTTGTCACTTCACCATGCTTTAAATATAAGTCTTGAGGTCCAACAGTGACCTTAAATGTATTAAATGGGGCAATTTGGTTTGTCTTCTTCTGGAAATGCTATATCTGTGGTTCTAGTCTGATAAATAGAATTTATTTTCTTTATATTTTTTTTCTATACATAGACCTCATAGCAGTTTGCTGTGTTAGTTGCCTGGTTGGCTCTATACATACTCCCCATTCACTAATGTATTCTGGCGGCTCCTAATCCTGCTCAGAGACTTATTTTGCAATTTATCTATACCGCTATTGTAATCATACTCTTACTTCCATTATGCCAAGCCTGTGAGTGACCCTTTATATATTTATTTACTTCTAGATAATATTCCCTTATTTTATAAATACATTTATTGAGCCCCAATGTGGGCGTTTTTCTTTTTTTTTTAGCAGTGATGATTACCTCCTATTTTATCATTTCCATGTTTTTAGAATTTTTCTTCCAAGTCACATAAAACATAAATATTGATGGCAGATAAGAGCCATAGGCACAGCAAGTCTGCCCAATATTACCTAAAAGTATAAACTTATCTAGTTTGTAGGATAGCCTTATCCTTGTCACAGACATTTTTAAAGTCCCCCACAGAGTTTGTCATTACTACCTCTTGAGGAAGTTTATTCCATAAATCAATCGCTCTTTCTGTAAAGAAGTGCTTCCTCAAATTACTCCTGAATCTACTACCCTTTAGCTTGAGATCATGACCCCTTGTTCTTGAATTTTCCATTTTATGTAAAATACCCACAGCCTCAGTTTTACTAAGCCCTTTAACATACTTGAAAGTTGCTATCATATCACCTCTTTCCCTTCTCTCCTCTAAGCTATACATATTTAGGTCATTGAGCCTATCCTGGTAAGTTTTATTTTTTAGACCATGTACCATTTTGGTAGCCCTCTTTTGCACAGATTTAAGTTTGTTAATATCCTTCTGAAGATATGGCCTCCAGAACTGCACACAATACTCAAGATGAGGCCTAACTAATGATCTATAAAGTGGCATAAGAACCTTACTATTTCTGCTGCAAATACCTCTACTAATACATCTAAGCATTCTGTTGGCCTTACTCGCTGCAGTACTACTTTGTTTGCTAAATTTTAAATCATATGAAATAATAATTTCCAAGTCCTGTTCCTCATTTGTAACAGTCAGTGTCATCGAGTCTGTAATTAACATTTGGATTTTTCTTCCCTAAATGCATACTTTTACACTTTGCTGTGTTAAACTTTAGATCCCAGTCATTTGTCCATTCCAACAATTGTTGTATATCACTTCTCATTTCGTCTACCCCCCCTGGAGCATCTACTCTGTTACAAATTTTTGTATCATATGCAAAAAGACATACTTTCCCCTGTAGCTCTTTGCTTATATCGCAGATAAATATGCTAAACAAAACAGGCCCCAGAACTGACTCCTGATGAACACCGCTAGTAACAGCCCCCTCTGCTGAATGTACTCCGTTTACTAAGACACTTTGTTTTCTGTCCTTAAGCCAGCATTCCACCCATTCACAATTTTTGAGTCTAGACCAAGGAGATACAGTTTGTGAATTAGTTTGTTATGTGGGACGGTGTCAAATGCTTTGCTGAAATCTGGATATGCCACATCAACTGCTCCATCCTTGTCTAATACTTTTGTTACATAATCAAGGAAGTCAATTAGATTAATTGTTTAATTACAAGTAAATTTAAGCTACTAAAAATGTGAATGCTTATATAATAGTGGATGTTGTAAAACTATCAAAATGGGGTTCATCTTAGTTACTAGCTCTTTCGCAATTTGAAGGGTCCAAGAGAGATAATTTTTTCCTTTATTTTATCAACAAGTAGGTAAAAATATGCATATAATGCTTTAAAGTTTTATTGATGTTCACTTATTTTATTTACCACCTTCTGCTGTATTGGTTCAAACACCATAAGAACTTGTTAATGTCCGATTGCAGCAATATAGATCTATATATTATGAGAATTTGCTAATATATGCACCTGTTTGACTACATATTTGAATATCATGCTGTAACCTGTTTACTAAATTGTATCTGATAAACCCCAATAAAAATAATAATAATAAAAAATCACATTGACTTACAGTGATGAGTCTGTATAATTTCTAGATACATATACAGTGTATCTATATATATATATATATATATATATATATATATATATATATATATATATATATATATATATATATATATATATATATATATATATATATATATATATATATATGGGAAATTGTTAGATATTTTTTCTAAACCCTCTGAGGAACAATATCCTTAGATTTTGATAGTTTCCATCCACCATCTACTTTAAAATCTATCCCCAAAAGTTATTTATTACAAATTCAAAATATAGTAACTAATGATGAATTATGTGAGAACGGATTTGGACAAATGTCCTATAATTTGTACAAAGAGGTTACCCAAAATCTTTAATAGAAACACAGTCAGTCTAAAAGTTCAAAACAGAATCCAATACAAATACTAATAATGATGAAACAAAATGAAAGATGTTTGTTTCCCAATAAAATATGAGGAGTCACTAGGTGAATACAATCTTTAGGAAACATTGGCATATCCTAAGAATGTGTCAGCCTGAAATTAAAGAATTTGTTTATTTCCCTATGCCAGCATATAAAAGGGGTTGTAGTATTAGGGACAGGTTGGTGAGGGCTGATATAGGCAGCATGCAGAGATCAAAGCATTTTTATCATATATATTGTATATGGATTTTTGTATATGATCATGTCATAATTATTTGACCATTAGGTGGTTATATTGCACTAGGATGTTTGTAATTGTAGTGCTCTGTGAGACTATTACTAACACTTATCACAGGTGCTGTAAACATTAGCATGATTAAGGTAATTGACTAGCCCAAAACATTGTTGTACTTTTGGACTCCATGTTTGATTAATAAAGGTCACTAAAACTGAAGGAGCTGGAGGAATTTGATTTTTTATGAGAAATGGTGCAGTACAAGACCTAGAAGTCATGCTACTTTAATTGGAATTGGGTAATATTAGGTATATTATAGGAACTAATATTCTATGTCCTTAAAAACAAACAAAAACCCCCAACAATATATTTACTTAATGTGATCTACTTACTGTTTCCCTGCCATTAAACAAAAAAAATGAGATTTGTCTAGCTTTGTCAGTAGAAGATGGAGAAGTGATATCATGTGCAATGTCATGTAGCATTATCTGGATTGGCTTTGGCAGTGCAAGATCTAAGATGGTACACAGTCAGATGCTATGGATTTTTTATACAGTCAGCACTGGTGATGTTTTGCTTAATATTTTCATTATTATTAACCCTAACAATACTGGACCCATTATAAATAAACATTGTAATTATAATTTCAAATACCCTAATTGCTATTAACGCTACTAGACTTACACCCCCACCACAATCAATCCCTCAGCACTCAGAAACTACAGTATTAACCCCTTATTATATCATTCCCCCACTGCAAATTAGCTATCTATTGCATGCACCTCCTACAATTAACCCCTTACCTAGAGAACAGCTGCAAAATTTTCTAACCCAATCCTTTGGCAACCAAAAGGCCAATCAACATGATCTGCCTAAACACAACCCCCAGGAAAAAAACTACAGCCAAAACACGTCCTGTGAGCACCTAAAATATCTACACTTATTTATGTAAGTATCAGTGATTTCTCTGATTCTTTTCCACCATAATAGACACCAACCATGACCCCCTCCCTAACCACAGTAAGCCTTAAGCAAAATGTCTACCAACCCACTGATATTAACCATTTACTGTTTGAACCCCCAAGTACATTAACCTTTAATGCTATTCACTAGTGTGACCACACTGAGCCCTAAATGGTGTCCATTTGTTAGGTATCAACATGCTCTTATGTAAAACTTTAATCTGCAGAGGTTTAGATTGCAGAGGACAGAGATTTTGATGCAAGTAACACACTGTCCTTATTCAACCATTAAAATAAGCCACAAAAATCTCTTTCTAGGAAGGACAATTATCTTTGCTAGTGATTCTCTCTCACTTAACAAATAGACAGATTTCTATTATTGTATAAAAGAATGGGCCAATGTAATTCAGTGATTGTCCTTTCCTTGACAATTACCTAGTAGATGTAGGGACAAAAGAACACTTGACATGTTGGTTAGGTTCTTTTAAAAAAGGATAAAGCCCATATGACATATTATTATGCCAAGTATTTGTGGTTTTTGTGGCTTCTCACCTTTCTCAAGTGGGATCTTGTGATCAATTTTGTTAGTAGGATGGGGTTGCTATAGTTACTTAGCTCTCAGAGTATCACAAAAGTCACCTTGTAGATAGCTAATATTTCTTGTTGTCCTCTATAGATATACTGGACTATCCTTAAGTGACTGATAACATTGGTAGGTGGGGTCACCCAATGCCCCCCAAAAGGCTCCACGCTTGATCCCACATGTATATTTTTCACAACAGAGCAGTTAGTTTACCCCTTGGCTGCCAGTAACAGGCAAAACAATAAGTTTACCTTTTTGGTTGCAATATACATTAGTGATTGTACCCCTCTTGAATGCTTCAAGACATATGAGGTATTTTACAATTAACTGACAACTGTTGTATTCTGAATATTGAATGCAAGGTACCGCAATCAATTTGGGGTACCTTGCATTCCTAGCGGCTGAATTTTTCAAAACAGCCAATAGGATTAGAGCTACTGAAATCCTATTGGCTGTTCAAATCAGCCAATAACATTTTAGTAGCTCTCATCCTATTGGCTGATTTTGAAAATTTATTTCAGCCAATGGAAATGCAAGGTACCCCAATAAATATGGGGTACCTTGAATTCAAACTTCAGTGTGCGGTGGACAATCGCATGAAGAGGAACCTCCACGCATTTGCCGAGGACCGTCGCCACCGATGACCGCCGCAGAGGATCGCCACATCTGGGAAGACCGCTCCGGACCTCTGCTTCGCGCCGCCTTCACTGTGGATGAAGATGATGGACTCGCCTGAAAGAAGACCTTCTCTGCTGAACTTCTGAAACCATGAGTACCTATTTGGGGCTTTAGTGTTATCTTTTTTAAATGTTTTTTATTTTTTTTATTTTTTTTAGAAAAGGGTTTATTGGGATATTTGCAAAAGGGCTGAATGCCCTTTTAAAGGCAGTGAAAAAGAGCTGAATGCCCTTTTAAGGGCAATGCACATACAAATGCCCCTATAGGGGCAATGGGTAGTTTAGGTTTATTAGTGTTAGTTTTTTTTAAATTTTGGGTGGTTTGGTGGGTGGGTGGTTTTACGGGGGGGGGGACTTTATTTGTAATATAAAAGAGATGATTTCTTTAGGGCAATTCCCTAGTTTATTCTTAGATAAGGGGGTGTTTTATTTTGGGGGGGCGCTTTTTATTTTTATAGGGATTAGGTTTAATTTTTTTTATTTTGGATAGTGTTGTTTATTATTTTTTGAAATGTTAGCCTTTTTCATTTTCTGTAATGTTAGACTTTTTTATTTTCTGTAATGCTAGATTAATGTAATGTAATTTTTTTTATTTTAATTGTAATGTAGTATTTTTTTTAATACAATTGTGCGCAACTGCTGACGGCGACGGGCACGTTACAAACGCGATTATAGTATAGATAACAAAAATCTAGTAGTTGCCTTTAAAGTGAAGGTAAAGTTTTTTGTTTTTGCAGCCTGTATTCTATTCCTCATCTAATATATAGTATGATCGCAAGTTTTTTTTTTTGTTTTTTTTTTTATATATATTATAGTTATAAATACACTTTATATTTACATTCCCGGCCGTTCTTAGCTCCGCCCTCCATGTATTTCCGGATAATTGCCTTGCATACTTCAAATGCGCGTTCCCGATTGCCGGAACAATTGCGCATGCGCACCATTCCCCATACATTCGACTTGCGCCTGCGTGACCCAAAAAATTTTATGCCTAAAGCGCAGGCGTCAATCGTTACAACATAGTATTCAATGACTAGCTATTCATTCATTACTATGTTGTAAGTGAATTGTGAACGCTGCAAGGGCCCGATCCGATATGCAGCGTCGCCCGCAAATGCCGGCGATGCTGAAATTTGCGCTGGTTTGGTATCACATATACGGCGTAACCTAGAAGTTACGCTCGTATATTTCTGCCGTCGCCCGTAGTTTTTTTGGGCGATAGGCAAGTATACCAAACCAGCGCAGTTTGGTATCCAATATACAGCGTAAGGACTTACGTGGCGAAAATGGAGAAATCTTACTCCATTTTCACCTTGCCACAAAAAGCAGCCGTAGTAAGCCTTACGCTGTCTATTGGAGCCCCGCAACTCCCTAAACTAGCTACAAAATAAACCTAACACCTAACGCATGCGCAATGTCTATCTAGCTGTCAACCGCGATCCCCCGCCGCAATCCCTAATAAAATATTTAACCCCTAAACCGCCGCTCCCGGAGTTCTGCCTGGCTGGGTGAATACAAGGTTGGGAGATCTTCAGGGGCGTAGTGTTAGGTTTATTTAAGGGGGGTTTGGGTGGGTTTAGAATAGGGGTATGTGGGTGGTGGGTTGTAATGTTGGGGGGTGGTATTGTGTTTATCTTTACAGGCAAAAGAGCAGTTTTCTTTGGGGAATGCCCTGCTAAAGGCCCTTTTAAGGGCTGGTAAGGTAAAAGAGCTTTGAACTTTTTTAATTTAGAATAGGGCAGGGAATTTTTTTTTATTTTGGGGGGCTTTATTATTTTATTAGGGGGCTTAGAATAGGTGTAATTAGCTTAAAAATCTTGTAATATTTTTTTTATTTTTTGCAATTTAGTGTTTTTTTTTTGGTAATTTAGTTTAGTTTAATTTATTGTATTTTAGTTTAGATATTTGTAGTTTATTTAATTTATTGATAGCGTAGGTGTATTTGTAACTTAGGTTAGGATTTATTTTACAGGTACATTGGTAATTATTTTAACTAGGTAGTTATTAAATAGTTAATAACTATTTAATAGCTATTGTACCTAGTTAAAATAAATACAAAGTTGCCTGTAAAATAAATATAAACCCTAAAATCGCTACAATGTAATTATTAGTTATATTGTAGCTATATTAGGGTTTATTTTATAGGTAAGTATTTAGATTTAAATAGGAATATTTTAATTAATAATATTAATATTAATTAGAACTATTTTAATAAGAATTTAGTTAGGGATGTTAGAGTTAGATAGGGTTATTATACTTAATATATATATAATTTAATAACTATATTAACCCTAATATAATTAGGGTTAATATAGTTAGTATAGCTGGCGGCGGTGTAGGGGGATTAAATTAGGGGTTAATATTTTTAAAATAGATGGCGGCGGGGTAGCTAAGGTAGATGTCGGCGGGGTAGATGGGGTAGATGGCGGCGGGGTAGATGAAGTAGATGTCGGCGGGGTAGATGTCAGCGGGGTAGATGGGGTAGATGTCGGCGGGGTAGATGTCGGCAGGGTAGATGTCAGTGGGGTAGATGGGGTAGATGTCGGCGGGGTAAATGTCAGCGGGGTAGATGGGGTAGATGTCGGTGGGGTAGATGTCGGCGAGGTAGATGTCAGCGGGGTAGATGGGGTAGATGTCGGCGGGGTAGATGGGGTAGATGTCGGCGGGGTAGATGGGGTAGATGTCGGCGGGGTAGATGTCAGCGGGGTAGATGGGGTAGATGTCGGCGGGGTAGATGTCGGGGGGGTAGATGTCAGCGGGGTACATGAGGTAGATGTCTGCGGGGTAGATGTCGGCGGGATAGATGGGGTAGATGTCGGCAGGGTAGATTTCAGCGGGGTAGATGGGGTAGATGTCGGCGGGGTAGATGGGGTAGATGTCAGCGGGGGTAGATGGGGTAGATGTCGGCGGGGTAGATGTCGGCAGGGTAGATGTCAGTGGGGTAGATGGGGTAGATGTCGGCGGGGTAGATGTCAGCGGGGTAGATGGGGTAGATGTCGGCGGGGTAGATGTCGGCGGGGTAGATGTCGGCGAGGTAGATGTCAGCGGGGTAGATGAAGTAGATGTCGGCGGGGTAGATGGGGTAGATGTCGGCGGGGTAGATGGGGTAGATGTTGGCGGGGTAGATGTCAGCGGGGTAGATGGGGTAAATGTCGGCGGGGTAGATGTCGGCGGGGTAGATGTCAGCGGGGTAGATGGGGTAGATGTCTGCGGGGTAGATGTCGGCGGGGTAGATGGGGTAGATGTCGGCAGGGTAGATTTCAGCGGGGTAGATGGGGTAGATGTCGGCGGGGTAGATGTCGGCGGGGTAGATGGGGTAGATGTCGGTGGGGTAGATGGGGTAGATGTCGGCAGGGTAGATGTCAGCGGGGTAGATGGGGTAGATGTCGGCGGGGTAGATTTCAGCGGGGTAGATGGGGTAGATGTCGGCGGGGTAGATGTCGGCGGGGTAGATGGGGTAGATGTCGGCGGGGTAGATGGGGTAGATGGTGCAGGGGTAGATGGCGGCGGGGTAGCTAAGGTAGATGGCGGTGGTTTAGGGGTTAATAACTTTATTAGGTAGCGACGGGGTCCAGGAGCAGCGGTTTAGGGGTTAAACACTTTATTAGGGATCGCGGACCGCGGTTGACAGGTAGATAGACATTGCGCATGTGTTAGGTGTTCGGAATTGTTTGCGCATGCGCTACATGTGAACAAGCATGGATTGTCAATGACGATTTCTTAGGGAACGCATGCGCAGTTTGATCGCGTTACGTGTGCAAAAAGGGGATGGACGCCACGGGGTATGAGCTATAATTCGTTAAGGGCAATGTCAATCAAATTAGATACGAGGGACAAGATGGTGGGCGGAGGAAGAAAGTAAGCGAAGTAGGGTTTTAAATCTTTCGATTATGGTTTTAGTCTTTAATTATAAAAAAATGATGAATTAAACTAACGTTTATTTTAGGTAATTAACAAGATGAGGAAGAGTGGTGAACGTGACTTGACATTCACTTTAAGTAGGTTTATTATGTAACAGTGACTCCTGCTGGCACATTCTAGGAATTACATAAGACAAATCATTAAAATCCAACTGCACAAATCACAAAGGGGAATAGATCCCTTCTTATTAGTTACCATCTTTTGTAGATCACCTTTATGTGAGGTGATCTACAAGACAGGAGGGCTTTGTGTACTTACATACTAAAGGAAATACATGGAAACAGTGGAGTAAGTGAGTGATCTGAGGCAAGGAAACTGAGAAACCAGTTAATGATTTAAAAGGGAAAGCAAAGTCAAAATTAAATGTTCTTGATTCAGATTGAGCATGGAATTTATAACAACTTTCTATTTACTTATAATTACAAATTTGATTTCTCCTCTTGGCATCCTTTGTTTAAAAGCATATGAACCTCAGCAGTAGCAGCAATGCACTACTGGAAGCTAGCAGGTAATTGGTGGCTACACATATATGCCACTTGTCATTGGCTCATCCAATGTGTTCAGCTAGCTGCCAATAGTACATTGCTGATCCTGAACCTGCTGAGGTTTAATATTTAGCAAAGGATACAGAAAGCAAATTTGATAATAGAAGTAAATTGGAAAGTTGTTTACAATTAAATTCTCTGCCTTAATCATGGAAGTTAAATTTTGACTTTCATTCCCCTTTAATGATTGCTAGGATTTGATCAGTGTGACGAACATGATAATCAACCCTGCACCATTCACAAGCCTGTGACTTAGTTCAGAGGGTGCAAGGGTTAACAAACACTCTCTATGCCCAAAACTCCCCTTTAATGCTACCCACACTAAACTATCTCTAAGCTGCCACCACCTAACATTTATTATATGGAAAATCTTAGGGAAAACTAACAAATTAAAATCCCAGAATACAATATAGCAACAATTAATAAAGGAATGTTAATTATGAGCAAAAAACAAGTCACAGTGCATTGATATAAAAAAGAAACAATTAACAAACAATGTTAAATATTTTTATTAATGACTGGGAGCAAGGATTAAAGGGATGTGAAACCTAAATGTTTTTCTTTCATGATTCAGATAGATCATGCGATTTAAAAAAATATTCTAGTTTACTTCTGTTATCAATTTTTCTTCGTTCTCTTGATATCTTTTGTTAAAAAGCAGGGACATGTGCTTAGAAGCTGGACCATTTCTGGAGCACTATATGGCAGCAGGTTTGCAAGAATGCTATGCATTTGCAAGAGTAGATGGCAGCACTATTTCCTGCCATGTGGTGCTCCACATGCCTGCCTAGGTATCTCTTTAACACAGAATATCATAGGAAGGAAGCAAATTTGATAACAGTCGTAAATTGGATTTTTTTTTTTAAACGATATGCTCTGTCTGAATCACAAAAGAAAAAAATGTGGGTTTCATATCCCTTTAAATAGCAATATCTCTATTTTTGCAGATGATACCAAGTTGTGTAAGGTCAAAAGGTCAGTGCACGATGAACTTGCTTTACAAGGGGATATTTGAAAAATTAGAAGAATGGGCATGTAAATGGAAAATGATAGTTAATACTGGAAAGTGCAAGGTTCTACATATTTTAAAGGGACAGTTTAGTCAAAATTAAACTTTCATTATTCAGATAGGACTTGTAATTTTAATCAACTTTCCAATGTACTTTTATCATCAAATTTGCTTTGTTCTTATTTGAAACAAAACCTAGGTAGGCTCATATGCTAATTTCTAAGCCTTTGAGGGCTACCTCTTATCACATATTTTTTAAATTCCTTTTCACAACAAGAGACTGATAAGTTCATGTGGGTCATATAGATAACACTGTGTTAATGCACAGGGAGTTATTTAAGAGTTAGCACAAGACAATACTAAATGCAAGTCAATAGATAATAAACAGTCACAGTCATGTGATCAGGGGGCTGGAAGAAGGTTCTTCGATACAAGGTAATCACAGAGGTAAAAAGTATATTAATATCTTTTGTTACTTCGTTTGTTGATTGACTGTTTGTTTTATTGATTAATGATAACTGTAAAAAAGTAACAGTGTATATTACTCATGCTTATAATCAATAAAAATATTAAAAAAAAAAAGTATATTAATATAACTGAGTTGGTTATGCAAAACTGGGGAATGGGTAATAAAGGGATTATCTATCTTTTAAAACAATAAACATTCTGTTGTAGACTGTCCCTTTAAGTAAAAATAAGCAGGCAACCTATTATTTAAATGGGACTAGACTTAGCAAAACAGAGGCGGAAAGGGATTTGGGAGTAGTAATAGATAACAAGCTAAAGATGGGCGCACATTCTAGGGAGAATAAGATAAACATTTTTTCACTGTAAGAGCAATCAAATTGTGGAACTAATTACCTAAGGAGGTAGTGAATGCCAAAACTGACACATTTAAAATAGTTTAGATACATTTCTGGCTAGAAAAATAATTCAGGGATATGATTGCTTGAGTTAAATAGGTCACCTTTTTAAATTGTATTAATTTAAGATCAACAGGAGCGTTTTGTAAGTATATTAAAGGGACATTATACACTAGATTTTTCTTTGCATAAATGTTTTGTAGTTGATCCATTTATATAGCCCATACAGTTTTTTTTTTTAAAATGGATAGTTTTGCTCTGATTTTTAGACTCAAGCCCCAAGGTTTTAGGAGAATACCGACATATACCTACTCCAGCTTGCTTATGTTTGTGTAAAGGGTCTTTTCATATGCAAATGAAGGGGGGGGGGGGGGTTGTCTGCTATTTCCCACTTGCAGTGGGTGTTCCAGTCCCCTTTTTAAACAGAGCTAACCTGGAAGCTTCTAAGTACGTTTTAAACGGTTTTATACTAGATTTTTATATCAGTATCTGTGCATATTATTCTTTATAATAGTGTCTATTACATGCAGTTATATGAAAATTGGTGTATACTGTCCCTTTAAGATTTGTATAGGTTGAACTCATCTACTTCATCTACTATATTACTATGGGGGTTTTTCAACCCCATCTACTCTATTACTATGTTACAATGTAATTCTTACACAAGCAAGTTTTAAAATAAAAAAGAGAAATACAGAACGTAATACTGTAATAGATTAAATGTCTGAGCCAGGGAGATATGCAAGAAAAGCTATTCACTCACTCTGTTGTTAAGCAAGGTCCCATGTAGAATGACAAATTGTGACATTTTCACCACTTTATACATAAGAAAATCATCTCAGGGGCTCGATTACAGCCCACAAAAGCCGGCGTCACTAGTTTTTAGTCGGGTATTGCTATCACATATATGGCACCGCATATAAATGTGGTGCGTATATTTCAACCGTCGCCCGCTAGCTTTACTCCGATAAATTAACATGGAACTGCGTCGCAAGTTGGTATCACATTTTCAGTGCAATGACTTAAGCGGTGAAAATGGAGTAATTTTACTCCATTTTCACTTCGCCACACATAGGCAGGCGCAGCAAGCCTTGCGCTGAAAATGTGAGCACCGTAACTCCCGGGAAGTATTAACAAACACCTAACGCATGCGCAGTATCTATTTACCGGTTAACCGCCATCCCTCCCTGCAGCAACTAATAAAATGTATTAACCCCTAATCTGCCAACCTCCACATCGCAATATAGCTAATAAACCTATTAACCCCTAATCTGCCATCCCACATACCGCAATCTAATTATTAACCCCTAATCCGTCAACCCCCACATCGCAAAATATCTTATCATATTAACCCCTAATCTCCCAACCCTCCACAACGCAATAAACCTAATTACACTATTAACCCCTAAACCGCCAATCCCCCACATCGCAATAAACCTAATTAAGCTATTAACTCCTAAACCGCCAACCCCCCCACAACGCAAATAACTAATTTAATTACTAAGCCCCCTAACCTAACACTCCGTAAGCTGCACAATTTGGTCGGTGAGGGGTATATAAGAAGGTATGCGTACATATTAACACTGTACATGTTTGATAAAGTCCGAAGTGTGCGGTCTCTGGATTCTATATATATAGTATAATGTATATATAATACAGTATGCTAATAATTTTAATAATTATTAAAGGGATACGAAACCCAAAGATAGCAAGAGAATGAAGAAAAATTGATAATAGGAGTAAATTAGAAAGTTGCTTAAAATTGCATGCTCTATCTGAATCATTTAAGATAAAATTTGGATTCAGTGTCCCTTTTGATACTCTTTAATATTTTATGTCTATATTTCAAATCCGCACTTTTGAAATTAGCAATTATTCATGTGTGCTAACCCAATACTGTGTTAGACCTAAAACGATAAAACCTGAAGCGTGTTATACATATTTTACATTCCTATGTTCTTCAAATAGAATTTTTTTTTAATTAAATGCATATATATATATATATATATATATATATATATATATATATATATATATATATATATATATATATATATATATATATATATATATATATGTATGATAATGAAAAATAGATATCTATACTTATATATCATGGGAATAGATATACAGGTGTGTGGAATCCTGCAGAGTTATAGTTCTACTTTACTGTACTCTATTAAGTGTACAATGGTACTATGTCTAAATAAATAAAGTACATACCTTTTTATTAAAAAATACTTTTACTCAAAAAATTTTTTTATAAAACATGATGAAAAAAATTGAAAAAACACCACACTTTTTCTAACAAAATCTGTTACACATCTACAACCACCAAAAAACACCCATGCTAAATAGTTTCTAAATTTTGTCCTGAGTTTAGAAATACCCAATGTTTACATGTTCTTTGCTTTTTTTGCAAGTTATAGCGATAGCTACATTGTAACACCAATATCTGTCAGGAATCCCTGAATAACCCTTCACATGTATATATTTTTTTTAGTAGACAACCCAAAGTATTGATCTAGGCCCATTTTGGTATATTTCATGCCACCATTTCACTGCCAAATGTGATCAAATAAAAGAAAGCGTTAACTTTTTCACAAACTTTAGGTCTCTCACTAAACAAACAGCTTGTGCAATTATGGCACAAATGGTTGTAAATGATTCTCTGGGATCCCCTTTGTTCCGAAATAGCAGACATATGGATTTGGCATTGCTCTTTGGTAAATAGAAGGCTACTAAATGCCGCTGCGGACCACACTTATATTATGCCCAGCAGTGAAGGGGTTAATTAGGTAGCTTGTAGGGTTAATTTTAGCTTTAGTGTAGAGATCAGCCTCCCACCCCCTGATCCCTCCCTGACCCCCCTCAAACAGCTCTCTTCCCTCCCCCACCCCACAATGGTCAACCCCATCTTAAGTACTTGCAGAAAGTCTGCCAGTACTAAAATTAAAGGCTTTTTCAATTTTGTTATATATACATCGGATTTGTTTTTATTTAAATCAGATTTCTTTTATTTAAATAGAATTTTTTTAAAAAATAAAATGCTTTTTGAGGAAAAATCTATGCAGGGGTGAAACTACAGGGGGTGCAGACGTCGCAGGTGCGACTGGGCCCCTGAGGGTGGGGGCCCAGCTTAAATTTTTTTTTTTTAATTTTTTTAATAAAAAACGTTAACCTACCACTGCCTGCACTGATATAATGTGAGTGTGACATGACTACAGGGGTTAGTGTTTCTGTTTTACCCATTGGTGTTTATGTGTGTGTGTATGGTGTGTGTGTGTGTATGTATGTGACTTTGTGTGTATTTATGCATGTATGTGTGCTTGTGTATGTTTGTGGAACCAGCAAATTACATACCTTGTTACTACAGCATGGTGGGGGGGCAGGGGGTATACAGTGTCACTATACAGTACCACTATATACAGTATGGGGGGTGGGCCATGTCACTGACTACTGTGGTCACTTTATAAAGTACTTGGCGGGTAGGGTCAGGCAGATTACAGACTGTGTCACTAACTCACTATATACAGTACTGAGGGGTTAAACAGTGTCACTATATACAGTAATAGGGGGTCAGACCATCTCACAGACTGTGGGCTCAGGGTACCTCCTTTTGCAGACATGTAATCTGATTCACATTTTTTTCTGTGTTAAATGTAAAAAAAAAATATGCATTAAATTCACCTTTTTTTGGAGGGGGAGGGGTGGTGGGGGGGGCCCATTCTTAAACCTAGATTTAGAGTTGGGCGGTAGCCGTGAAAACCAGCGTTAGAGGCTCCTAACGCTGGTTTTGGGCTACCGCCGGTATTTGGAGTCAGTCAGGAAAGGGTCTAACGCTCACTTTCCAGCCGCGACTTTTCCATACCGCAGATCCCCTTACGTCATTTGCGTATCCTATCTTTCAATGGGATCTTTCTAACGCCGGTATTTAGAGTCTTGGCTGAAGTGAGCGTTAGAAATCTAACGACAAAACTCCAGCCGCAGAAAAAAGTCAGTAGTTAAGAGCTTTCTGGGCTAACGCCGGTTTATAAAGCTCTTAACTACTGTGCTCTAAAGTACACTAACACCCATAAACTACCTATGTATCTTTAAACCGAGGTCCCCCCACATCGCCGCCACTATATTTAAATTTTTTAACCCCTAATCTTCCGCTCAGTACACTGCCGCCAACTACGTTATCCCTATGTACCCCTAATCTGCTGCCCCTAACACCGCTGACCCCTATATTATATTTATTAACCCCTAATCTGCCGCCCCCACTATCGCTGACCCCTGCATATTATTATTAACCCCTAATCTGCCGCTCCGTACACCACCGCCACCTACATTATAGCTATGTACCCCTAATCTGCTGCCCCTAACACCGCCGACCCCTATATTATAGTTATTAACCCCTAATCTGCCGCCCCCGCTATTGCTAACCCCTGCATATTATTATTAACCCCTAATCTGCCGCTCCGTACACCACCGCCACCTACATTATAGCTATGTACCCCTAATCTGCTGCCCCTAACACCGCCGACCCCTATATTATATTTATTAACCCCTAATCTGCCCCCCTCAACGTCGCCTCCACCTGCCTACACTTATTAACCCCTAATCTGCCGAGCGGACCGCACCGCTACTATAATAAAGTTATTAACCCCTAATCCGCCTCACTCCCGCCTCAATAACCCTATAATAAATAGTATTAACCCCTAATCTGCCCTCCCTAACATCGCCGACACCTAACTTCAATTATTAACCCCTAATCTGCCGACCTAATCTCGCCGCTACTGTAATAAATGTATTAATCCCTAAAGCTAAGTCTAACCCTAACACTAACACCCCCCTAAATTAAATATAATTTAAATCTAACTAAATAAATTAACTCTTATTAAATAAATTATTCCTATTTAAAGCTAAATACTTACCTGTAAAATAAACCCTAATATAGCTACAATATAAATTATAATTATATTATAGCTATTTTAGGATTTATATTTATTTTACAGGTAACTGTATTTATTTTAACCAGGTACAATAGCTATTAAATAGTTAAGAACTATTTAATAGCTAAAATAGTTAAAATAATTACAAAATTACCTGTAAAATAAATGCTAACCTAAGTTACAATTAAACACTACACTATCAATAAATTAATTAAATTAAATACCTACAATTATCTACAATTAAACCTAACACTACACTATCAATAAATTAATTAAATACAATACCTACAAATAAATACATTTAAATAAACTAACTAAAGTACAAAAAATAAAAAAGAACTAATTTACAAAAAATAAAAAAATATTTACAAACATTAGAAAAATATTACAACAATTTTTTTTTTTAATCATAAATTTTTATTGAGACAAATGCACAGGCAAAACAGTTATGCCATAACAATATGGCAAATACAAATCGACAGTAATTCAGTTTAAGAGATAAACAAGTAAATAAATATAAACCATTAGAACATGAAATAGAAGAATATGCATAATATATGGAGCTGAGGGTCTATTTTTTTTTTTTCTTGGGGGTTAGTGTGAAGTATATAACAAGTAGCTTTTTTTTTTTTTTTTTTTTTCAATAATAAGTATACAGACAATATTAATGGGTATTATGTAAAAATGTAGGCATGAGCGAATCAGACTTGGGGAGGGTGTGGGAGGGGAGGGGAGAAGAGGGAGAAAAAAAAAAAAAAAGATACATTAAGTGAGGGAGAGTAGGAGGGGTTTCTCAAGGGGTATTTTGGGATTTGGTGTCCCACTGTGGGAATTTTGCGAACCATGAAGACCAAATCCCGTAAAAGGAGTCAACCTGATCTAAAACTTTGTAAGAGTGCTGTTCCATTTGTCCCACAAAGTGTACAATGGAGATTACCTGAGAGAGAGAGGGAGGCCCATCTTGCTTCAAGGCTCTGGCCAATGCCAGTTTCGTAGCCATGAGAACGTAGATTGCAAGCGCTTCCCCTGGGGGAGATAGGTTAGGCATATGCATGTGGAGAAGAGCTACTTCTGGAGTATATGGAGGGGTAAGATTCAGTGAAAGGAGGAGTGCATAGACTTTCCTCCAAAGGGGTTGGATTTTAGGGCATACCCACCAGGTATGAAGTGCTGTGCCGATGTCTCCACAATGTCTCCAACAATATGGAGAGTGAGATCGGTATATCCTGTGTAGAGTGACTGGGACTAAGTGCCAGCGAACTAACACTTTATAGTAAAGCTCCCATAGGGTGGCGCAATGCAGAAGTTTTTTAGTTGTCATAATTCTAAGGTGCCAGACTTCTATTGTTACTGTGAACCCGATCTCTCTCTCCCAGGCACGATGTTGGGGGATCTTGTGGGGAATATGTGTATTTGTAAGAAGATTGTAATGGAAAGACAGTAGGTGTTTTAAGTCATGAGTGTTCCACCAGGCCTTCTCCCATTTTGTCATAGGTCTTAATGAAGATTTTGGGTAACCCCAGGCACGCAATCGCTTGCTCAGGCGGAACCCCTCAAAGGCAAGCTTAGGAGGGAGTTGAAGTTTGGCACAGAGTGCGGGATGAGAAAGCCACACACCATTCTCATAAAAGTCCATAGCTAGGAGTGTATGTGGATAGGCCATAAGTCATAGTGAGAGTCCGGGAGACAGAAAAGCGCAGCAGAAATTGTCAGCAAAGGGGAGGGATATGGGGAGATAGCAGGATTGTGTCTGATCTGGTCCCAGAATCTTAATGCGTGCTTAAAGATGGGGTGTAGGGTGTCAATTTCATGTCTTTGGTGAAGAGGGATCCAAAGTAAGTCAGATAGGCATAGACCAGAAGGCAGCAATGAGGATTCAAGGGTAAACCAACCGAGCTGTTTTTCAGGGTTATTCCAAAGGAGGATATGCGACAATCTGGCTGCATTATAGTAGGAGATTATGTTCGGTAAAGCTAGGCCGCCCTGTGGAATCGGTTTTTCCAAAGTGCGCCCAGAGGTTCTGGGTCTTCGATCTTTCCATACATATGCAGTTATTAGACTTTGAAGTCTATTAAGGAGCGATCTAGGGATATTATATGGGATGGATCGGAGTAGGTATGTAATCTTGGGGAGGAAGGACATTTTAATCGCTGCAATGCGACCTGTCCATGAGATCTCTCTGAACTCCCAAGTCTCAAGAAGCCTTCTGAATTCCACAAGCCTGTCTGAGTAGTTTAATGCAATGACCACCGTGGGATCTGGACTTAAATGAACCCCAAGAATCTTGAGGGAAGTAGTTTTCCATTGGAAGCTGAATGTGTTTTGTAATACAGTGAGAGTGTCAGGGGGGACATTTATGGGTAGTACCTCTGTTTTAGCCACATTGAGCTTGTAAAAGCTCAAGTCTCCAAACAGTTGTAGGGTATTAAATACTGCAGGGAGGGATTTCTCAGGAGATGTTAAAAACAGGGTGATGTCATCGGCATATAAGGAAATTTTATGAATAGAGGAGCCAATGGGGAGGCCTCTGATTTTAAGGTCTTGTCGAATGGATTGGGCTAAAGGTTCTATGGATAAAGCGAACAAGGGGGGGGATAAGGGGCATCCCTGTCTAGTGCCGTTTGAGATCGTGAATTTGGGAGATTGGAACCCAACCCCCCGGACAATGGCCGAAGGGTTGTTGTAGAGGGCCTTAACCGCAGAAATAAAAGTAGAGGGAAAGTGGAAAACTCTCATGGTCTCCCATAAGTAATCCCACCTGACCCTGTCAAACGCCTTTTCGGCATCTAATGACAGGGCCAGGAAGGGAGAAGTGCTCTGTGATGCAGTATGTAGGACATCAAGAATTCTTCTGGTTGCATCGGAGCCCTCCCTATTTGGAATGAACCCCACTTGGTCATTGGGGGGGGATAATTTTAGCTGCTCTACTAGCTAAAAGTTTGGCGTAAATCTTGGTGTCTAAATTGATCAATGAAATGGGACGGTAGCTGCTACAGAGATCGGGTGGTTTACCGGGCTTTAAAATTGTAATTATGACTGCTTCTAGGAATTCTGCTTTAAGCGGAGCTCCAGAAAATATCTCTTGAAAGAATCTGTGTAGAACAGGGGATAGGAGGGGGAGAAAGGTTTTATAAAACCTAGCTGTGAAGCCATCTGGGCCTGGGGCTTTACCTAGTTTTAAATTTTGGATGGTTTTCTGAACTTCCTCGATTGTTAGTGGGGAAGAGAGAGAGGAGATAGCCTCTTCAGAGAGTGAAGGAAGTGAGAGAGAGTTAAGGGAAGTAGAGATTTGTTCCAGAGTGGCAGCTGGAGAATCCAAATTGGTTTCAATGTTATAGAGCGAGCAGTAATACTGTTTAAAGGAGTTTCCTATGTCTTTCGGGGCTGACACGTTAACACCAGATGGGGTTTGAATGGACCGTATTCTTGCTTGGGCCGTACGGTGTCTAAGCTTAGTGGCTAGGAGAGTGGAGGCTTTATTACCCTGATGGTAATAAATTTTCTTAAATTTTTCCATCATATTGTGGACTTTTTTGAGTTCTAGAGTTTGAATCTGTTTCAAGACTTTAGAGATTTCGTCATTAATGGCCTGAGAATAGGAGTGGGAGAGGTCTATCTTTAATTTTCGGAGTTGGGTAGTCAAGGCAGGTAAAGTGGCTTTGTGCTTTAAGCGGGCTTCAGATTCATACTGCATGAGGTGCCCTCTCATCACAGCCTTTAAGGTGGCCCACAAATTCTGAGAAGAGGTCTGATTATTGTCATTGAGGGAAAGGAAGTCAGTTATGTGTGCCTGTAAAGCCGTTTTGATGGTTGGGTCTGTGATAGTCCAGTCCTGCATGCGCCAAATATGGGGGGAGGGGCTAGGGAGTGTACCCAGGTGGAGAAGTATGGAGTCATGGTCAGACCAAGAGACTGAAGTGATAAGTATGGAGTGAATGTTTTCTAAGAAGGTTGCCTCAGTAAAAAAATAATCGATACGTGTATGTGACTTGTGTGGAGGAGAGTAGAACGTATATTCCCTGTCTTGCGGGTGTAGGGCCCGCCAAACATCATAGAGATTGTATTGTGTCATTAGAAGTTGAAAGGCGGAAGAGAGAGAGTGTATAGCTCTGTCACTACTGGTCAGTGGGGGTCCCATTCTGTCTAACTTAACATCCCAAATTAGATTGCAGTCGCCTCCTAAAATGAGGTCACCTTGCTTAATTGCTGCTATAGTCTTAAGGAGTGACCTAAAATTTTTTAATTGTCTAGTATTTGGGGCATAAACATTGAGCATGGTGACTAATTGGGAGTTCAGTTTACAAACAGCGATAATAAATCTGGCCTGAGGGTCAGATTCAATGTAGATCGGGTCAAAAGTAACATTTTTACCTATATAAATGGCTACACCTCTGGACTTCGAGGAAAATGGTGCTTCTAATAATGTAGGGAATCGTCTGGATGTACGAGTGATTTCCGGTGTGTGAGTCCAATGTGTCTCTTGAATGAAGGCTATATCTATGTGATTTTTATGAAGGAAGGAAAATAGGAGGCTACGTTTAGTTGGGGAGTTAAGTCCCTGTACATTAAGGGTGAGGAGATGGAGCCCGTCCATGGGAATGGAGGGAGAGAGGGGGAGAGAAAAAAAAAAAAAGCAAGGGGGAGGGGAAGAAGGGGAGGGTGTAGAAGTAGGGGAAGAGGGGAGGGGTAGGGTGAGAACTTGGTCTGAGTCTGTTTCCTTTATCAAGTAGAAGCAGGGTCAAAATTCCGGCTACTTGTCTGAGGGGTTGAGTGTTATTGGATTGTGGGAAAGGGGGGAAACAGCGGACCAGAGCCGCTTTGGATTAAAAACAAGACGGTATAGGATCAGGGGATAAAATTAGTATGACAAGGATAATTGCAAAGTAGATTATGTTAATAGATGTAAGAGGCTTGATATGGATGACGGATGGAAATAGATATAGGGGGGGCGGAGCCAAAAAAAAAAAAAAAACAAGAATCACCCCCAGCAGGGTGGGCGTGGGGATGGACTGTAGGGTAGAGGGAGAATAGATAGATATTTCTGTATCAAGGGGGTAAGGAATGGGAGCTAAGGTAGATGAAGATGAAGTATAGGATGTGATAAGAGAGAGAGGTGTCATATGCAACACCCCCCCAGTGACAATAGATAGGTTAATTGGACAGGGAGAAGGAGGCATGAGTTTACAGGTGTACCTAAAAGGAAGCGAGGATGGGAGAGAAAAGAGTACATATATAAAGAGAGGAGATAACAGATGGTCAGTTATAGGATCAGGCAATATGGAGAGGGTATATGAATGGTAGCAAAAGACATCTCATGATATACACAGGCATTCATTATACATAACAGATCAATACAAGGGTAGCCATGGAGAGATCTGGGAATGAGACCAAATCTCTGGGGCTTAGTAACCCCATATACCTACTGGTTAGTAAACAAATGAGTGTCCATCTTGAAAGTCATCTTCTCTGATATCAAAGGTACACTGTAGTTCTGAGGTTTAGCATAAGAAAAAAGTAAGGCATGCGATAATAATAACATGTACAACTTTAAACTCTGTGAACAAGGAAAAGAAACAAAACGATAAACTTATAAATGTAAGACCAAGAGCTAAAATAGAATAAGGTAAGTACCCGTTTGTGAGCTCTTAGTTTACCTGTGAGGAGACCAGCAGGAAGAATGTCTTGCCGGGGGAGAGTGAGGAGAGAGGAGTGAAGAGAGAGTAAGATATGTACCCGTTGGTGCACTCCTCTTCTCCTTGCGTATCTCCAGTGTATCAGGGTCACAGGCTTCTAAACCAGAAGAAAAGAGAACAAGCAGGCCATGGCCTGAGGAGAGAGGGACCCGAGTCCTGTTAGGGCTGCTCTGACTCCTGGTGCTGAACAGCCGAATTCTGAGGGCGCCATGTTGGAGCTGATGTATTCAGAGTATCCATGTTTCCCTGGGGCTTGGGGAGCGGGTCAGTAACCCTCGAAAGTTCCAGGGTATTCAGTAGCTTCATGCCCTGCTCTAGGGATGAAATTGTGTAGGAGCGATCCTGGAATTGAACAAAAAGCTTGACAGGATATCCCCATCTGTATTTAATTTTGTTGTGTCTTAGGGCTAAGGTGAACTGGTGAAAAGTTCTCCTCTTGGCCAATGTGTGTACGGAAAGGTCTGGAAAGATTTGTAAATCCTGGTAGGGTTCCTTGAAATGTTTGTTGGTAAAGGAAGCTCGCATAATTTTCTCCTTAGTGGTATAGTAATGCAGACGTATAATAACATCTCTAGAGGTGTCAGCTGTAGAGTTGCGGGGGCGTGTGGCCCTGTGAGCTCTATCAATTAGGAGGTCTTGGTCAGCTGTCGTATTTAAGAGAGCCTTAAATAAAGAGGTCAGGTAGTTTTGAAGATCCGAGGAGGAGACACTTTCAGGTATGCCTCTAATCCGAAGATTATTGCGGCGAGACCTATCTTCTAGATCCGCTAGTTTGGTCTCCAGATCCGAAATTTGTTCCGCCAGGCTCTGTGAGTAAGATAAGAGGTTGGAGTGGTCAGTAGCTAAGTCTTCGTGCTTTTTCTCCAAAATCTCTGTTCTCTCACCAAGTGAGGATATTTCTCGCTTCAATTCACTCACAGACTGGCGTAAGTCTTGTCTGAGAGATGAGTAGTGAGTGTCCATTTTATCAGTTAGTATTTTAATGGTTTCTAGGAATGTAGACTGTGATAGGGCTGTTTTGTCCTTACGGGAGACGTCAGATCTAGTATGTTCTGAAGTTAGGACTGTTGAGTCTCTAGAATCTTCCTCTGACAATTCCGGGTCTGATAATTGTTTGCTATGGAAGTGGTCAGTAAGAGTCCTCTTAGGATTTTCTTGGTGTTTCGGTTTCCTTTTAACTGAGTGCGCCATAATGTGAAGAAATAGGTATCTGTATTTTAGGAATGAGTGTCCCTGTTATGGAATTCGGCTGGGGGGATGAGAAGCTGACACCTCTAAGGCATAGGGCCTTAGCCCTCCATTTTTACTCTAGATTTTTGATTGAAATGGAGTGTAGATATTAGATTTTCAGGTGGTCAAGTGCGCCAGCAAGGAATGTCTCAGAAGATAGATAATTGGATGAGGGCCCCTCTCCTGGGGTGTTACCACCTCTGGGCGAGACCGGCAAAAGGAGAGTGGATATGACCCGCAGCTAATTACCTGCGGGAAAGGGAGGAGAGGGGTCTTTGTCACACCAGGAGAAAAGAAGTAATGCGATCCTGTTCCTGAAGTGTTAATCAGGAGCTTACTGTGGAGTATTATACAGGGTCAGTTTGTGGGCATTAGGTCTCTGTACAGTAGAGGAAATATAGCTTTTGGGGCCTCTAATTAGGATCTCACAAGGTGTGAATAGGGTAGAATGTTATGCCTGCTTGATTTTAGGCTGGATTTACGGGTTATATGGGTATGATACCCTGTGAGGTCTGGGTTAGTATGAAGGTAGTCTCAGCAAGTGCAGGTACACAAACTAGGTAGGGCAGAAAAACAGCATGAACACAACTAAAAAAAAAAAAAAAAGAAAAAAGAACTTGATCCAGCAGTCCTCCTGAGTGAGACAGTGTGTTCTGAGAGCTGCTTCTGGCCGATATAAAGTCTGCTGTAATGGCCCCTATGAAGGTGGATGGCAATCTGAGGCTATAATGGAATTTTTTTTTTTTTCCTTCTTTTTTAGTAAGTAGGTTATTGGGCTTATATGGCAAGATTCTGAGGGGCTTGCAAGGTATATGCCTCCATTCAGTTTTGTTATGTAACTGGTGCAAAGTCTCAATCCTTAAATGTGCTTTAAGTCTCTCTTACCCAGAGTTAAAATTCGCCAGCTGGCCCCACAGGGCAGTCCGAGGACAGAGAGGCAAGCGGAGGCAGAAGTGCCGAGGTGAGAGGGATTCTCCGTGTTGCAGAGGGACACCCGGATCGCGCTGCAGTGCTGTGGAAGGAACGGCTGTACAACCAAGATGGCCGCCGTTCGCGGGCTTTCTCTTAGAAGCGCAGCGAGACTCCGAGGATCCCAGGTGATGTACTGTGGTCTGTCTAGTCCCCGATCAGCGACCGGAGAGAAGTAGGTAGGATGCCGGACTGGCACTCCGCAATACTGTTTAGTTGCTTCCCAGGAGCGGTGTTGGGGATATATAAGGGTGATGAGCAGGGCAGAAGTAACGGAGAGAAAAAAAGTTATTTGAATAGGAAAAAGAAAAGAAAACGAAAATGTTAATGTGGCTATATGACTGAGGGGGTAAATGGGATAAATTTGAAGGGTTTTTTTCTAATTATAAAGGGGATTTTAAAGGAAAATATACTGGTTGATAGTGGGAGCTCCCTATCCACACATCCAGTTAGCTCTGCAGTTGGCTCCGCCCCCCTAATATTACAACAATTTTAAACTAATTACACCTACTCTAAGCCCCCTAATAAAATAACAAAGCCCTCCAAAATAAAAAAATGCCCTACCCTATTCTAAATTACAAAAGTTCAAAGCTCTTTTACCTTACCTGTTACCTGTTCCGATCAGCCAATAGAATGCGAGCTCAATCTGATTGGCTGATCGGATCAGCCAATCGGATTGAACTTGATTCTGATTGGCTGATTCCATCAGCCAATCAGAATTTTCCTACCTTAATTCCGATTGGCTGATAGAATCCTATCAGCCAATCGGAATTCGAGGGACGCCATCTTGGATGACGTTCCTTAAAGGAACCGTCATTCTTCAGTTGGACGTCGGAGGAAGAAGATTGGTCCGCGCTGGAGGTCTTCACGATGGAGCCGTTCGTCATCGGATGAAGATAGAAGATGCCGCTTGGATCAAGATGGTTGCCGGTCTGGATCGCCTCTTCTTCCCGGATAGGATGAAGACTTTGGAGCCTCTTGTGGACCTCTTCAGCCGCAGGATTATGGATCGCCAGCCCCCGCTTGGGTTGGATGAAGATTTTGGAGCCAGGACGATCTGTGATACCCGGCGAGGCGAAGATAAGGTAGGAAGATCTTCAGGGGCTTAGTGTTAGGTTTATTTATGGGGGGTTTGGGTTAGATTAGGGGTATGTGGGTGGTGGGTTGTAATGTTGGGGGGGGTATTGTATGTGTTTTTTTTACAGGCAAAAGAGCTGAATTCTTTGGGGCATGCCCCGCAAAGGGCCCTGTTCAGGGCTGGTAAGGTAAAAGAACTTTGAACTTTTGTAATTTAGAATAGGGTAGGGCATTTTTTTATTTTGGGGGGGCTTTGTTATTTTATTAGGGGGCTTAGAGTAGGTGTATTTAGTTTAAAATTGTTGTAATATTTTTCTAATATTTGTAAATATTTTTTTATTTTTTGTAACTTAGTTCTTTTTTATTTTTTGTACTTTAGTTAGTTTATTTAAATGTATTTATTTGTAGGTATTGTATTTAATTAATTTATTGATAGTGTAGTGTTAGGTTTAATTGTAGATAATTGTAGGTATTTTATTTAATTAATTTATTGATAGTGTAGTGTTAGGTTTAATTGTAACTTAGGTTAGGATTTATTTTACAGATAATTTTGTAATTATTTTAACTATTTTAGCTATTAAATAGTTCTTAACTATTTAATAGCTATTGTACCTGGTTAAAATAAATACAAAGTTACCTGTAAAATAAATATAAATCCTAAAATAGCTATAATATAATTATAATTATATAAGTATTTAGCTTTAAATAGGAATAATTTATTTAATAAGAGTTAATTTATTTCGTTAGATTTAAATTATATTTAACTTAGGGGGGTGTTAGTGTTAGGGTTAGATTTAGCATTAGGGGTTAATACATTTATTAGAATAGCGGTGAGCTCCAGTCGGCAGATTAGGGGTTAATGTTTGAAGTTTGGTGTCGGCGATGTTAGGGAGGGCAGATTAGGGGTTAATACTATTTATTATAGGGTTATTGAGGCGGGAGTGAGGCGGATTAGGGGTTAATAACTTTATTATAATAGCGGTGCGGTCCGCTCGGCAGATTAGGAGTTAATAAGTGTAGGCAGGTGGAGGCGACGTTGTGGGGGGCAGATTAGGGGTTAATAAATATAATATAGGGGTCGGCGGTGTTAGGGGCAGCAGATTAGGGGTACATAGGGATAATGTAAGTAGCAGTGGTTTACGGAGCGGCAGATTAGGGGTTAAAAAAAATATGCAGGTGTCAGCGATAGCGGGGGCAGCAGAATAGGGGTTAATAAGTGTAAGGTTAGGGGTGTTTAGACTCGGGGTACATGTTAGAGTGTTAGGTGCAGACGTAGGAAGTGTTTCCCCATAGCAAACAATGGGGCTGCGTTAGGAGCTGAACGCGGCTTTTTTGCAGGTGTTAGGTTTTTTTTCAGCTCAAACAGCCCCATTGTTTTCTATGGGGGAATCGTGCACGAGCACGTTTTTTAAGCTGGCCGCGTCCGTAAGCACCGCTGGTATCGAGAGTTGAAGTTGCGGTAAATATGCTCTACGCTCCTTTTTTGGAGCCTAACGCAGCCATTCTGTGAACTCTAAATACCAGCGGTATTTAAAAGGTGCGGCCAGAAAAAAGCATGCGTAGCTAACGCACCCCTTTGGCCGCAAAACTCTAAATCTAGGCGTTAGATTCTTGTACCTGGGCCCTGTGGTTTCTAGTTACGCCTCTGAATCTCTCTAAAGATAGTTTCTATTTAAGATTCATTATAATCCAAAGGTTATTCATCCTGAAATATAGATTAGTTTTAATTATATAGCAAGATGCTGTATATTCATGGCTGTATTTTTTTTTTTTTTTGTAAATTAATTCCATTAATCCATTTACAATGTCATGCCCTCCCAGAGGTTTCTGTCAGCTTATTTTTCTGTCTTTAAGATATTATCGTACTATTGTATTATAGTTCTCAAAACTGTGAATTGGTGTCAGCAGAAATAACATGCCCCTTCTTCACAGTAAAATGCTATAAAATTAGCACACAGAGTTGATAAATAGAACTTAAATGCTGCTTAAATTTGCTTCATTGTATTGAAATCCTTTGTTGAAGAAGAGCAATGCTTTACTGGGGCCTAGCTGAATACATCAGGTCAGACAGTGATAAGCAGCTAGCTCTCAGTAGTGCATTGCTTCTGAGCCTACCTATGCAGGCTTTTTAACAATGGATACCAAGAGAACAAAGCAAATTAGAAAAGAGAAGTCAATTGGAAAATTGTTAAAAATGGCATGTTCTTTCTTCTCTGGTTCATTTTACAAATGTGCCCCAAATACCCCACAAAATAGTGGTGTGCATTTTATTTAAAAAATAAAACATTGTAGCATTTTTATTTTTTAATAAAATAACTGCACAAAACAGTTTTTAATGCTGAAAGTTGGCAGGTGTGGGGTATTAGAAACAAACAAAAAACGGCACTGAAAAGTGGCTTTACATAGCGTTCTATATGAACTGTGTGTTCCCAGTAAATATATATGTATATGCGTATTTACATATATATTTATGTGTTAATATGTGTATATACAAAATATTTTAACAAAACACACATATATAGTTAAATAAGTTACTGTGAGCAATTTGTGGCACCCAAGCCTGTCCTAAAACCAAGGCTGAGAATTATTAGTATATATAAGTTCACATTTGTATAATGTTTATTCACATTGTTGTTGTAATATAAATAGTAAGGCTGAATTAAACTGAAAGCTTATTTTGCAGTTACGTTCTCTGCTTATAAAAAACAGGTTTTTAAACCACCTACAGAACAATAAAAAATGGGTCTCATATATTAAATAACACCAGAATTTTACCAGATATTGCTTTAAAAGAGGTTTTCTCTAGAGCAATGGTGGAAGAGAAAAAGAAGCAAACTGTGTGTAAGTACTTTATCAAAGACAATTCACTTGCAATTGGTAGTGTTTGGAGATAACATTTATACTGACAGGTTGCGTCCTCATCAGGAGCTGTAATGTGTATGCTTTTAATTATTTCGCACAAGCATTTTATTTTATTTTATCATTAAAAATGTCCCCTTTAGGACAATGTGTCCTTTTTGCTGTTAAATGCAGTGAGTGTAATATCTTATATTTATCAGCAGAGGGCACACAACAGCTATCTGATGGCAGAGAAATTACTGAACTATCTCTTGGGGAAAGTTATTTAATCAACTGATCTTGATTCCCAATAACACGCAGTGAGTACAGTAATATCTTGGCACTTAAAGAAGAATTATGTTGGAGAACAATTAAAATCAATAAATATCCCATTACTTTAAAAAAAGAGCATGGAATTAACCTCTTGGTTGTAAGAGTAGCCTGCAATGCATTATAGAGGGTCTTCCAGTGCAAGGGTTAAGTACTAAGGTTAGTAATATGGCAGAAATGAACAAAGTATGATAATTACAGGCAAATAAATAATTGTTAGCTCCACTAAGGTTCAATGTGCTCTTAAGATTTGTGTAATGTGGTTATAGTATGCTGGCTCTTTCAAGGTTATTTGCAAGAAGTGACGGTTCTACACGGGGGCCTACAGGGGCCAGTGCCCCTGTAAAAATGGCCCTGGCCCCCCTAAACTTATCCGAGAAGTTGTTTCCTTGTTTTGCTGCAGTGTCATTGTTATTCTGCACTCGCCTCCTGATGTCAGAGTCCCCCATTGTGTGATGTCATCATTCTGTTGCCAGTGTTTCTCCTTATGATGTAGAATAGTTTGAAATGGAGCTGAGAAACTGGATATCAAGTTGGCTTATCCCCCTTCCCCAGGACCTTTGATTTATCGCATTGAAGATCCCCATTCTTCCAGCCGCTGGACTCCTAATTTACCCCCTACAGGTCCCCAGATTATCCATCCCCCAAGACAACCCTATACTCAGCGTTAACCCCCCTGGAGGATCCCCTTCACTGCCCAAAAGTATAGCAATTTACCTTCCAGCGTATCTCCTCACACAATTCAGCGGTTCTCAGTGATCCTTATACTATTGCTGCAGCAATCTCTGAAATTCTGCCCTACAGTGAGGATAAGATGGGGCATTACGGCTCTGATGCCGAAGGTGGGCAAATATCAGGAAATCAGCAGAAGAGACCCCCTAAACTGGGGCAGATTGGTAGAGCTAAGGGGGATGTAAACACCTATTGGATAAAAAGATGTCTGCATAATTTCCCAAACCTTTTGTTTTTGATATTTTAGAGTTATAATATGATTTCCACCAGGTTATTCCTTTATGCCCTTATACCACTATTGTGAAGCCTGAAGTGGATTAGTATAATGTATTTACCTCCAGGTCTCTCTTGTATGCCCATAAAAAAGACAGAAGAACTGATTTGAGGTGCTTGCCTCTATGCTGTTCCTATGTGCGGAAGGCTCAATATGATGCCAGGGTATTATTTTAATGTAAAGCAAAATTAAAGTATTTAATGATTATATATCATCTGTTTCCATTTTTTAATGTGTCCCTCTGATTAAACACTGGCCCCACCTTGCCCCCCAGTAAAATTTGTCTAGAACCACCACTGTTTGCATAGGTATCCACCAAGGGTGGGCAAGAGGTGGCAGATAACCTTGCTGGCTTTAATATTCAGGCTGATCCTGATACAGTATAGTTTATAATAAAACCCATTACTGCAAATTTTAATTTTAATTTTTTTTATACACGCCCCTTTTAAATTAGCACAAGACAACCATTATGTGGCAAAATTAAAGGTAATTTTTATTAATCAAATAAGAAAATCAATTTGGGACCACTCACTAAACCCACGTAAATGGCAAAACAATGAGGGAAGCTACTGCTGACAATTCAGTGCCACCCCAACTGCTCCTGTAATAGAAAAACACAAACCACAAACTATTGAAACGGGGGGGGGGGGGCATTTTTCTCTCAGTAATCCAGTGCTCAAAGAGGCAGAGGATCATCAGGCAGAGCCTTAAATAAGATAGATCTAATACCGCCCCAACATTGGAAACAAATACCTGCTAGCTTCACATTACAGTAAGGTGCCTTTGCACGAAAACCGTGAACATAGTCATGTTTATTAAGTCAGGCAACAAAGATAATTTAATAAACTTTTGTTCCCTAAAAACGATAAACCCCCAAGCACAGACGTCAGTGTCCCTAATAGGTTTATTGCATAGCCCCTGCTGAGCTGTGTGTAAGGAAGACCTTCTATAGCCGCCCTTGGCACTAACCGCTGAAATTGGTTTCAATGAAAATGGGACAGAGCATCTGCAAACAAATTATTAACCCAGGCACATGATGGGGCATACAATTAATTTTAGGCTGCAGACAGTGCAAAACTAACCAACGCAAATAAGAGGAAGGACGTAGCTTGTTGACTGCAAAAATTACACTCTACCTGACCAAAAGATAAAACTGACTGGTCAGCAAATCTAGAGCCCAATAATTCTACAGCCACGACTACAGGAAAGAGCTCCAGAAGCATTAAATTAAGCCCACAACTTGCCTAGGAGCTGAGCCACAGCACCACACTCAAAGAGCCTTCTAAGAATGCTCCAAAGCCGCAAGCCCCAGCTGCATCACTAAAAACAAGCACTGCTCCTGATTAGAAAACGACTCCGATCTCCAAAGCATAAGCATTCAAATACCATTAAAATCAGTTAGGAATCTATCCCATACCCTCAAATCCTCCTGCATCTCTGGAAAAAATCCTGCACACCTCAAGCCTATGATTAAACATCCTACCAAAGAACCAATTGCAGCTCCTTAAACTGTAAACAGTGTGTCACAGCAGCCAACCAAACATCACCCAGCATACACTGTACTTTCTTAATTGGAAGCCGGCAAAGTCTTATCTTCCACCAAGGGAACCCTGAAATGGGAAAGCAAGCCTCTCAAGACCTCTGATTCCACAGGCCCCACTACTAGAAAGCCATCTAAATAATGAGTTATGAGCCCAACACCAGCTGCAGTGGACATCGCTCAGTGAAAGAATGTACTAATAGTCTCAAAGAATGCACAAGATACTGAAAAATCCCATAATCAGGCAAGATCTACATAATAGAGGCCTTCAAACTTACAACCCATCAAGTGAAAGGATGGAGGATGAAAAGGAAGCGAATGAAAAGCTGAATCAATGTCAAGCTTCCCCTTCAATGCTCCCTGGTCAAATGACTGAAATTGAACTAAGCTTACTGCTCTATCAATTGCATCATTCATAGAGCCCCTTTAGATAAGGCAGGTGCTGGATTAGACTAAGCTTTCCCATTCCCTTCTTGAGAACCAGATACACAAAAAATAAGTGACCTGTAAAAATACACAAAAGAAATAAACAAAATAAACAAATAAATTTGTAAGTGCACAAAAATGGATATACAGTTCTCACAGAAGACACATCAAACTGTATATCCATTTTCGTGCACTTACACATTTGTTTGTTTATCTTCTTGAGAACCAGGTCAGGGCACAGGGGATCAAATTAGGGGACCGCTGTGTAGCCAAAGGAGACTTCCTTATTGAGTTTCTCCTTTATCATACATTAAGCAAAGGTTCCATTGTTGTCAGGACCTGTCAACCCTCCTGATCACAGGAACACGACAACCAATCTCTAATACAGTACCTTCCAACAATACAGAGCATCCTTATCTAGGTAAGCACTAAGTCAAGGCCCAAGAGTACCCAGCCTCAGGGGGGTGGGAGCTCTTTTGCCCAGCAGATTCCTTAGATGGTCCCTTGAACAAAGCACTATATCTCTTTCACTTACAGATGATCCCAGGGTGATGTCCCTTGCAATAGACACATGAATGCATAAAGGAACAACTCGTTCCTCTCTCACCAAATGACAGCAGAGGATTACCAGCTATCTTCTGGTGGAACGCCATATTATGTGACCTCTAGGCTCAATCTCTATATAATAATCAGTGGTCTCCATATATTTTAATATGGCCAGGGCCTGATCATGATGCCAAACCCTAAAACACCTTCGCCAACTTTTGTGGCCCAATACCATCTTTGCTCTGTTCCTTCACCCTATATGCCTCGACCGACAGCTCAAAGACATTAATGCAATTTCCTTATCTTCCCAGTCACCTTTCTCTTAAGGCGGGAGTGAAGGGAATGGACCAAACAAGGGTATATATCCCCTTCCATAGCCACCTTCCTAACAGATACCACTTCACCAGTCGCTGGTGCCCTGACAGGGGGAATCGCTGCCTGGCAACCTATACCTAAGGAGTGCCCCACTGAAAGCTCTGCACCTCAACCCTCTGTTGCAAGTGCCCCTCCTACACCTGGCCAAGCAGCTTGCTGCGCCTGACCTGACACAGGCTTCTGTCTCTTACTAACTAAGCCCAAAGAGTCATCACTCTCAGAGCTGGAGGCGATAGATTAGTTCCACATGCTGTTAGCAAACCCTCAAGAAATCAGAGACACACCAAGGGATGATCCTCAGCTCTCTGCATATCACCCAAAGACGCTGCAGGAAAACTGCCACCAGCCATTGCTAAGTGTTACGGTACCAACAGTGTACCAAGGTTTAATACCAGATGAACAACGTCCTGCATAGGAAATCAGCAATTCACAAACCAGCCAGTTTTCAGGTTTAAACAGAATGACATTTATTAAAGGCTAGATGCCTAGTATTTATACAGGTTTGACCCCAGATGGGGGGGTTGAAAGACTCTTGTACATTTAGATAAAAAGGGGAAGACGCCCTTTTATGAAACAGTAGAATTACATTACTTAAATACTTTACTTAGGCAGATAACAACTTAAACACATTTGGCTTGTCTTATCACCTAGCGTCTGCTCTCTGAGGGTGATTAAACAATGGCCTGTTTATTACTTAAATGTAATTATAGCACACAATAGCTGAGGCCAGAAAACCTGTCTTTAGAAATTAGATTCTTAGCTAAACACAATTAACTCCTTCAGTCCTGACAGAAGGGTCTGTCACATATCTCCCCCCTTGTGGAACACTCCGGCAGACCCGGCTTGACCCTTTGGCGGGTCAACCTGGGGATGACCGGACTAGGAGGTGGTAGGCATGTCAGTTTGCCAGGACAATCCATCTGTATTCCCGTTATGAGAGAGAATTCCTGTCCATACAAACAAGGGTTCAACTTCCTCAGTGCCCAGACTAGGGCTAAACAGTCCTTCAAAATCCCATCAGCTTCTTTACGAGTTCTCTGTACCTGCTCTTTATAGGTATCCACAATCCCTTCATACTGACATAGGGTGCCCTTGAGTTGCTGCACCTCACTATGAGCCAGCGTCAGCTTCTCCTCAAGTGTCGCTAAGTTTGTCTTTAATGTTTCATGTCCCACTCTCAAGCTGGTGTTTTCTGCAGTCTGTCGGTGCAGCTTGTCTAGCAGAGATTCACGTTCTAAACGTGCTTTTTCCTCTGCGCTCCTCTTCTCCTTCATCAGCGCATTGTAACGGGACTTCCACGTATCAATAGCGGATAGAGATTTACTGAGCTCAGCGTCCTGGGGCTTAGCAGCAGGGGGGTCAGTCTCTGCTGCACGGATCTGAGCACGGGTAGTCACAGGGTTAACATCAGCGGGACCCATGGGAGCATAGGCAGAAACAAGGGGAGCCAAGTCATTTCCAAGAAGAACATCAGCAGGTAAGTCCTTCTTGACCCCCACATTCACAGGTCTAGCGCCCACTCCCCAATCCAAATGTACCCTGGCAACAGGTAGGCTGAACACATCGCCCCCTGCTACCCTCACAGCCACAGTGTCTCCAGTGTACTGTTTCTCAGACACCAAGTTCTTTTGAAGCAAGGTCATGGTAGCACCAGTATCCCGTAGACCACTGACCTTCTTCCCATTCACTTTAACCAGTTGCCGGTTATTCCGGTGGGCAGCTTGCACAAGGTCTGCCTCATGTAGGATGCTCCAGCATTCTTGCGCCTCTACGTAGCGGGCCGCAGGCTGAGAGTTACGTGGGATTCCGCCGGCGGGTCTTCTCCAGTACTGTGCTTGGTTCGCTGCGTTTAGGGGACACTCTGGTCTTTTGTGCCCTAGTTGCTTACATCCAAAGCACCGAATAGGTTGTGAGTAGCCCCGCGAATTGAACCGGGCTCTCTGAGGGTAGTTTGTGGCCGGAGGCCGTGTGGTATAGCGGTGCGCCGGGGGTTGGTAACTGGCAGCTGCTGGGGTGACTGGGGTTCTGTACTCCACTCTAGCAGGGGGCTTAGTGGTAGCAGTGTCCAGTTTGCGGGCATCCATATACTCATCTGCCAGGCGAGCAGCTTCATGCAGGGTGGAGGGTTTACGGTCCCGAACCCACTCTCTAACTCCTGCTGATAACTTGTCAAAGCAATGTTCCAACAGGAATAGCTGCAGCACCTCTTCCCCAGATACGGCTTGGCACCCCGCTATCCAGTGAGCTGCTGTGCGGTGCACCTTACATGCCCACTCAACGTAGGAATCACCAGCTAATTTAACAGTGTCTCTGAACCGCCTCCGGTATGCCTCCGGTGTAACCGCATACCTGGAGAGCAGAGCCTCTTTCACAGTATTATAATCCCCAACCTCCTCATCTGGAATGGCTCGAAAAGCCTCACTGGCCCGGCCGGATAATTTTCCGGATAATATCGTGACCCAGTCCTCTGCGGGTACCTTGTGTAGTGCACATTGCCTCTCAAAATCCGCAAGGAACCCATCAATCTCTCCTTCTGTTTCCAGGAAGTTTTTAAAAGCTGCAAAATTTACTTTTCTCTTTTCCACTTGGGCTGCTGCAGCGCTGCTTTGGCGAAGTAGGTTGGCCTCCACAGCTGCTATGACCCGGTCGATAATTTCCGCAGATGGGTTGGGGCCATAATATGCCAGTCTTATTTTAACCGCCCGATCAAAGCTTGCTTCTTCAGGGGTTCTGTCTGATATGCTGGGCCCATTGGTTCCTTCTGTCCCTGGTACTCTTTCCATCTTAGTCAGTATTGTAATAATCCCCCTCTTCCTGAGGTTACTGGCTTGTGTAGTTGCTCTTCTGGGCGATAAGGTTCATTCCGTCGCTTGCCACCAATGTTACGGTACCAACAGTGTACCAAGGTTTAATACCAGATGAACAACGTCCTGCATAGGAAATCAGCAATTCACAAACCAGCCAGTTTTCAGGTTTAAACAGAATGACATTTATTAAAGGCTAGATGCCTAGTATTTATACAGGTTTGACCCCAGATGGGGGGGTTGAAAGACTCTTGTACATTTAGATAAAAAGGGGAAGACGCCCTTTTATGAAACAGTAGAATTACATTACTTAAATACTTTACTTAGGCAGATAACAACTTAAACACATTTGGCTTGTCTTATCACCTAGCGTCTGCTCTCTGAGGGTGATTAAACAATGGCCTGTTTATTACTTAAATGTAATTATAGCACACAATAGCTGAGGCCAGAAAACCTGTCTTTAGAAATTAGATTCTTAGCTAAACACAATTAACTCCTTCAGTCCTGACAGAAGGGTCTGTCACACTAAGCTTCTGCCACCAGACGGGGAATCCTGTAAAAAAGAGACAGAGTTGTGAGTACCGTGGTCCCAAACAGGAGAAAACAGCAAACCAGGCACACGCACGCCCCTGCCTACACTCAAAGGAATGCCACTCGCACCAGACCAACCCCTAACAGCCTCAACATCAGACAAGTAGGCACACTACCCTGCGGCCCAAGCAACTGATCCCCCTGATCAAGCAAAGGAGCAACATTCAAACCCCCCCCAGAGTCATCCAACAGTGTGCCCACATTGGAGCATAGGTTTACACCACCATCAATGTCATGCTGAGTCGCTCCACTCCAAGGCCCCCGGCCCACTGCCGGTTGATTCTGCACACCAAAAGTTTAAACATCCATTCCTGTATCCATTCTTTGAAAGGGAATGCTGCTAAGGCCTCTCTGCCCTGCCCTTGACACACTCTGAGCCCCAGTCCCACTTCCGATTGTGTCACAAACAGCCAGTCCCCGCCCAATCCTTGCCCCTGCTGATTGCAACCCCACTGAAGCTGTCCCCCTGCCCGATTGTTCTGCCTGATGAGTGTCCTTGCATGACTCGGTGCCTTGTAAGGAAAAGACACCAGAAGTATGCCCAAGCAGAAAGTGGGCACAAGATTGTAGTTGACACCATGCAGAGGATCACGAGGAAGGGTAAACCAGGGAAGAAGTCGTCTGCACCACTGCCACGATGTCCTGAGCTAAGGCCTATACCAGATGAAGGTAAGGTGAAAAGCATGGAGAGGGAGCCACGACCCCAGCCAGAGCTGCATCAAAAGAAGAGGATCCACCCACCCACTGGCATTGAGGGCTGCAACTGCCCACCTACTGCTATCAAACCCTACACTGGGCCTAGCCACCAATACCTCCCCAGACACACTGCACTGTGAACCTTAATCGCAAGCACCACTCACACTGCCAGGTTATGCATCCTGAGGGAACGGACCCACTGGGAGGGGAAGAAAGGCTTGAGAAAGGGACAGACTATGGCTGTAGCATAGGGGGACCTCTTCATGCAAATCCCCCCTAACATTTGCAACCCTTGTAGGAGATACTCACAGTGTGATGGGAGAAGTATCCCTCAGACTTTTGGGCAGAACCAACTGCCTCCTTGCACAATCCATCCTCAGCAAACCAATGCAAAACATTTTTCTCTCAGCAATCAAGCACCCAAAGAGAAATAAGTATCATCAGGCAGAGCCTACTGTAAATTAATAGCTAATCCCACCCCACCATTGGCAACAACTACTTGCCATTCTCACATTACAGTAAGTAGGTTAAAGGGACAGTAAAGTCAAGATTAAATTTAATGGATTAGATAGAACACACAATTTTAAAAAATGTTCCAATTGCAATTCACTTCAACTTTCAATTTTGCTTAGTTTTCTTGGTATCCTTTGTTAAAGAGTAATCCTAGGTTAATTCAGGAGCCTGAATTTGTCTTTAGCCATCTAGCAGAAGTGTTAGTAACTATGTATAACATTGCTATAAACAATGTTGCAAACACTGCTGCCATAGACTGCTATAGATGTGTGCACACTAAACTCCTATCAGCCTACCTATGTGTACTCTAAACAAAGGATATCTGGAGAACAAAACAAATTTGATAATAGACGTAAATTGGAAAGCTGTTTAAAACTGCATTCTTTATCTCAGTGTTTTTCAACCAGTGTGCCGTGGCACACTAGTGTGCCATGAGAGATCCTCAGATGTGCCGCGGCAGACTGACAACAGTGCGGGGGTGTCCCTCTTTCAAATTTTGAAATATTGGGAGGTATGTGACAGGCTCATCAGGCATCATTTACAACCATGACATTGACATTGATTCACAGACAACCATTATGATTGTTTGTGAATGAATGTCAATATGTCATGTATAGTTTGTAGGAAGCATGACAGCACAGTACAGTGTATATATATATATATATATATATATATATATATATATATATATATATATATATATATATATATATTGTATATATATATATATATATATATCCTGTATTAGGCTACAATGTATGATTTTGTAAAATGTTCGGATGGTGGTGTGCCACAGGATTTTTTAATGTAAAAAAGTGTGCCACGGCAAAAAAAAGGTTGCAAATTACTGCTCTATCTGAATCACTATAGTTTAATTTTGACTTTTACTGTCCCTTTAACCATTGGGTGTTCCATGCCCAATTCTGCCTTACACTATCAATATTTATTTAAAACAATGTATATTGGATTAGATTACAACTGGAGCGCTAATTTATTGTTTGCGGGCATGCAATAAATAACCAGCCATAACAAGGTTATTGCTACCGCGAGCTCATGGTAGCAATTAGTGCTCAGAAAAATAACCAGAGATCTGATCTTTGGATAAAGTGAATGTAAAGTCCGCCTGCAGCTCCTCTGTACTTACCTCAGCAATGACAAAACCGGCTTCCTCCAAATGCCCCCAAAAATAGAGTTTTGTTTTTTATGATGTTACACACTTGTAATCTAGAACTAAATAAATTGTTGCTTGAATGATGTATTCAGAGCAAAGATTAACCTGAGAATAATTTGTACATGTATTTAAAAAAAAATATTTTAGTTGTTTAAATATTGAAAAAAAATAAAGGTGAAGTTAATATCCATAAAGCAGTGCGCACTGCCATCTTGTAACTTAAGTTACCTTTTGTGCTGAAGCCAATTAGGAATGGTTATAAATGGCTTACTAGAGTGTGCAACCAATGACTGTGTGGAACATAGCTGTGTCTGCACTTCCATGTTTAACATGAATTGGAAAGCCCTCAATATTCAGAATTAAATAACAATAAAGGAGAACAACATAAATAATAAAAGTATATTGCAAAGTTGTTTTACTTCATATAATTAATTAATTTACATTAATATCTTGAGATGTTTAAAGTCTTTTTTAAAGTTCGTTTTGGAACCTTTGAGAGACTGTTTTATATTTTTCTTATTGCATGGAGTGTTTTAATATTTTTTTAACGAATTTTATCGCATGAAGTGTGTTTTATGTATATGGTTCTAAGATTTTGATGTATTACAAATTAACTTACAATTTATATTTTTTGCGAGAAGAAAATATAAATATATACATCTTTTCCTCGGTTGAATCCTACACGTAATTAGGAAGTGTAATGTGCAGCCATTTTTGTCCTCTTCTAGTATTATAAGATTGATTTCTTATTGAATTAAATAGCTTAGTGAGGAGTTTACTTTTTATGTGATACACACTTCTTATATACTTGAGAAACAATATATCTTTAAGAGAACAAGTAATTATTCAGTGCCCATTTACTTGTTAGACCGTTAAAAATGCGAGTGCAACATTGCTCTGTTCTACTTCCGGTGCACTCTGAATTCAGTGTTTTTAGGAATTTTTGTATCACTATTTCTTTGGGAATAGCTGTTTGGAGCGTTTTGGTATATTAAAGGGACAGTCTACTCCAGAATTTGTGTTGTTTAAAACGATAGATAATCCCTTTATTGCCCATTCCCCAGTTTTGTATAATCAACAGTTATATTAATATGCTTTTTACCTCTATGCTTACCTTGTATCTAAATCTCTGCAGACTGCCCCCTTATGTCAGTTCCACAGACTGGCATTTTAGCCAAACAGTGCCCTCTCATAAGTAACTCCACGGGCGTGAGCCCAATGTTATCTATAGGGCACACATGAACTAACGAACTCTAGCTGTGAAAAACTGTGAAATACTTTGGGAAAAGAGGCGTCCTTCAAGCTCTTAGAAATTAGCATATGAGCCTACCTAGGCTTAACTTTCAACAAAGAATACAAAGAAAACAAAGCCAATTTGATGATAAAAGTGAATTGGAAATTTGTTGAAAACAAAGAATTGCCCAAGCACCAAGGGTGTAACAAAACTTGTTTGTAGGTGTGTCAACTATTGGACCTGCACCAAGGTCCCAAGAAGTCAGTCCAAAAATAATGATATAGCTGCACCACCAACTGTATTAAAACATCATGATTTTATTTAGTCACTTAAAACAGACAACGTTTCGGACCCATGTCCTTATTCATGTCTAACATACAACTCTAAAAACAAACCTTATAAGGGCTGCGGCTCCACCCACCACACCTGTTCTCACCTGTGTTCAATTAATACAAACTTTTTTGTTTTTCTTAATGCCATCTAGTGGTCATTATTTACATCTCTAATTACATTTATCATAATTTTTCAACAAAGGACATAAAGAGAACAAAAAACTTTTCATCATTGTTAATCATACATCAAGTTAATCTACTCGGTACACAAAATAATTGAATATACACTTATTGTCATTAGTTATTGTATTGCAATGTACTATTTTCAAAAAATAACATACACTTTTCTTAACTCTTTTTCAACATTGCTAATTCAAATATCTTTTGAAGAAAAGCCAATTTTAATTGTTTCCCTTCCAATTAGATCTTATTAAATGGTCATCTTGAAAAAAGAATACTTTTTGGAGCTCTTAAACAATTACCAAGAACGTCCTTCAACAAAGGATAAAAAACAAAAAAATCAACCTAAAATAATTATTTTTTTTATAAAATTTATGCCAGTTCTCAAATCTTTTTACATATTCAGCATTAAATTAAAAAAGGTATTAGCTAAATGAATTTAAATTCCAATCTATCCAAAAAAGACTTTCAACAAAAGATATCAAAAGAACTGAGTAAATGTAACTATCCGTATCCCTGAAGTTTTAAACCCAATTTTTTTTTAGAAAAACTGCCAGTAAAACTGCTATCAAGTACCTAATCATCCATATTTACTGACATACACTCCAATCCATTTCCCTATTCATTCCATTGGGTATCATAGAATTCATGAATCCAGTATAATTCTCTATACTTTAACAACCTAACCCTATTACCACCCCTCCTAGGAAGACTAATATGTTCTAACACCTGGAATCTAAGCTGATTAATCTGGTGTCCAGCAGTTATAAAATGGTGGGTTACAGGAGCATCCAATTTTCCTGTCCTGATATTACTTTTGTGTTGGTTAATACGCTCCCGTACCCTCTTGGTGGTCTCGCCCACATACCCTAAACCACATGGGCACTTAATTAGATACACCACAAACTTAGAGTTACAAGTATAGTAATCCTTAAGTTTATATTTCTCACCCGACGAGGGATGGGTAAAAATGGGACCTTTAATGATACTATTGCAGTTTTGACAATTAAGGCATGGAAAACATCCCAAGTTTTTATGCCCAATGTGTCACTGGGTAATTCTTGGCATATGAGCCTACCTAGGTTTAACTTTCAACAAAGAATACAAAGAAAACAAAGCCAATTTGATGATAAAAGTGAATTGGAAATTTGTTTAAAATTGCATGCCCTATCTGAATCACAAAAGTTTAATTTTGACTAGACTGTCCCTTTAATTAGCGCAATATTCAACCCAGTGTTAGTGTTGTATAATTACTCTGAGTCTGCATCATGTAGGAGAGTGAAAGTTCTTAATTTCACAGAATACACTCACGCATCTCAGGGAGTAGTGGGAAAACAGCAAGTTTTAGATTTAAATAACAGGAAAAGCAGGTAAATAAATATGAAATATGACATGACAAAGTGTTTTTCTTTGTATAATTTAAGATTTTATGGGGAAGTAAATGTTAAGTTAAATGTGCCTTTAACATAAAATCTTGATATAATGGGACATTTCACAGTATCCACTGGTGTAATTAATCATTAAAATTAGGTAATGAAAACCATATGTACTAGTTGGGTTGTGTGTGTGATATATTAAATTGGTTCCTGCAAATAGGGTGACTATTTTTTTCCTCGAAATTCTCTTGTATTCTGTTTAATAAAATATGATAATTCACATTGGGCAGCTTTTTTATTTTATGGACAGATTTGGTTGAAAGAGTTAAGGATAATTGCTCTTTGTACATCAGGGATTTACCTATAAGTACAATAGGAAAACCAAAAATATGTTTTCAATGATTCTAAGACCACGTATTAATCACTTGTCAACATAAGCAACCAAAAAAGTATAAAAAATGCTGTCACCTTAATTGAAAGCAGATGGAATTTGGGAAACTGCTAGTTCATACACATTATATCTTGATCTGGGTTTCTCGAGGGTTTAAATAAAATTTCAGCTTTGTATCTCAGTTGGGCCGGCTCATGTGTAAAGTTTACATTTTTTTATAGCACACACACATATATATATATACCAATAAAATGCATTGGTATTTGCAAGACTGGACCACAGGAAGTGTCTCTAATTAGGAATTTAAGATATAAAGCTACAGGACTACTGGTATTGTCAGCTTTTGTAAAGGTAGTAAAAAGAGAGAGAGACAAAGGCGGGAATATCAGGAATATGACCACTCTCATAACATTAATAATAAATAATAATAGTGTACAATAGCGCAAAGAAACTGAAAAAATGTAAAGCCAAAGAATATTGTGACGAAAAGAGACCGAAGAGGATTCACAACTGACCCAGCAGATACGGATTCAGTCACTGTCTTATTATGTCACTCCCTGCTCACTACTTGTAGATGCACAAGTACATAACAGAGCTTAAAGGGACACTGAACCCAAATTTTTTCTTTCGTGATTCAGATAGAGCATGCAGTTTTGAGTAACTTTCTAATTTACTCCTATTATCAATTTTTCTTCGTTCTCTTGCTATCTTTATTTGAAAAAGAAGGCATCTAAGCTATTTTTTGGTTCAGGACCCTGGAAAGCACTTGATAATTGGTGGGTGAATTTATCTACCAATCAGCAAGAACAACCCAGGTTGTTCACCAAAAATGGGCCGGCATCTAAACTTACATTCTTGCATTTCAAATAAAGATACCAATTAGAAAGTTGCTTAAAATTGCATGCTCTATCTGAATCACGAAAGAAAAAATTTGGGTTCAGTGTCCCTTTAAAGAGGCATTGGTGCAATTATTTCTTTCTTTCCCATCCATCACTAATTCTGACAGCGCACTGGAACATTTCCAGCAACCCTTTTCGTTTGACTCCGAAATGATCCATGTATTCCCAATCTGCCAATCAACCATCTGGATCCTACCCGTGATGCGCAGTGAGAGGGTCCCTTGGGACCATTTGTACATAGAGCAATTGATGTTTTCTGGATATAGGAGGGAGCCCCTTCTCTTTTGAAGGCTTTGTGATGAAGCTAAGCAAGTTATTAACTGCCCGGTACTCCTATTTCCAGACGTATTTATTGTGACCATTACTCATTTTATAGAATTCAGCATGAATATCTCTATAGGAAAAGGAATGCAGGGACTATTACCTCCCAATAGAGTTTACCACCCTGACAGTGTTTTAAACTAATACTTCATTTTTTATGTGTAAAACTGTGACCCAAAACATTGTAACTGACCCCCTGTCTTGGATATTTAGCTCACAGTTTGTGTCAAAGTACAGAGTGAGTTTTCATACATTATCTAAGATAGTATAGAAGAGAAACATATTTCAGAAATGAGAACTAAAGGAACAAAAGGTCATAATGTGTATTTAGCAGACACAGGAATATATGAAAAATTGCTTTTTTACAGAAATCTTAGTGAAAACAGGGCATTCTGCCAACAGCCAAGGTATGATATAGAAAGAGATGGCACTACCAATACTCCAACAGTACAGAATTGTTTAAATGGACAACAAATCTGCACTGTAAATCCAATTTAAAACTTTCCTTAAAAATAAAAATAGTTAACACAATAAGGTGAATATGTGACGGCAGTTTCTAAAGTGCCGTAAGTCGGACAAACTAGAGATGTCAAGAAATAAGCGTAAGTACAAATTTCTGGAGTCGCCAGTGACTTACGGCACTTTAGAAACTGCCGTCGCCTACAAAAACTTACTAAACTTTTAAATCTCCCGTAACTGTCTAACACGCCTCCCAAAAATAGCCCGACACGTATACCCCTTTATCCGCAATGCCTCTCTCACTCCTAACAATAAATGTATTAACCCCTAGACCGACAACCCCCCACAACGCAATAAGCCTAATTATTAACCCCTAAACCGCCATAGCCCACAACGCAATAAACCTATCCTAGTATTAACCCCTAAACCGCCGCTCCCGGACCCGCCGCCACCTATATTAAATATATTACCCCCTAATCTGACCCCCCTACACCGCCGCCACCTATATTAAATATATTAACCCCTAATCTGACCCCCCTACACCGCCACCACCTATATTAAATATATTAACCCCTAATCTGACCCCCCTACACCGCCGCCACCTATATTAAATATATTACTCCCTAAACCTAAGTCTAACCCTAACACCCCCTTACTTAATTATTATTTAAATAAATCTAAATAATATTAATATTATTAACTAAATTATTCCTATTTAAAACTAAATACTTACCTATAAAATAAACCCTAAAATATCTACAATATAATTAATAATTACATTGTAGCTATTTAAGGGTTTATATTTATTTTACAGGTAACTTTGTATTTATTTTAACTAGGTACAATAGCTATTAACTAATTAATAACTATTTAATAGCTACCTAGTTAAAATAATTACAAAATTACCTGTAAAATAAATCCTAACCTAAGTTACAAATACACCTAACACTACACTATCAATAAATTAATTAAATAAACTACAATTATCTAAACTAAAATACAATTAAATAAACTAAACTATATTACAAAAACAAACAAACACTAAATTACAAAAAATAAAAAAATATTACAAGAATTTTAAGCTAATTACACCTAATCTAAGCCCCCTAATAAAATAAAAAAGCCCCCCAAAATAATAAAATTTCCCTACCCTAAACTAATTTACAAATAGCCCTTAAAAGGGCCTTTTGCAGGGCATTGCCCCAAAGTAATCAGCTCTATTACCAGCCCTTAAAAGGGCCTTTTGCGGGGCATTGCCCCAAAGTAATCAGCTCTTTTACCTGTAAAAAAAAAAGAACAATTTCCCCCCCATTACAACCCACCACCCACACACCCCTACTCTAAAACCCACCCGATCCCCCTTTAAAAAAACCTAAGTCTAACCCCCATGTGCTCCTTACCTGTCCTGAAGACTGGCGGAGAAGGTCCTGTTCCAGGCGGTGAAGTATTCAAATCAGCCAATATAATTACCGTAGCTCTTATTCTATTGGCTATTCAAATCAGCCAATAGAATTACAGTAGCTCTCATCCGTTTGGCTGATTTGGATTTGAAGGCTCAAATCAGCCAATAGGAATTCAAGGAACGCCATTTTTAATCGCGTACCTTGAATTCCTATTCAGTGTACTGTGGAGATCGTATGAAGAGGATCCTCCACGCTCCATGGCTCCGCAGTCTTCAGTTCCAGCGTCACCGATCTTCAGTTCCAGCGTTGCCGGTCTTCAGTTCCAGAGTCGACGGTCTTCAGCTCCACGGTCATCGGTCTTCAACTCCTCCACTCTGCGCCGGCTGATTCCTGGAAGAAGAAGAGGTCGCCCCTTGGAAGAAGACTTCACCGCCTGGAACAGGACCTTCTCCGCCGGTCTTCAGGACAGGTAAGGACCACTTGGGGGTTAGACTTAGATTTTTTTAAGGGGGGATCGGTGGGTTTTAGAGTAGGGGTGTGTGGGTTGTAATGGGGGGGATTGTTCTTTTTTTTACAGGTAAAAGAGCTGATTACTTTGGGGGAATGCCCCGCAAAAGGCCCTTTTAAGGGCTAGTAATAGAGCTGATTACTTTGGGGCAATGCCCCGCAAAAGGCCCTTTTAAGGGCTATTTGTAATTTGGTTTAGGGTAGGGAAATTTTATTATTTTGGCAGGCTTTTTTATTTTATTAGGGGGCTTAGATTAGGTGTAATTAGCTTAAAATTCTTATAATATTTTTTTATTTTTTGTAATTTAGTGTTTGTTTTATTTGTAATATAGTTTAGTTTATTTAATTGTATTTTAGTTTAGATAATTGTAGTTTATTTAATTAATTTATTGATAGTGTAGTGTTAGGTGTATTTGTAACTTAGGTTAGAATTTATTTTACAGCTAATTTTGTAATTATTTTAATTAGGAAGGTATTAAATAGTTATTAACTATTTAATAGCTATTGTACCTAGTTAAAATAAATACAAAGTTGCCTGTAAAATAAATATAAACCCTAAAATAGCTGCAATGTAATTATTAATTATATTGTAGCTATCTTAGGGTTTATTTTATAGGTAAGTATTTAGTTTTAAATAGGAATAATTTAGTTAATAATATTATTATTATTATTATTATACTTTATTTATTAAGCGCCAACATATTCCGCAGCGCTGTCCATGGATACAATTCATTTAGATAAAACAATACAAAACTTTTAAGATACAGGACAAAATTTACAAACACATACAGGAGGGATTGAGGGCCCTATTCCTGTGGGAACTTACAATCTAGAATTAATATTATTTAGATTTATTTAAATAATAATTAGGTTAGGGGGTGTTAGGGTTAGACTAGGTTTAGGGGGTAATATATTTTATGTAGGTGGTGGCGGTGTAGGGGGGTCAGATTAGGGGTTAATATATTTAATATAGGTGACAGCAGTGTAGGGGGGTCAGATTAGGGGTTAATATATTTAATATAGGTGGCGGCAGTGTAGGGGGGACAGATTAGGGGGTAATATATTTAATATAGGTGGCGGCGGTGTAGGGGGTCAGATTAGGGGGTAATATATTTAAAATAGGTGGCGGCGGTGTAAGGGGGTCAGATTAGGGGTTAATATATTTAATATAGGTGGCAGCAGTGTAGGGGGGTCAGATTAGGGGTTAATATATTTAATATAGGTGGCGGCGGTGTAGGGGGGTCAGATTAGGGGTTAATATATTTAATGTAGGTGGCAGCGGTGTAGGGGGGTCAGATTAGGGGGTAACACATTTAATGTAGGTGGCGGCGGGGTCCGGGAGCGGCGGTTTAGGGGTTAAACACTTTATTAGGTATTGCGGTGGGGGATTGCGGTTGACAGGTAGATAGACATTGCGCATGCGTTAGGTTTTATTTTGCAGGCAGTTTAGGGAGTTACGGTGCTCCAATACTCAGTGCAAGGCTTGCTACGCCTGCATTTTGTGGCGAGGGAAAAATGGAGTAAGATTTCTCCATTTTCGCCACGTAAGTCCTTACACTGTATATTGGATACCAAATTGCGCGTGTTTTCTATATCAGTCTATGGGGCAACGGGCGAAGGCAGAAATATACGAGCGTAACTTCTATGTTACGCCGTATATGTGATACCAAACCCGTGCAAAATCTGGCGTTGCCGGCTTCTGCGGGCGACGATGCATATCGGATGGGGCCCTTGGTTTGCTAAGGAAATATTAAAAAAAAAAACAACTTCAAATCCCTTCATTTAAAAATACTTAAAGTATGGGAGGCAAATCCAGGATATAAATCTCAATTGGTAAAAGATCCAAAGTAATCTTCAAGTTAGAGTTTTCAAAAGAAAAGAAATACAATTCATAGCGTAACACTGCACTGCAGAAATAGCTGGTATATAACGGTATAATACTCACATACTACAGAGTTTAAATCCAGCTCTGTGATTTTAGGGCATTTAGATAACCAGTGGCACCTTCTGAGCGATCTTCTTTTATTAAAATAACGTGTACAGCAATACACTGTATACACTTCTTAAAAATTTTGAAAACAAAGTTACATGGCTTTGTAGAGTCACTCTGGGTTAAAGGGACAGTAAAGTCATAATTAGACTTTCATGATTTAGATAGAGCATGCCATTTTAAATAACTTTACAATTTATTTCTATTATCTAATTTGTTTTTTGTTTTTTTTGTAGCTTTTGCTGAAAAATATAGCTAGGTAGGCTCAGAAGCTGCTGATTAGTGGCTGCACTTATATGCTTATTTTCATTGGCTTTCAGTAAACGCCCAGTAGTGCTTTGCTGCTCCTTCATCAAAGAATAACAATAGAATGAAGCAAATTAGATAATATAAGTAAATTGAAAAGTTGTTTAAAATTGTATGATCTATTTGAATCATGAAAGAAAAAAAATTGGATTTCATGTCTCTTTAAGTCTAAAATGGATCTAAAAGTTTAGTTTTATATTGCTGCAAAATGCGTAAAAGTAATTTGTTTTTACATTCACATTTTTGAACTTTTACAATAGGACTAATATTTATCCTACCAGTTTTTTTAAAGGGTACCATTTTGTTTAAAGCTTTCTAGCTTGACAAATCTTTATTAGAATAATGTGTACCGGTTAATACAGGACATAATTTCTCAGCTGGGCTAAGACAGTTCCTGCCAGTACCACTAATGTATCTGCTGGTGATTACTAGACGTTGTCCTCATTATCTCAGCTGGGGCAGATCACCGTACTCATCAGTACTAACAGTCTGGTATTGGCTTCACGGCAGGATTGTCTTTCTATTAAAAAACAAATGAAGCTTGCACTGATACACAGATGGTTCTTGTATTGCTCATTTCAGCAGACAGACTGAACTTAAATAACCTTTAAATGATTTAATAAGAGTAAGATTAAATATTTAAAGCAGTGGGCATGCTCAAACGTATTCATATCAGTTAAGTAATATTACATAATGGTGACCAACAGAGGGGGGAATAAGGTTCACATGCAACTCCTTGACTTTTTTTTTTAAACATATCTAGGGGCCGATTTATCATGTCAGCTAATCGGCCGCTAGCAGGGGGTGTCAATCAACCGATCATATCCAATCGTGCTGATTGCTGTCTGCCGTGTCAGAGGTGGCAGACAAGTTAAGGAGCAGTGGTCTTAAGACCGCTGTTTCTTAACTTATAACTTGCGCGGAAACAGCTGCATCCGCAGCTTAGTTATTTAGCCCCATAGAGTTTGATTTCTAAGTATAACTAAAAAAGGCCCCTTAAAGGGACAGTTAACACATTCAGGTTTTAATATAAAATGTTTAGTTATGTGTAATAAAACAACTTGGCAATATACATTCAGTATTTATTCAGCCCCTTCTCATGTAATTAAGGTCTTCAATTGTATATTTTCTCATTTTCAGAGCTGTGGAAATTCACCCTGCTGACTTATCAAGGCTAACCCTGTCACATAGTTTCCCCTAAAACATCTTACAAAAAATAAGATTCTGTACACTTACAGGAGGAAAAGCAGGTGACAGTAAGTGTACAGCATCTTGGAACACATAGAGGAAGGTGTGTTACTACACTGGGATCCTGATTGGTCACACCAAACACGCTCCTGACCGAGGATTTGCTGCTGCCTAAGCTGGTCTTCCGGGCGACGCTGAGGTCCTGGTCTGCTCTTTCAGGCACGTCACAGTGCCGCTCCGCTTGTGAGTATTGTTCTCACCCTTCCCTCACTCTATCTGGTTTGTTAGCATTATCACCCTATTGGCGCCTTCCTTTCTCCCGCTACAGATACTTCCATCGTCCCTCCACATTTCGGAAGAGCTGCCTCCCATTGGATTTTTTTGACATACCTCGACCACCCTATTCCCGAGCGCACCTCCTTCAAGAGCTTCCACTCTGACTTTGAAAAGCATATCTAAATATGCTCAGTAACTACTGATTAGTAGATGCACATAGATGCCTCGTGTGATTGGCTCACCCATGTGCATTGCTATTTCTTCAACAAAGGATTTCTAAAGAATGAAGTAAATTAGATGATAGAAGTACATTCGAATGTAATTTAAAATTGCATTCTCTACCTGAATCATGAGAGATTTTTTGGGGGTTTTAGTGTCCCTTTAAGTACATTTTTTTTTATGATAGATAGATAGATCATCAAAAGAATGCTTGTATATAGTAATCGATGTATTTAAGTACTGGAATGTTGGTGTATGCACAAATGCTTGTGATCTAGGGGAGACTTTTAACTGGTCAAAAAAGGGGTTTGGGTATTTAGGAAATAAGCTCTTTTGAGTAATTGGGACCATTATCAGGCATAGGTTTTAATGTATGCATGACAAGATTGACTTTTGTGCTAATATACTAATACAGGTAGCCCTCAGTTTACGCCGGGGTTAGGTTCCAGAAGGAATGGTTGTAAATCGAAACCGTTGTAAATTGAAACCCAGTTTATGATATAAGTCAATGGGAAGTGAGAGAGTTAGGTTCCAGGCCCCTCTCAAAATTGTCATAAGTAACACCTAATACATTATTTTTAAAGCTTTGAAATGAAGACTTTAAATGCTAAACAGCATTATAAACCTAATAAAATTATCACACAACACAGAATATATAATTAAGCTAAGTTAAATGAACAAAAACATTTGCTAAACAGCATTATAAACCTAATAAAATAATCACACAACACAGACTTCACTTGCATTTTCCTGCAAACAGTTCTTTCTATGCATTCCAATCTGGACTGATTTATAGACAGGAAGATCTTGTTCCTTTGAAATCTGCTTGATAGCTCAGGTCTGGTTAAACTGATTAATTTCAGCTTGCTTGGCTTTGCGGAAACGCAAGCGGACAGCGCCACCTACTGGCTATTTTAATCAATGCACTGCTTCTCAATGCTTTTCAATAGCAGTCACATGACTGGGGAAAAAGGTTGTTATTCTGAAACGGTGTAAATTGAACCGTTGTAAAACTAGGGCCACCTGTAAAGTTATGTGAAAGCCATTATTGAGAACAACTGGTATATCCTGTATGGGCAAAATATTAATATTCTTCTAGTTAAAAAGGACATAAAAAATACAAATATTCTATGATACATTTGAAAAATCAGAAATTAAATATGTTAAAAAAAAACTTTGCATGATAAAGATTAAGCTACACTTTGCTAAACTATTTGATTGCTGAGGTATAAAAGATATTGAATTGATCGGGAAATACAAATCTGCGCACAATTCATCTCCAGGGACAGATTGCTCACTGGCAACTTACACAACACTATTGGAGATCTGGCATATGTTTCCATCAACATAAAAACTGCTAGTTGTATAAAGGACAGGAACATAGGTTTAAAAGCACAACAAAAATGTAATACATAAAAAAAATGTTTAGAAAAATATTGATTTCTATATTTAGAGCGTGATTATAAAAATCTTTGCTGGTTTAGATGTTAATAAACATGCAGATATGGTTATTTTATTTATCTTAGGGCCTGATTATAAAAAAAGTTGTGAGATGTCTTCAATATAATAATTCAAATAAAGAATTACATTTATTCCTATTATCTTATTTGATTTGTTCTTTTGGTGTCCTTTGTTGAAAAGCATAACTAGGTAGGTTCAGGCTCAGCAATGCACTACTGGGAGCTTGTTGCTGATTGGTGGCTGCACATACTTGCCTTTTTGTCATTGACTCGCCTTATGTGTTCAGCTAGCTCCCAGTAGTGCATTGCTGCTGGTATATGACAAGGTGTTTGACTGGAAATAACATTTTCTTTTGCCATTTGAATTACTTCTTGACAAACCTTCGGCTTTAGTGCGTTTGGCTTAGCGCACCTTCTGGTTAGCTTGTGAGCGAAACCAAGAACAGCAAGAGCCTATAGAAATCCACATGTTATTGTGCCAAGGTTTTCGCTCAAGCAATTGAGTGCTATTTAACTGCATTGTTTTAGTGCTTTACAATGCTAATATTTTTGCGCTTCACTTGTAATCTAACCCATATTGTATTAGCTAAAGTCCCGAACTTCGTGTTTATCTGGTACACTCTGAAACACCAGTAAGTTCTATAAGGAGCACTGCTACATTATGTTTATGACCCTTCTAAAGCAATAAAAGAGAGTAGCGTTTTGCATTATTTATGTAACATACATATGTGCACCTAAAGAAAAAATCATTTGATAATTTAGTCAAAGTTAATCTAATTATTACAATCCATCAGAATGAAAAGAGAAATAGGATAGGGGAAGAAACAGAAAGAAGTAAAGGAAATATTTGCAGACAACCCAGGAAGTGTTCACAATCAGGAACTAATAAGACAGATAATTGCATTGATTTTTGTATTAACCTTTTTTTCTCTATTTGTAATGTAGCTCTCTAAAACAGTAACCCTAAAATACTTAAAGAGACATGAAACCCAAAAATGTTCCTTTCATGATTTAGGTAGAACAAACAATTTTAAACAAATTTCCATTTTAATTCTATTATCAAATTTCCTTCATTCTCTTGGTGTCATTTGTTGAAGGAGCAGTAATGCACTACTGGTTTCTAATGGACCACATGGGTGAGCCAATGACAATCAGTATATATATATATATGTATGACAATCAGTATATATATATATATGTATATATATATATATATATATATATATATACAGCCACCAATCAGCTTTCCTGTTCCTGAGCTTACCTAGATAAACCTTTCAGCAAAGAGAAAGAAGCAAATTAAATAATAAAAGTAAATTGAAAAGTTTTTTAAATTTGTTTGTTATGTCTAATTATGACTTTTTTGTCCCTTTAAGCTCTTCCTCATATGTCCTCTGCTCTGTCTACTGCCATGATGTTTTTTCGGTTCCTTACATACAGAAAACATATTACAGAACTGTCAGGTCAAACTATGAGACACACTATTTCAGATCTGTTCTCCAGATCACACTGTGTGGATCAGGAAAACATCTTAGTAACAGTTTGCATTTGTCATGTCTAACGCTCGTAGTGGTTCTATTGTGTTCTGCTTCTCTAAAATCTTTTGAAAATGCAAAATATATATATTTTTTAAAGAACCATAAAGCGATATTATCTTGTTTTTATATCTAATGACACGTCAATTACAATATATTTATTTTTTACAAGAACGCTGCCAACCTAAAGGGATAGGAATTTTTTTTTTTTAAAAAACAAACCTTGTTAATTTACTTATTATCAAATTTTCTTTGATCACATAGTATTTTTTGTTGAAGAGATGATACCTAGGTAGGTGTCTGGAGCAGTACATGGCAGGAAATAGTGCTGCCGTCTAGTGCTCTTACAAATGGATAAGATTCTAGCAAAACTGTTGCCATATAGTGTTCCATAAACAGCTTACAATCCTGCTTTTAAAAAAACTATACTATGAGAACAAAAAAATGATAATAGAAGTAAATTAGAAAGTTGTTTACAATTGCTGAATCTGAATTGTGAAAGACAAATTGGGGTTTCATGTTGCTTTAATCTTAAGAATTATTAAATATCATTTTAAATAAAATATATTTGTAACAGAAATGTTAACTTTCTAATGTACTCCTGTATCACCTCATACTCAAATATATTAATAGGTTAAGTAAAAATACTCTTCCATTATGAAATATAAATGAAAAAATAATAATAATATTATAGGCTACTTTCCATGACATCACCAGATATGTAAATTAATGCACACTATGAAATATTTTCAAAAGTTGGTATGTCTGATATTAGCCAACCAGGCATCTATTGTACTAATCATTGATAACGAGCTTCCTAATTTAGATCTGTTTCTCTCTTCTGCTAAACACCAATTAGAAATTCCTCTGTGCTGACTCTAAATGAGTATTTTATGTGTCTTTAGAGGAAATTGACAATGTCCCTGATCTCTTAGCTCCCATTTTGGGTGGAGCAGTGACAGAAAACATTGGTATAGAAGGATTGTTGTTTTTTTCATGTACTGCATTATTAACACTAATTTTTACTTTAACAAAAAGGAGTTGTGTAGAATACATAATATTTCCCGTTTAAGTGCAAATGATGGCAAAAAATCCAATATACAATATAGAATTAATGACATTGTATTGACAGCAAAGGAAATGACCCTAAGATTTATTATTTTTAGGTAACATGCAAGTAGGAAAACAGCGCAGCAGGACAGTAGGAAAGTGATATATTTCAGTACTATTAACTGATGAACATGCAAGCAATGCTAATAATACTAGATAAGGGAACGAGTTCCCAGAAAAACAGGGAAAATTACTGAGCACAAGGCTGAACTTACATTGCTGATAACCAGACACATGTTAATTAGATACTTCTTGATTTTTTAACCCACTTGTGCCCAGTGATATCATTAACATGACATGTGGGCTCATTATTACAAGCTGCATTCATGCATATATCTGTTAGCTTAACAGACATAATACTAAAACTGAAATACACTTCTAGTAAAAACTATTCCATTGCTTTTACAATACACGAGAAGCATATTTAGATATGCTCCATGCATCTGCATTTCATACACCAATCTAGCTCAGAAAGCCATTTTACATGACTTGTATCACATTAGCAATGATTCAATTTATATCACAATGCAATAATACATGTTTTTTTTTTTTTAAAAAAAACATTTTTAAATATAGTTTCCAATTGACTTTGATGAACAATGATCATGCTGGCTGAGCATCATGGGAAATGTAGTTCCAAAACCTCTGGAGGGCCAGGTTTCAGGATGTCTGCGTTATTTGAATCATTCTAGTTTAATATTGAATCCCAAAAATTCAATATATAAAATATATATGTCAGGACTGTACCTTTAAGCTAAGCCCTCCCACTGACTCTACAAATTCCCACTGCACCTGTAACCAGGTGCTTAGCATTTTGTTAGGTAACTTGTGAGTAGACCGAGTAAGAGCTCCTGTTATCTCTATTCATCTACAACCTGAACTTTCTTTCTTAAAACCTGCAGCTTTACCAAAACAGCTTATAAAGATTCAGGACACTTGAACAATTTGCTGCTTACCGCAGCGCTGTTGATGTTTCTACATCTATGAATTACTTCTCTTCAAAGTAACAGGATTACAAAGGATTTCCAGCTAATCGGAGACAAACAACCCTTGCACTGTAAATATCGCACGCATTGTACATAAGTTTTACCTTAATCGGAACTCCGTGTTTGAAACGGAGACCGGAGGAATTCAGCACGCCCCTCTGTGACGTAACAGAGGCCGCTCACTGCACCTTAGACGCGGTAGACAGCACCGCCGAGGTAAACAACTATAACAACGGACAGCCTGTAAGTTGCACCAATTAAATAGACAATCCTGCATAAGGTAAAACTTTACTCATTTATCTATCTTAGCAGCAAACTATCCCTAAGGCTGTATAACGGAACCACAAAGTAACGGTTCCTCAATTCACTTGATCTCCATAGTTACAGGATTAACATATCTGGTTAACCTCTGGCTAAACTCACATTAAATTGATATCCATTCATTTCACAAGGGTTAAACTTTGCTGCCACTTCTCCTACAATAGTGGTAGTAGATAATCCATTTGTGATACACACCTTTAAATAAGGAATAGTTCTGCAAATTGTGATCCCAGTACAAGTCCTGTCTGGATACACAGCTAATAAGTAGCAACATTATATCACTGTCAAATCCCCGGACGCAAGCTGCAACAATATATTAAGGGTCAAAATCACTATTGGCACTTTCTTTATGATTTGATCATTTGCCATGTGAAGCTTTATAATCAACCACATTTATACAGCTGTCACATAGACTACTTGCCAACCATTTGCTGGAGCCAGAAAAAGCTGGAATTTCTAAGCTCTTAAACGAGTTTTCTCGCATCAGTTTTCTCGACAGTCTATAAACACTAGAATATTCAGTAGTGGTCCTACTCTAGCAGGTCCCTGGTAGATATGTGCATGATCGAAAAATTTGTTTCGGTTCGGATCGATTCAGAGTTTTTCGAATTTCGTTTCGGATCGATTCGAATTCGGAAAACTTTGAATTAATTCGTTTCGGATTCATTCGGATTCGAAAAAATTCGGCTGGATTTGGTTTGATTCGGTTCGGTTCGGAAATTCGGAATTTCGGTATGTGTGCTGTGTATTAGACTAGTATTATGTACTGTATATTAGGTGTAACCCATAGCAGAGTAATATAACCTAAAATACTGTACAATACTAGTGTAATCCATGGCCATCCGAATTTACCGAATAAATCCGAACTAATTCGGATTTATTCAGTAAATTCGGCAGTATTTTAATTTGGAAATTCGGATCGATCCGAATCTCCGAATTTGCCGAATTTCCAAATCGATCCGAACCGAATTGCACATGTCTAGGACTCCCTGGCCATGAGATTACTCCAGGACATGCCCTGAGATATTAATACTCAGACCTCCTACAGGTAGCTGACTGTCTTAGAAAAGGCCAATAAATGCTAATTAAAGGTACGTGAAAGTTTAAATTTATCTTTCACGATTCAGATGGAGGATGCAATTCTAACAATATTTTCAAGTTACCTCAATTATCATATTTGTTTCATTCTCTTGGTACCCTTTGTTGAAGGAGCAGCAAACTACTACTGAGAGTTAATTGAATACATTGGGTTAGCCAATGGCAAGGCACATATATGTGCAGCCACCTATCAGCAGCTAGTTCCCAGTAGTGCATTGCTGCACCTGGGACTACCAAGTTTTAATCTTTGATGAAAAGCATACCAAGAAAACACAAAGCAACTTAGATAACTTAGATGATAGAAGTATATTTGAAAGATGTTTTTAATTGCAAGCTCTGTCTGAATCATTAAAGCTTAAAGGGACATTCGACCCAAAGTGTTTCTTTCATGATTTAGGTAGAACATACAATTTTAAACAACTTTCCAGATTTGCTTCATTCTCTTGGTATGCTTTGTTGAAGGAGCAGCAATGCACTACTCGTTGCTAACTGAACACATGGGTGAGCCAATGACAATCGGTATATATATGCAGCCACCAATCAGCAGCTAGAACCTAGGTTCTTTACTACTCCTGAACTTTCCTAGATAAACCTTTCAGCAAAGGATAACAAGAGAAGGAAGCAAATCAAACAATAGAAGTAAATTTGAATGTTGTTTAAAATGGTATGCTCTGTCTAAATCATGAATGTCTAATTATGACTTTATGGTCCCTTTAATTTTGTATTTACTGTCCCTTAAATTTTGTGATATAGATGAAAGCATAAAAACTGTTATCTCAGAGGAAGAGCCTCACAAGCTCATATTTGTAAACTTTCCAACGTGAACAGCTAAGCCAGGCAAACAAAAAGAACTTCGTTTGGGAGCTTTGAATTTAGGTTGGTCCAGAAGCATTGCTAGAAAACCAGAGTCAAAGTTTGGAGTGGTGTAGGTCAACTCATACTTGGGCTTTTTGGGGTTGAATTGGGCATATCTAGGGAGGGTTTAGGAAATTAATACATTAAAAAATGTGTGTAAGAAATCTGATATGTGAAACCTGTTTGTGGCAATCCTACTGGGGCTATAGTGCAGGTGCTAGATATAATGGGCAGGAAATTGGTGTCCTTGAATTGCAGTTTGGGAGATTTTGAGCATATTCTCTATTGCCAAGGGCAGAAGTTTAGATGTTCTCAGGTTTGACTAATTGCAATTAGGATATAATAGTCAGATAAATAGAGGAAGGAGGGATAAGACATGGGATGATTGGGACTGCAAATACATAATCTCAAGTGCAGTGGTACTCAACCCATGTGACCTCAAGGGCCAGTAAATTGTAGCCAAACTTGCCCAGAGCTTGGTAGTTTATACATACAGACATACCTCTTTTTTGTGCTTCGCTTTATTGCACTTTTTTTTTGCACAATTTTTCCAACATATATACACATATAAACACCTAAATACTCATGTATACACACCTATATATACACCACCAGCAAAAGATTATGACTCACTGAAGGCTCAGATCATGGTTAGCAATTTTTAATCAATAAAGTATTTTTTAATTAAGAAATGTGCATTACTTTTTAGACATAATGCTTTTGCATACTTAGGTCTGGATTACAAGTTAATGCATTCCAATGTTCTTTACATACAGAACAATGTCATTTTTATTGTAAATACACACACACACACATATATATATATAATTATATATATACCTTTGTATACCTGTATATCTATTCCTAAAGATATATATGTATTTTACAATAACAATTACATTTATTGTTATTTATATATATATATATACATATAAATATATATGTGTGGGTGTATATATAAACATATATTTAATAATAAAAAAATTATTTTCTATGTGAGGAACAAAGGAATGCAAGATATGAGTAACGTAATTTAGGACTAAAGTGATTGGGTTAGCGCAGATGAGGTATTTCTAACTTCAATGCGCGTTATTGAAATATTACATATAAAATATTTAAAAATATTAATAGAAATAATAATAATTAATACTATTTTTAATAATATCTTTAAATAGTTTTTATTAACATTTGTTACTTGTGATACGTGCACTATTTCCGACTCGCACAAAAAGCTGAAAAAAGCCTATATCGCTTTCACGCTACAGTTAGTAAGTCCAATAAACAGCGGACACTCTGGATTTTCCAAGTGTTTTATTTTGAACAAAACTGTTTATTGGACTTATGTTTATGATTTTGCTTGCACCCTAGTGACTGAAAGACAAGGTGAGAGTGTGCTTTATTTAGATTTATATATATATATGTATGTGCATGTATGTATGTACAGTATGTGCGTGCATATATGTATAACATATATATATATATATATATATATATATATATATATATATATATATATATATATATATATATATATATTACTATTAAAATGCAGTTAGTGGATTCATTGGTATCAGTGAGCAGGTATCACAAACGTACCTGTGGTGTCCAGGTCTGATCCCGTCTGCTCCTTGTCCCACACTGTCTTCCCACTGACTTGCTGCACGCAAGCTGGCGCAGTAATACTCTGACTGGTATTCCTTATGTGTTGAGTGACAGGCCTATAAGAGCATGCAGGGGGTATATGTCTAGTCATGGCCCGGTACTGTTGAGAAACCAGGCTCTAGTGCAAGTGGTAGTAACCACTAAATATGCATGCTACAGTCCAGTTGCAGAATAGCTGACATACCAGTATATAAACTCACTTATGGTGAAGCTAGAACATTGTGAAATTCTATCTTGTTTTGAGCTCAGTGGGATGCTACAGTATATACAGTATATTAAGTGCAGGCATCTCATATCACCCTTTAAACCCTAGGATTATAGCATGTTGGAATAACTCTGCTGCTATATAGGCTGTCATCCCTAGATGGGTTTTTTTCTTGCAGCACTTTTAGTTACACATCCACAAGAAACCTTTAGTTACAGTTATCTTTTACCGCACCTCAATTTTTAAATTAAGTTTTTCTTCCAGCAAGGAAATTGACAGCAAGACCGTATTGATCTTGGTCACTTTGAGTTCTATCTCCTTGAAGCTTAAGAGTATATGGAGAGCAAACACCTTCCTGTGGTGAGTGAGGAGGACGCCCAAACTGCTTTGTCCACAGATAGAGATGCCTATTTAATTACATTTCATAGAGCCTTTCTCTGTCAGCGCTAGCTAGAAGCATTGCATATACTCCACTGTGAATAAAACACTTTTAAATTATTTAGCTATACATACTTTGACACAAAGTGCTGGTAAAATCATAATTGACCCTACCTGACAGCAACTGATGTGGTATTACATAGTTTACGGACATATTAAATCATCGGTTAAAACAAAGGTTGACAAATTTATATCAAGCTTAGGAGTCAGCCAGAATAGGAACTAGACATACTGTATGTTTTTTAGGAGGCAATAAAGGAATTTATATATAGGTATATATAGAATGTATTAAATAGTGCCACAAGTTAAATTGTAGGTGCTGTGACTCCATGCTGCTCGTTTCTCTCAAGCCTTGCGTTAAAGGGACAGTATACACTCAGTTTCATATCACTGCATGTAATAGACACTACTAAGAATAAGGTGCACAGATACTGATATAAAAATCCAGTATAAAATGGTTTACAAACTTACTCAGAAGCTCTCAGTTTAGCTCTGCTAAAAAGGCAGTAGGAAAGTCCACTGCAAGTGGGAAATAAAACCCTCCCCCCCCACCCCCTTCTTTTGCATATGAAAAGACCCTTTACACAAACAGGAGCAAGCTGGAGTAGGTAGCTGACGGTATTCAAATAAAACTTTGGGGCTTGGTTAGGAGTCTGAAAATCAGAGCTGTTATTTAAAAATAAGCAAAACTATACATTTTTTAATAAAAACAAACTTTATGGGCTATATAAATAGATAATCTACAAAACATTTATGCAAAGAAAAAATGAGTGTATAATGTCCCTTTAAGGGAAGAATAAACTGCTGAGCACAACTACAAAAAATAGTTATTTCTCACCATGGTATTGTTTTTCCTCTAATGCCTGCAGTTCTTTTGATATAGATCAACTATTTTAATACTTTAAAGGTGCCAAATGCTAAAGCACCGCCTCTTCGTACTGGGTGCCACTGTCTTGAAGCTTAGCTATTCTCACACCCTTGGTTGGGGTTAGTGTGCATGATACAGGGTATGAGCTTTGCATTTTTGCATTTCTTTACACCACTTTAAAGTTACACATAATATAATAAAAAAAAAATCTAAAGAACTTTGTATTGAATAATGCATCTTAACCTGAAGCTTATTTTATGGTTAGTCAACATGGCTGCACCCACTTATCTGTAAATGCACACTGCGTTGTCATAGGGAGAATACCTGTGCTTCAAGGTCATGGTCCCTCAGTAAGAAGAGGCAGAGCTTCATCATATGGAATCTTTAAAAAAAAGGAAAACTGCTTTGAATAGAGTTTAAGGAACAGGAGGAAAATCAATAGCTTATTGAGTAAAAGCCATATGCTATTGTAGTTGCACAACATTTTTTTTCTTTAGTCCATGGTTTCTACATGGTCTTTTTCTGACTAGAAAGAATGTTTAGGCTATAATCAAAAGTCAGTAGTTGGTTAATGGTAATTATTGCTTAGGGCAGTTGTTGCTTTAAATGTTGATGCAAAATGCCTATCTGAACAGGTGTATTGTTCTTCACAATGCACAATAGATAAACACTTATAAGAGTAATTGTTGTTTTTTATAACAGCCCCCACAAGCCCCCTGCATGTCACTGAATCAGTACGGTAGATAGACATCCAAATGACATGTCACCATAGATCAATGCATTGTCTTATTTATATTTGTTCAGCTGTGTTGGTGGCTTTAAAACTGATATATTAGAGTATACCACCTGTGCATAACAAGCTTTTCTAGGATTTTTGGCTACACAGGTGAATATATATTTTGCCCCCCCCCCCGTAGAATTTATATACCCTGCTATTGCTACTTCTTAAGAAAATGTTCTAGTGATGTTTCAAAAAGCTGTAGATAACTATTTTATCGATAAAGATAGAGAAAATAGATTTCAGTTATCACATCAAATGCTTGAATACTAATCTGATTTATTATAACTATAATAGTTATAATGGTTAATTCCTGCATGACATAACATACAAAAGTGGTGGCTCTGAACAATATAGCAAATTAGTGGTGGCTATGCCTAGACTGATACTAGCATGTCAACAGGAAAAAAGCTGCAGGCAGACAAGTTCTCAAGCAAAGAACCTGTCCACTTGTAATCGACAATTGGCAACATTTTAGAAAGCAGATGAGCTCTATTGTTAACTCCTGCCCCCTGCTCTTGGGCAACCAATTATGTCAGAGCAGGACCTGTCACTCACCCTGAACAAGCGAGTTTGAGGTGATTTATTTTTGCCATTTAGGATAAGAATCAGAGACTGCTTCTTAAAAGTTTGGTTGCAGACTCACTCTTTGCCTGAACTGCAAGTTCTCAGAAGCTGTGAATGCACCGTGATAAAATTTCCATAAATGTTTTCAATACATGCAACAGATCACATTAACTTGCAGTGGAGTACTGGGGAGATTGACAGCTCTTGCCCTCACATGATTGGCAGTGTGTGGGCAGGGGGTGGGTTGCACACGAGCGAATAGGAGCACTTGTGTGCAATGGTAAATACGGGCAGCAGATTGCTACCCGCCAGAGGAGAAAGCGGGTGGACAGGGATGAATATGTATGCCCCTGTCTGCCCATGGATGATAATTTGTGCCCTAAGTGAAAATGCAAAGCATCTATACGCTAATAAACATGCTGCACTGTATAAAATGCTGAGTACCTATACACTGATAACATATTTGTTGCACTGTATAATGATGTTGAGTGTTCATACACTAAAAAACAGAACAGGCTGCCCTGTATAAATGATGATGGATGCCCATACACTGAGGGAGAGCACTCTGTGCCGCATAATGATGCCAAACATTGGTATACTGAAAATGAACACGCTGCACTAATTAATTACGGCAAGTATCTATACACTGAAATAGGACATGTGCTGAATAATGATTTTGACCATCTTTACACTTTAATGTATAGATATTAGGGATAAGCGAATGTGGTGAAAGTACAGTTCGCTTGGTAAAACCCATAGTCCTGTGGAACTTCGGATAAATGTTATTTCTGGTTTTCAAATCTTACTTTCTTTTTCGAATGTTCATAATTGACTTTAATATCCACATTCGAAATTTCAAATGGAACATTCAATTTAACAAATATTATTAAAAAGTTCAACAGTTCATGTGGTAGGGATATAATATATTCAAATGTATGTATTTCACTGAAATTATTTACATACTGCTTGTGCAATCATGACAAAAATTATTGTAAAAGCTTCTCTGGAATTCTCTTTGTTCAGAAACAGCAGACATACATGGCTTTGCCATTATTTTTTGTAATTAGAATGCTGCTAATTGAAGCTGTGTACCACACTTCTATTATTCCCGGCAGCGAATGGGGTTAATCAGGTTGCTTGTAAGGTTAATTTTATCTGTTGTGAAGAGATTACCCTCCCACCTGACACCTCCCACCCCTGATCTCAGTGGTGTCACTAGGGGGTGCGGGGGGGTGCAGACCGCACCGGGTGACACCCTGAGAAGGGGTGACACCAACCCCTAGTGACTCCGCTGGGTCTGGCTATGCTTAACGGTGCCGAAGTTTCAGCACACATACCACTATTCTCTGGGAGTGCCAATAGCGGAGGGGGAGTGAGTGGGGCAGTAACACACACAGAGAGGGAAAGGGAGGAAGAGAGTACAGATTGCAGCAGCCGGTGTGCTATTATTTTTGCTACCCAATTAGATTTTGCTACCAAGGATACTGCACAAAATCTAACGGGTAGCAAAAAATAGTGTCACCCAACACTAATCCTGGGATTTGCAGCATGTGACATATTGGGGATGGACTATAGAGAGCATTCCTTTGTGGCGGCAACTGCAAGTGACACATGGAACATGACAGGATATCTAAGTGGGTAAGTAAGATTGCAATGGAATGTACCTTTCACGTTTATCCCACTTCTCTGTCAATATCTGTCTGCAGTTCAGTGCTGTCAATATGGTGACCCAGCTGACGCTTCCCCCTACAGCAGTCTAAGAAAACATCACCGTGGCATGCAGAGAGAAATTTAACTCTGGCTACCTGAAAAGTAGTTTACACCCAAGCAGTACATTGCAGTCTGTGAGTAGTCACTAAAAGTTGTAATTCTCTAAATTAATACTAAATAACATAAAATGTATAGTGTGTGTGTGTATCTGTATATATATATGTGTGTGTGTATACAGTGGCGTCACTGCTGCGGGGGCTGTGGACCGCACCCGGGTGTCATGCTCAGAGGGGGTGACACCATCTGTTACCGCAATGGGTGACACCAACCCTAGTGACGCAACTGCCCAATCCCTACCTGATCCCTCCCAAACAGCTCTCTTCCCTCCCTCATCCTCATTGGTCACCACAGTCTGCCAGCATGCAGTTTATTTTTTTGAATTATTGTTTAATTTATATTTAATATATATTTTTTTCTTTCTGCAGTGAAATGATCCTCCTCAACCCTCCAACCTCCCTGATCCCCCCAAATAGCACCATATATTTTATTTTATTTTTCTGTATTGTAGTGGTCCACCACCTCCCCACGTGATCTTTAGCTAGGGCCCCCCATGTCTCCCTTTCCCTTCATTTTTTCTGCAGTATAGGACCCATCCCACTCCCCCTCCCATATATATGTATATGAATATATACACATACTGTATGTGTTAGTATGTGAATATACACATATTAACACATAAATATATATAAGCATAGAGGTCTGACCTCTGGTTAATTGCACTTAGAGCAAAGTGAAACTGTGAGCTCACAGGAAATGTGGGGGTAAATGGGGCAACTTTTTATCATTAACCAGAGGTCTGAACTCTAGTTAAATTTGCTTAGTGCAAGTGGAGCATTAGCCAGCCACTTGTAATGGCTGGATATTTAATGTGCTCCCGAAAACAGGTAAAATTTGCCCCTTTACGGTGCACGTTAAAATAGCGCTCCACTTGTAATCTAGCCCTTTCTGTTTTCCTTATATTATCAAATATGCTTCATTCTCTTCATATCCTTTCTTGAAGAGCATACCTAGGTAGGTATGGTGCACATGTCTGGAGCACTACTGCCATCTAGTGCTCAAAATTATATAACATTGTTACAAGTATTGTTCCAAAATTGCTGCCATATAGTGCTCCAGACATGTGCTAGCTACCTACCTAGGTAGGGTTTTCATGCAAAGAATACCATGAGAACAAAGTAAATTTGATAATAGAAGTAAAATGGAAAGTGTTTGTTTTTAAATTGTATGCTCTCTGGGTTTCATGTAAGTATATTAAACATGCTGCACTTTAAAGATGATCACCTCTTTGGGGCATCTTGGGAGAGATTAAAGTTTATGGTGGGATAGGAGAATTAAGGTCAAGCTAGGTGTAACTCTACCTCCCTTACCAACCACCCGTGCAAACTCCCACCATTACAGATACAGTAGTCACTCTCCCTCTCACTCTCTTATAGTTTGCACAAAACCTCATGCAATCTTCCAACCTCCTGGCACTCTTCTATCCTTACACACACTTCACTGACACTGTTCTCACAAGCTCCCAAACATTCTCTGGTCCTTACAACTCCCAGACTTATTTCCATTCTTTTATGATCCATGCCGGTACTCTTTGTCCTCCATTTAACCAATCCCAGACACCCTTTCATCCTTTTAGTCTGCCAAGCACTCTCATGTAACTGTGGTGGGATAGTTCATGTAGAGGGGAAATCATACTTATCTGACCTCTGACCCTATCTGGCAAATGACCCGGGTTTCTAGAGACCTCCCTGGCATAACACATCCGACTCACTGTCTTGCAGCATCATGTATTGGGAGATATGGGTAATGGAAATGACAGAAATCAGATAGAGGGGTGGGGGGAAATCATGCTAGGGTAGTGCTAGGGTTGTTTAGTGGTGGGGTTTGTGTTGGGGGACCTGGATAGTTACTGTTACATACCTTTCTGTCCCACACCTTTTTAACTCTATGGGGTTTGAACCTGGGTCTTTCGGGTTGCTATTGCTTAAGTTTTTAGACTCTCTGGTTCCTCCTGTCTGCCAGCTGCTGCATATCTGCAATTAACTCCAGTCCATAAATACCCAGCAATTCCTGTATTCTGAGACAATTTATTTGGATTCTGTTCCTGTGTTTTCTGCTGGATTTTCGTTGTGACTTTTTGCCTGACTCTTGACTACTCTCCTGCCTGCCAATTCTGTACTTTGCTGCCAGATTGTGTTTAGACCTCTGCCTGTCCTCGACTATTCTCCTGGATCCTGATTCTGTGCCATGACCATGCCTTTGCCTTATTCATCAGCCTCAGCTCTACTACTGACTTTACCAAAAGCTAGGGGGCTACTCCACTAATGGCCAGTAAGTAGAGTAAGGTGAATCTTGTGGCTGGTACTTCACAGTTACTTTCTGAGTTTGGGCCTTGGTTAGGAGTAATTGTGCTAGGTTAAGGTTATGATAATGTATTTATGATTCTCTGATTTAATTTTTATAAAGGCTGAAGTAAAGAGCTGCTTTTAAGGCACCCTGTGACAAAGGGGTTTGTGGGTGCATCGTGGCCTGCCACACTTAGGGGCTGATGATCAAAAACTCACCATGTGAAAGAAATCACACAGATTCTTTGGGGTTTTCTTTTTAGACCTTATATTGTAATATTGGAGTCTGTCCTTTACATACAGAACTCTTTATAGTGAGTCAAACAGTTCTCAAGGTAAAGTTTATGTTTATACAATTCTTTTAGGTACCTCACCATACTGAATAGACCTCTGAGAGTGGAGAGCTTTAGATCATAATAAGACCATTTATAGTATACTGCTACTATTTTGTTATGACACACACATTCGGCACTCTTCTTGTGAATCAATAACCAAACATGACAAAGTTTTGGGTACAAAAGGCCGCAGCCCGCATTTATTAAACAAACAAGTGTTTACAAATAACACAACCACCTAACCAATGTGGTTACAAAAACTATGGGGTGCTGTCCATCATCCACCACACGTGCCTTCCACTGGCTGTTGCCAGGCATGCCCCCTTTTCTTAAACTCTCCTCATCGTCCGATGAGGTACCATTACCACATAAAACTCGCCTGATAAGGCCAGCACCCGCCCTTAGCTGCGACTTCCAAATTCTTAAAACAGGGAGGGAGGGAGGGAGCTTTTCCCGCTTCACAAGGGAAATGATGCTGGCTTCCGCCTCACAACCCTCAATATTTATACTCGCTCCTGCTCCTCAAAATTCTGCCTAGCAACCCACTGCTATTGGCCTTTAGTGTGGTCACATGCCCCTGCTCTCAATTCATTCCTTCCGGGGCTTCTTTGACACACACATTCGGCACTCTTCTTGTGAATCAATAACCAAACATGACAAAGTTTTGGGTACAAAAGGCCGCAGCCCGCATTTATTAAACAAACAAGTGTTTACAAATAACACAACCACCTAACCAATGTGGTTACAAAAACTCTGGGGTGCTGTCCATCATCCACCACACGTGCCTTCCACTGGCTGTTGCCAGGCACGCCCCCTTTTCTTAAACTCTCCCCATCGTCCGATGAGGTACCATTACCACATAAAACTCGCCTGATAAGGCCAGCACCCGCCACAGACCGACCTACCGTCGGACACCGCCCAACCGGGCTAAGGCCTTCTGTACCCCTTCTTTTAGGTTAAAATTAAATAAGTGCAACCCCACTTCATTGAGATGCACCCCATCCTTAATAAAAAAGCATCTGCCTGATTCCCCTTCGAATTCAACATGGCGAATGCCAAAACCCCCCAACTGAGCAACAAAACCTGATAGAGTCCTGTTAACCTTTCTCCTGGATAAATCCAGCCTCCTGACATCCCAAGCTGAGCGCCATTCCAACCTTGTCTCAATTTCTGACCACACAATTAACACCTTCGGGAACAAAACCTTCAACCTACGCATGCCACCCTTCAACTGGTCAATCAAATCTTTTTGAGCCATAAACCCTAAGTCATTTCCTCCAGCGTGTAACACCAAAATGTCAGGAGGCTTGTACAGCCTGGCAAACTTACTCACTGTACTCACTACCCCTTCCCATTTGAGACCTCTTACCCCAAACCACTTTACCCCAACCTGTTCCTGAGGAAGGCCCAACTGGATTCCCCCTTCCTTTGTTGCTGCAGCTTTTCTCGCCCAGTAAATGAAAGAATGTCCAACTATCCAACACTGAACTGGACCTGTTAAGAAAAACAAAACTATACTATCATGTTAGGACGAACATAACGCTTAAAACACCCCGACTTCCACCTTCCCACCTTTTTCACAACTTCCTCACTCAAACCCAATTCATGCGCCTCAGTTGCCGCGCCTATTCTAAACGAATGGCATCCAAAATCTTTAGGGTCCACCCCAGCCACGGACAAAGCCCTTTTAAGTACCGCCCCAAACTGATATTTTGACAATGCTCCTCCATCCTCGTGCCTCAAAAGAGGGCCCTCACCACAAGGCCTGATCCTAAGATAATCCACCAGAGAACCTACCGGGCAACAAACACCCCCGATAGCAAATAACTTGATTAAGCGGCCCATACCCTCCTGATCTGTCTTAGATTTTCTAAGCCAAATGGACACTTCCTCCCTTGATATCACCACATCACCAAACCCGATACCGCCATTGTCCTTTCTATTAGCCCCAACCAATTCCAACACTCTAAAAGCCCCGAAAAAGGCTAAAACAAAAGCCACCCGGAACAAATAATACTCAAACTTAGAATTGCACACCACCTCCAAAGCCCCAACTACCTTTAATAGTAAACTAAATACAAGTGGACGTCTTTTGTCCCCCCTAGCTCCACCTCTACAAACACCTCTCACCGCCAATTTTACCCAAAACTCCTTTGTTAAATCAACCCATCCCATCAGCTTAAACAGAAAGGCTAACGCCGCCACCTGACGATTCACCATGGATTTTGACATCTTCGCCTCTTTCCATTCCTGCACCCAATCAACCAAGTACCACACCCAATCCTCTTTTGATAACCTGATTCCATCCCTGTGCAGCCTACAAAACCACCGTTTCCATACTGGCACGTAAGCTCTTAACATACTCTGGGCTAAAGCCCCTCTCGCCAATTTCAATCCTTTAAGAAGTCTATCTGCCACAAAGCCCTTGGGCATTCTTCCCCATCCAACTTCGCCTCCGGGGCTGCTTCCCGAAACTTCTGCCACTGCAACCGGGAAAGAGAGTCAGCAATCACATTTTGCTTCCCGGGTACATGCACCGCCCTAAAAAACACATTCCCCCTCAAGCATTCCAGGACAAACACTCGGAGAAGCCGAATCACCGGCCTCGACTTCGCTGTCAACTTATTAATCGCAAATACCACTCCCAGATTGTCAGAGTGGAAAGTCACCTTCCTATCCCTCAGCTCACCATTCCAAACCATAACAGCCACCACCAACGGAAACAATTCTAGAAACACCAAGTTCTTGGTTAAACCTTGTTCCTTCCATTCCTCAGGCCATGTATCCACGCACCATCTGCCATCAAAATATGCCCCAAAGCCATGTGCTCCTGAAGCATCTGTGTATAGGTGCAACATCTCATCCGATACCGGCCCCTCCTGAATGAGCGACCGCCCATTGAACTCTTCCAGAAAAATCAACCACACTCTAAGATCCTCCTTCAACTCCTTTGAAAGCCGGATCCTGTGGTGTGGTTCCTTCACCCCAACCGTAGCCAATGCCAGGCGCCTTCCAAAAACCCTTCCAACTGGGATCACACGACAAGCAAAATTAAGCTTGCCCAGTAGCGATTGCACTTCTCGCAACGACACTTTCCCCTTCCCAAGCATCTCAGTTATGACCTTTCTCAGATCTACCACCTTATCCCAAGGTAACGAGCACTCCATCAATACTGAGTCAATCTGGATCCCCAGAAAACTCAACTTAGTCACCGGCCCTTCCGTCTTTCCTGGTGCAATCGGAATCCCGAATTGCTCAGCCACTTCAACAAATGTTTTCAACAACATTTCACAAACTCCAGAACCAGCTTCCCCCACAAACAGGTAATCATCCAAATAATGGACCATCGATGACCTGCCCGCCTTTTTCTTCACCACACTAAATTTTTCAAAGTACGCACAGGATATGGAGCATCCCATGGGTAAACACAGATCAACGAAAAATTCCCCTTGAAATTGGCAACCCAATAAATGATGACACACCGGATGGACTGGTAAAAGCCGAAAGGCTGCCTCCACATCCACCTTTGCCAACAATGCTCCAATCCCCGCTCTCCTGACCACACTCACCGCCTTATCAAATGAAGCATAACGTACTGCCGTCAAAGACGGGTCAATCCCGTCGTTAACAGACGCGCCCTTAGGATGAGACAGGTGGTGAATCATTCTAAATTGTCCCTCCGTCTTCTTTGGGAACACCCCAAGTGGGGACACCCTCAAATTCGGGAATAGAGGGTCCTTGAAGGGGCCCGCCATTCTCCCCAGTGCCACCTCCTTTTCCAACTTAACTTGATCCACCTCTGGGAATTGCTCAGCCGATCTTAAATTCCCAGGAACTCCCGAACCCTTTGAACCCTCGAACGGGATACGAAATCCGGAACTGAAGCCCGTCAGTAACAGCTCCGCATCCCCCGCTCTACCCTTTGTCTTACCGTATTGGCTTAGCCACGGGGCCATCTCTCTTACCCTCACCGGGGTCCGAGCCCGTAGCAGCACCCTCACCTCCTTTACCATTCCCCTTTCCTTTTCGGAAACATTTTGCCCCAGAGTGCGCACCTCCGCATCCTGAGCACTCGTGCTTGTATTTGCACGCCCCTCCGAACCTACACACCCCTTCATTAAACTGGAAGCAGAGGCCTTTTTTAATTGCCACCGATGTGGCCCCCACTGTCGTTCCACTAGCCCCCATTCCTCCACTCCGAAAGGACTGCCCCCTCAAAGGAGTCATTAACTCCAGCCTCTGGCGGAACTGTTCATCGTACCGCCACCAGGCAAGACCCCCATATGTCCTCTGAGCCCCTGATATTTCATCAAAATAGCAAAACATAGTCGAGCTCTGCTCGGGGAATTTCTCCCCGATCACGCTGGCTAATATGCAAAAAGCCCTCGTCCAGTTTGAAAAAGTTTTAGGTAATTTCCTCCACTTTTTCTTTCTCTCCTCCTCTTCCTTTTTGCCCTGTTCCCCTTTTGGATCTTCCTTTAACTCAATAAAGTGGTCCAACGGCAACAATGAAAAGATCTCTACAAACTCTCGTTTCCATATCTTTTCTTTAACCTCTTTACTCAGATGGATCCCAAGTGGTCCAATCGAGCACAAGCAAGGCCTACGCAAGGCTTGATCTGCCACAATTAACACTTCACCACTTGTAACCGGCACGACCCTCCTTTTTCTACCCCACTCCCCGAAAGGGTTCCAACCACCGGTACACTACCCTCCTTCACTGCCGGTACCCATGCTCCCGCTACTGTTCCTACATCACCCCCAACTTTCCTTTTGTCTTCTAATTGAGCCACCAGCTCCTTCAGACCTTTCATCACCGTCTCATACACTCCCCCCGACTCTTCTTTTTCCTTCCCCCCCTGCAGGGAACCCGCCGTCTCACCTGGCGGCCTTGACTCAGGCTCCTGCACCACTATTGTATCCTCTCTTCTCCTTTCCGCCCTGTCACCTGCAGATCTTCTCCCCCTATCATCAATGTTATAAGACATAGAGCTTTCCCTCCTACGTGTATGTTCTCGATCTCTATCCCGCCTGCCCCATGTGGGGGACGTATGCCTTTCCCGCTCCCTGTAGTCTATCCTTGGCGTCCGAGATCTCTCCCTCCGCCGTGTCCCTCTGCTCCTGCTCCTGTCCCTTCTGCTCTGTCCACCTGAACCTCCACCTGATCTCTGTGGAGAATGATTAACATGATGTCTCTGCCTCCTAGTGTCTTCCTTCTCTCTTCCCCTGCCCCTCTCTCGTTCTTCCCTCATTCCCCCAATTTGTCCTTCACTCTGAGTTACGTGTCCCCCCCCAGGCACCAGAGAATTGAGCAGCTGCATTAAAGTAGCCATCTCTCCTACCTGTGCCGAACTCTCCGGTTCCGTCTGCTGTCCCAATTGCAATTCTTCACCAGCGAAGTCACTGTAAGATTCATTCATCCACAGGACGTCCTCCTCCAGCTCCTGTAATGAAGACTGCACCGCAGGCAACCCCGGCCTTTCCACCGGGACGCCGTCTGACTCCTCCGGTTCTGAAACACAATCATTAACTTCCAAATTATTCCTTTTCTCAGTCCTTTTACCCCCACTCCTGTTCTCCCTGCCCCTCTCTGTCTCTGTACCCCTATTCTCCCCATCCCCCCTACCCCCTGTAACCCTATCCCTTTCCCTTATATCTTGTACCAAAACCTCAACGGCCTCTCCAATCCCACTTGATATCCCTCCTGCACTATGCCTGCCGTCCCTATTCGCCTCAGCTCCCCTTTCTCCACCTACCTCTTTTCCCTTTTTTCCTCTCGCCTTAGCTTGCCCCTTCCCAAAACCTCCTCTTCCCCTGCCCAAACAACGTCCACTATTCTCCCTCATGTTCCCTCCAATTCCTCCGCTGCCACTCGCAGCACCTACAGTTACCTTATCCCTCCTCTCACTGCTCCTTAAGTTTACACCTGTTCCTCCAACGCCCCTACCGCTTCTCTCATTCCCACTCATCCCCTCCCCCCTTCTCCTTCTATCCATACTAGCTCCCTCAAAGCCCGAGCCATCCCTTCCCTTCTCAGCCCCTTGTTTACTTATACCGCTCCTGGCGACTGCCACCTCACCCTCCCTGCTCCCCGCACAAACCTCATGTGTCACCATTACTCCCCCCTCCACGCTGCCTACGCTCGTCCCCAGCAACCTAGGCCTCAGTGTTCCCCTCCTACTCCCTGCTGACACTGGAGATGTGCGCAGCTCCTCCATAGCCCTTCTCTTGCCTCCCGACTTTCCGCTAACTTCACCTCTGGCCGTATCAGGCCTCCCTTGACCCAAAGCTCCCCTCCTGTCATCCGGACTAAGCCGCACCGGCGGCTTCGTCCGCCTCACTGGCCGACCGCACCGCTCCTGACCTGATGTTCCTGCTGGCTCGACTGTCGACGACCCTGCACCGGAACCGCTGTCCTCTGAAAAGAGCCTCTGCTGGAGCTAGGTAACACCTTTTTCCGCTACCAAGGTCTTTACCTGTTCCAGCAAAAGGCTCACGCTCTCCATTCTGCCTGTCAGCTTTTCCCGCTTCACAAGGGAAATGATGCTGGCTTCCGCCTCACAACCCTCAATATTTATACTCGCTCCTGCTCCTCAAAATTCTGCCTAGCAACCCACTGCTATTGGCCTTTAGTGTGGTCACATGCCCCTGCTCTCAATTCATTCCTTCCGGGGCTTCTTTAACAGCTACAATAGAAAGTTATATTTACTGATATAGCTGTTGCTCTTTACAAAGTTTGACATGCTTTTATGTTGTGGGGCTATTTTTATCCCTCTCAAGTAGCTATTTATAGTGAAAGGAATGCCAAACCTGAAGCTATTAGCATTAATTTACGTAGGATCTGGGCCCCAATGTTTTATTTGCTGCAAAAAAAAAAAAAGTATGATAGTTGCTAACATTTTAAAGAAAATGTGTTTTGTGTTGTATTTCTTGGAAAGTATTGATTTGAGAAATTATAGCTTTAAATATTAAGGACCTATTGCTACATTTATGTCTGTGCAGTATAATTACCAACAAGTATGATAATAAAGGATCACATTAGGACTCTGTTTAGTTGTTGAAGACAATTGATTTCTCATGGCCAGTAGCCCTGGGTGGGGGCCAGTAGCGGAAGCAACTCATCCTCAAATCATTTCTGAAATAGGCCCGATGAGGCTTGCACTATAGATAAATATACCATAGAGGCGTTAAATGCTATACTAATAATCTACAGGAGAATTGAAATATTATTATGGAGCCAAGAGGCTCCATTTAAATTGCATCCTTGTATGTGAGAAAGGCTTTTCCCAGACCCCGTGGAGATTCTCACTCGAGGTCAGAACTGAAGTGAGGGAGAGGGCAAGTCTAGTAAATGGATCAGACCTTCCTTAGAGTGTGTACCACAGGCTGATGTGCATAAATCAGCCACTTATGAATAGTAAAGTTAAATTTGCTGCCTGGGCACTTTGTTCTGAGGCAGAAAAAGAATTCTCTGGAATGTCTTAATAGATTTCCTAATTATTTTTTGGGAATTAGTTGCAAATTTTCTTTTACCCACCAGCCACTTTACTGGTAACCTATTTCCTTAAACAGACAGGAAATTCATAATTCCGGTAGAGCCTGCATTTTTAAAATGCATTCTAATTTACTTCTAATAAGAAATGTATATTGTTTTATCTATATATATATATATATATATATATATATATATATATATATATATATATATATATATATATATATATATATATATATATATATATATATATATATATACACTTTACGCACTATTGGTACTGTTGCAGGCACTGCTCAACACACCTACACACTAATTATGCTCTTCAACAAAGAAAACAAGATAATAAGCTAATTTGATAATAGGAGTTGGAACTAAAAAATTAATTTAACATTAATGTCCCTTTAAAAAAAAGGTTGGTGCAATATTTCTGTATCTACAAAGTAGTCCACAGGATTAAGAAGTTAAAGGGATATTCCTTGAATAGGTAGCTCAGTAAGGCTACAACATACTGCATCCAAAAGTGGTGCTGATGTCAGAACAATGTAAGCTTCTGGTTATTTGGAGGGGCAAAGGATGTGTATGCTTCTAGATTGCCACAGTGTCAGCCATGCAGTTGTACAAAGACTAAGCAGTATATTTCAAACCTGCCTTGCAAAATATTCTGAGACTTTAGAGCCACAGAACTATATGCACTGCAATATCTTAAGTGAAGTCTCACAGAAAGGCTTTAACAGGTAAATATTTTATTCTGGAATCACACACATGTGGAGCCACTAGTGATGGTGATTGTTTAAGGGACAATAAAGTCATAATTAGATAGTCATTATTCAGACAGAGCATACAATTGTAAAAAAAAAAAAACTTTAAAATTTACTTTAATTATTTAATTTGCTTACTTCTCTTGTTATCCTTTGTTGAAGGGTTTATCTAGGTAAGCTTAGGAGCAGCAAAGAACCTAGGTTCTAGTTTCTGATTGGTGGCTGCATATATATATATATATATATATATATATATATATATATACAGGGAGTGCAGAATTATTAGGCAAATGAGTATTTTGACCACATCATCCTCTTTATGCATGTTGTCTTACTCCAAGCTGTATAGGCTCGAAAGCCTACTACCAATTAAGCATATTAGGTGATGTGCATCTCTGTAATGAGAAGGGGTGTGGTCTAATGACATCAACACCCTATATCAGGTGTGCATAATTATTAGGCAACTTCCTTTCCTTTGGCAAAATGGGTCAAAAGAAGGACTTGACAGGCTCAGAAAAGTCAAAAATAGTGAGATATCTTGCAGAGGGATGCAGCACTCTTAAAATTGCAGCTTCTGAAGCGTGATCATCGAACAATCAAGCGTTTCATTCAAAATAGTCAACAGGGTCGCAAGAAGCGTGTGGAAAAACCAAGGCGCAAAATAACTGCCCATGAACTGAGAAAAGTCAAGCGTGCAGCTGCCAAGATGCCACTTGCCACCAGTTTGGCCATATTTCAGAGCTGCAACATCACTGGAGTTCCCAAAAGCACAAGGTGTGCAATACTCAGAGACATGGCCAAGGTAAGAAAGGCTGAAAGACGACCACTACTGAACAAGACACACAAGCTGAAACGTCAAGACTGGGCCAAGAAATATCTCAAGACTGATTTTTCTAAGGTTTTATGGACTGATGAAATGAGAGTGAGTCTTGATGGGCCAGATGGATGGGCCCGTGGCTGGATTGGTAAAGGGCAGAGAGCTCCAGTCCGACTCAGATGCCAGCAAGGTGGAGGTGGAGTACTGGTTTGGGCTGGTATCATCAAAGATGAGCTTGTGGGGCCTTTTCGGGTTGAGGATGGAGTCAAGCTCAACTCCCAGTCCTACTGCCAGTTTCTGGAAGACACCTTCTTCAAGCAGTGGTACAGGAAGAAGTCTGCATCCTTCAAGAAAAACATGATTTTCATGCAGGACAATGCTCCATCACACGCGTCCAAGTACTCCACAGCGTGGCTGGCAAGAAAGGGTATAAAAGAAGAAAATCTAATGACATGGCCTCCTTGTTCACCTGATCTGAACCCCATTGAGAACCTGTGGTCCATCATCAAATGTGAGATTTACAAGGAGGGAAAACAGTACACCTCTCTGAACAGTGTCTGGGAGGCTGTGGTTGCTGCTGCACGCAATGTTGATGGTGAACAGATCAAAACACTGATAGAATCCATGGATGGCAGGCTTTTGAGTGTCCTTGCAAAGAAAGGTGGCTATATTGGTCACTGATTTGTTTTTGTTTTGTTTTTGAATGTCAGAAATGTATATTTGTGAATGTTGAGATGTTATATTGGTTTCACTGGTAAAAATAAATAATTGAAATGGGTATATATTTGTTTTTTGTTAAGTTGCCTAATAATTATGCACAGAAATAGTCACCTGCACACACAGATATCCCCCTAAAATAGCTATAACTAAAAACAAACTAAAAACTACTTCCAAAACTATTCAGCTTTGATATTAATGAGTTTTTTGGGTTCATTGAGAACATGGTTGTTGTTCAATAATAAAATTAATCCTCAAAAATACAACTTGCCTAATAATTCTGCACTCCCTGTATATATATATATACTGATTGCCATTGGCTCACCCATGTGTTCAGTTAGAAACCAGTAGTGCATTGCTGCTCCTTCAAACCAAGGGAATGAAACTAATTTGATAATAGAAGTAAATTGGAAATTTGTATGTTCTACCTTAATCATGAAAATATTGGTTTCATGTAATTTAAAGTACACCCTAAGCACTCTACAGTGCTGAACCGTGTGCACAGCATGTACACCCAATCAGCATCACTGTATGCTCTAAGATCTGCTTTAGGGATAAATGTAAAAATAGTTGATCTCAGGGTAAGAAAATACTTTTTGTTTTAATTTCAATACATCTATCTATCTCTATCTCTATCAACTCTATCAACTATACTGTATCTCTATTGCTATTATCTCTATCATCTCTTTAATCTCTATCTCTATCTCCTCTATCATCTCTATCATCTCTATCATCTCTCTTTCTATCTCTACCTCTATCTCTATTATCTCTATCATCTCTATCTCTATCATTTCTATATCTATCATCTCTATCATCTTCATCATCTCCCGGAATGCATAGTGCCTACTGTAAAGTTTGGTGGAGAAGGGATAATAGACTGAGGGTTTGGGGTAGGCCCCTTAGTTCCAGTGAACAAGTGCAATAGTTTTTTTCATAAAATGGGCTGAACATGGGAGTTCCATGGGCGTATATCAAATTGTCTCTCTAATAATTGACTGTAATTCTGTTAAGATTGTAGCACTACAGATCTCATAGTTTTTTGTTGGCAAGCTTTTCTCAAAACACTAAAAATACTATAACCCTACTAGACAAACACATGCCTACAAAAAATTGTGAGGTTTAGCACATCCGCCCTTCATGCTTGTGGAATAAAACTGTGGCCCTGTAGGTCTCTAGAGTGTACATGCAAGGGCCAGGCGGTAGTGTTGATATTTTTTATGTCAGTGTTTTTGTCTAAACTGGAAGATAGTGAACCTTACTTCAAAAAGCATGACCATAGCTCCAGTGAGCTTCATTTGTCCTAATTTATTGGTTTTTATTCAAACATATTTACTGGGTGTATTTGCTATCTGTGTGTGAATATATTTATGTATGTGCTTATATAAAAGTGAAAATGAGTGAAAGTCTAATCGGTGACTGTTAAAATTATGGTCCAGGTTCCAATGCTTTCTAGTTATGCTCCTGATTGACTACCTTTAGGCAAAATTATAAATATATTTGGTTATGTTTTAATTTAGTTTGTTCTAGTTTTAATGATATTCATTAAAGGCCATTATACCCAAATGTTGAAACACTTGAAAGTGATGCAATATAGCTGTAGAAAGCTGACTAGAAAATATCACCTGAGCATCTCTATGTAAAAAAGAAAGATATATTACCTCAAAAGTTCCTCCCTAGCCACATCCCATTGTAAAGGACTTCTAAGCAGCAAATCAGTATGTCTGTCCCGGGACAGCTAAGGGAGTGAGCTTACGTGTACACTCATCTTATTTCCCTATTCAGTTTAAGGAAGTTTACTATGAAATCTCATGGTAGTTAAGTCAAATCTCATAAGATCACAGTAAAAGAGTTCATGACCTCAGCACTGCTGATGCTGATTGGCTGCTGTACATTTCTTCATTTTTTTTTATATTTTTTTTTCACCTGCAGCTGGGCAGCAGCTGAGTATAACTTTTTACACACAACTTACTCTGCTAAGCTGAGGAAGTTGTGAGGTAAAATATCTTCCTTTTTTACATAGAGGTGCTCAGGTGATATTTTCCTGTCAGCTTTTTACAGTTATACTGCATCAGTTTCAAGTGATTTAGCATATGAATATTATGTTCCTTTAATGCTCAAAGTCAGCTTCTCTTACTTTATTCAAGTGATCACTAATTCTCAGGCAAAAATAATATTTGTGATATTTATGATGTTTTATGACAAATTTTAAATTCTAAGTCAGTTAGATGAAAAAAAGGGGGGACAAATAAGTATGCAAGCAATAATTTAAAATGTGTTATCATTTTAAACTAAAAACATTAATAAAGTTTCATGGCAATGATAACTATAACTAAAAAAAAAGCAGTGCAAAAAGACAGGATACACCACTTGATACCGGCCATATAAATATTTTTTTTTAAAAATCCTTCAAGAATGCTGCTGTCATATTTTTCTCTTGTAAGGAATATGAGGATATTACTATGCCATGAACTAGGACCACTTTTAGCATTTGTGGGGGCCCTCAGCAAGATACATTTTTAGGGCCCCTCAGTCCAGTGCCCTTTTTCCCCTCAACCATGTATGGCCCACCTCTATCCCAGCATTCAGTCTTACCTATATAAAGGTAAAAGCACTCTATATGGCATCTCCTGATACCATAAACACTTCATAAACTAAATACATGATGTACATTGTACCTTCTCATACTCTCGCCCCTGACATTGCAGGACCCCCCAATGTGCTGGGCCGAGGGCAGGTGCCCCTCTCACCATGCCCAAAGTGTAAGCCTGCCATCATGGTAGAGAGCAGATGTGTAAAAATGGTGCTTATCTCACACTAAAAAGGCTATAAAGCAAATTCTGTAACCCAGATTTTATTAAAATGCTTTAAATTAATAGCTGGTTTTGAGAATATGCTGCATTTTGAAGACAAGTACAATTTTTAAACAAAAGCAAGAGGGGTATTTTTTTAGTATTGATAACAAACAAGATACATTTGAATATAAAGAAAACACAAAACTCTATATATACAATTATACTTGCGACATATAGTATATGTGAGGATAATAAATATTAGATTAATTACATCTGCTAATGTAGTTGAATTTAGAGTAAGGATTTTAGTTCAGAACAATACTTTCTGGGAATTCTGGAGACAAAAGAAAAAAATCTCTATGCAGTATAGTATGTGTTTGCCCCACTGTAATACAGAATACCATTAGCAGTAGCATAAAAACTTTACATCCTTCAATGTTTGTAGAAGAAGACTCCTTAATGGGCTGGAATCTGTAATAAAAAGTTACTGTACTGTAAGACAAAGTGTTATATTTGACATGAAATAATGTGATAAAGAAATAAAATAAATGTTAAAAAACACAGCCAGTGTCATGTATTGTTGTTTAATACCTATTTCCTCTTTATACATTAAAGTCAGTTTTATAATCCTATTTCTCGCACTGAGCAAACGTCTACTGTGGACTGACAAACTTTCTCTTAGCTTATCTGATAAAAAATATGGTCTGTCTGTTTACCGTTGGCTGAACATTGGCCAGTCTGCCAGTCGCAATATTATCAGTATGAATGAATAAAATTGAAGAAAGAGGAGATAGAGTGATATCCAATAATATATAAAACATAGCTTTTATTTGAGCATAAGCGAAAAAGTTGAAAGTCCGTAATTACACCACTATGCTACGGCTCTTTCGCTGAAACGCGTAAGCTTAACCTACACAGCTGTTCTGATCTTTGTTTTAATCCTGGTGGTGTAATTACGGACTTTTAACATTTTTTGCTTATGCTCAAAAAAAGTTATGTTTTATATATTATTGGATATCACTCTATCTCCTCTTTCTTCAATTTTGCATCCTGTCCAGCATTGAGTGTATATTCACCCTTGTCTTTTATCCTGTGAGTTTGTGAGCCCACCTTGTCACGGACTGATCCTAAGAATTAAAGCCGGTTGGCTCCCTAACCTGGTTCTCTCTGCTTTCACGGACTGATATATACTGCTACACAGGATTGGCCTGTACGGTAAAAACCCCCATACGGATATGCCCACGTTTTGGCGCTGTCAAGGAGGACTGTTTGGAAATTACCGCGAGTGCACCAGAGCAGAGCGGGTTGGCTCTGGCTGCATAGCGGCATTTGAATTCCTGTCATCATCAGCACGCCCATGACTTGGCGGATTGCAGAGGGACTGTCGGAACACTACGGGGTAAGCATCTCCTTGCAGCAGCTCTATTAAACACTACTTTGCATACCACCATATCGTAGCTACATCTACGCCCCAGTTTCAGCAATAAGTATCGTAAGAGGTGTTAGTACGGACCCAGTATAACATGTAGAGATCCTGAAGTAGCCTGAAATAATTATTATTGGATGCTGCTCCTCAGTGTAATAGATTTATAGACTTCACTTGTATGCTATGAAACCTGAGGTCTGGGTCTTATTCAAGACTTGATATTTTTATAAAACATAATCTTGTGCGGGCTCCTCTCTCCAGTTGATTTTTATGTTTTGTGTCACAGATATTGGTGAATACATCATCCTTCAGTCTAAGTTATACCAGAAGGATTTCCCTGACTCAGAATTTTCTCTGATCTTATGAATGAATACAATCACATGAAAACCAGGGATAATCTCTTTTGTCTTTTGTGTCTTTACTCATGAATGTAGACCATTAAACAAGTGGTTCCAAAGTGGGCGATACTGCCCCCTGGGGGATGGCGGGATTACTGAAGTAGGCACTGATAGGCATGAGAGATGGAAGTGGGTTGGGATTACCATAAGGGACACTAGAAAGTAAGGCATGGAAGAGGAAGCTAGTGGTTCCCCACAAACTCTGTGATCATAATTAGTTGTTCTTACATATAGATGTCTAAAGCAAAACAGCTGTCTTGCTTTGTATTTGACATTTTACTGTTCTCTGCTTTTAAGGCTTTTCTGTTTATGATAAATGAGTTTTATCGTTAAATCATACTCTTTCTGGCTATGACAGATTACAGCCACTTGTACAAAAGACTTGCATTCTTTGTTTTACCAATGATCTACATTAGCATGTTTTCTTAACATTTACTGCATAGTTTGGAATTATTGTGTAGTAGAAGGAAGCATATCAAAAGGTATGTTGTGCCTGCCGGAGTAGCTTTGCACACAGTCATCTGATTATTGTTTTCTAGTTTTCTGTCACCAGAAATACCAGAAAAAAATTGTGCAGTGTACACAACATAACACTTTTGGTAAGTAAAATACATTTTCTATGAAGTTTATTGGTGCAGTTGTACAACTATGCTCCAAGCAAAGAAATTAACTCCAGATTTTGAGGGAGAGAGAGAGACTAGTGATAGATATATATATATAAGTACACTATGTATGTATTACAAAAAACATTTATTGAAAGATGAATAGCGGTATAAGAAAGGAAAAAGCATAATATTTTAAAAATAATAATTACTCTAAAAGTTAGTTTGCAGAGTCCAGTTATCTTTCTAAGGTTATGTCCAGCATATGTCAGTAGACTCCTATTTATGTCTGCTGGTTCAGGCATGGGAGGGCAGTGAAATGGTTATTACACTTTCTTTGCATGCGATCCTATCTCCAATACTAGAAGCTTTTTATCATTGTGGTTAGGGATAATGCACTCCACTTACAGAGACAATATTAATGTCTACAAAATTCAGTTGGGTATTGATTAATCATTGAGAATGATAAGAATTGATAGGAAAGGAAGAACACGTTATAAAGCCAGTGGGCTTATTTTCAAATATGACAGAAAAATTATTGCTTTAGAGAAATGCTGGTGTATATATATATATATATATATATATATATATATATATATATATATATATATATATATATATATATATATATATGTGTGTATACTGTATATTTAAAGTGATAGAGATTATTATATCAAGCGAATTCTGGACAGGTGATGTTGATTTTCAACGAATAGCAAGGGTCAACTATAGAGATATTCAGTAATATATGCAAATGGATACTTGGAATAAGTCAAGTTACAATTGCAAAACTGGGGCTCAAAGTGTCAGGGTTTGTTCCCTGCTTTGTTTGCCATGTGCTACTGGCAGCCATTTTACTCACCTCTCTTGCGGACTCTGGTGCATAGTGTGTGATGCTGCTCATTTCCTGCATGCCCTTTTATGGCCAGACTGGTGTACATCATCCATGTGAGACAGGTTGCAGTCTCAGAATTGTGATGTCATCACTTATTATTTAAAGGGCCTCTGTTCAGTATGCTTTGCCCTTGCGTTGTCTCAGACCTGTTTGTGAGAGTTCCTGTGTATTACCTGGCTGTCTGACGTCCCTTCTTGTTCCTGATCCCTGGCTTGTTCCTGACTCTACTGTTCTCCTTGTTCCTGATTCCAGCTCATCTGACTATTCACTTTGGCTCCTGACTCGGCTTGTCTGACTACCAGCTCTGGTTTTGTCTCCTGGCTTGTTATTTGACTTGTGGACTTTTTATTATTTTTTGCTATTAATAAAGGTGTGATTATTTTTGCACTTCTCGTCTCAGTCTGATTCCTGGCACCCTGACATTACGCAAGGGCCATGGATCCTGATGGTGCTAATAATCCACCTTTACCTACCATCATTTCAAGGATGGATGAACAGGATCACAGCTTGGATCAATTTGCACTAGCCCTGCAAATCCAGCTGACAAACACTGCACATTTGGACCAAAGTTTTCCACAAGTTATGGCTGCTCCTGTTTCCGCTGCTGCACCTAGTCCTACCAGGAGCATGTCCAGTTCTGCACCTCAGCAATATGGAGGTGATCCTATTCAGTGCAGAGGGTTTTTGAACCAGGTGGGCATTTAATTTGAGATGTTACCTCAGGCGTTTCCCTCTGACAGAGCTAAGGTGGGATTTCTAATCTCGTTACTCTCTGACACAGCTCTTGCCTGGGCTAATCCCTTGTGGGAGACTAATAAACCTGTGATTTCAAATTACCCTGAATTTGTGGCCTCCTTTCGAAGGGTATTTGATGTTCCGGCTCGCTCCTCCTGTGCTGCTAAACGACTCATGTCCATTCAGCAAGGTACGAGATCTGTTGCTCAGTATGTCATTGAGTTCTGTACGCTTGCCGCAGAGGTAGGTTGGAACAATGAAGCCCTTGTTGCCACCTTCTTTCATGGGCTCTCTGATGCGATTAAAGATGAAGTTTCTACCAGAGATTAACCAGAGGATCTCAAGGCTTTGGTGTATTTTTTTATCCTAATTGACATCAGACTAAGAGAGAGGCCCTCTTTCAAGGAGCACTTGAAAAAGCCTCCTGTTCTGTTGTACCCTACATGTTAGTTCCCACCCATGCCTCCCTCTCCTCCCATGCCTACTGGCCCCGAGTCACCAGGTACTGCTGAGCCGATGCAGTTGGGATTCAAGCGTCTCTCCACGGCGGAGAGGGCCTTTAGGAGGAGGGAGGGACTCTGCCTCTATTGTGGGTTACAGGGCCACCTTTTTGAAGTCTTGTCCTACACGGCCGGGAAACACTCACACCTAAGGTCCTGTTGGGGGCAGACCTTGGGTGGTTTATCCTCATCCCCGGAACTGCTAAAGGAGAAACCTTTGGTCACATTTGTCCTTTCCTGGGTGGACTCCTCCATAGTCACCCAGGCTTTTGTTGACTCCGGTGCTGCGGGCTATTTCATTGACAGTGCTTTTGCATCAAAGCACTCCGTTCCTGTTTTGCCTCAGTCCGTTCCGCTTGCTCTTGAGGCCATTGATGGCAGGCCCCTTCAGCCCGCACTCGTTACTCACGAGACCGCTCTGTTATCCATGTCTGTTGGGGCTCTCCATTTTGAAACCCTCCAGTTCCAGGTGATACATTTTCTGCATTTTCCAGTTGTTCTGGGTTATCCCTGGCTCCATAAAAACAATCCCAGTCTCAACTGGCGCAGGTCCGAAATTTTGTTGTGGTCTCCTCAATGTATTTCCACTTGTCTTCAGAAACCAGTTAAAATCTTGTGCACTTCTTCGGTATCTCAATTGCCAGAGGAGTACTGAGAGTTCCTAGACGTTTTTGACAAGGTGCATGCTGGTACGTTGCCTCCTCATCGGTTTTATGATTGTGCCATAGACCTGCAACCCGGAGCCATGGAGGAGTATGTTGCTGATGCTCTGTTGCGGGGGATCATCCGCAAATCCTGCTTTCCTGCAGGGGCTGGCTTCTTCTTTGTGAAGAAAAAGGGTGGCGAGTTAAGACAATGCATCGATTATAGGGGTTTTAATCGTCTTACCATTAAGAATGCTTGCCCTATTCTGCTCATTATGGAACTCTTTGACCACCTCAAGGGAGCTACAGTCTTTTCTAAACTTGATTTGAGAGGAGCGTACAATCTCGTTAGGATCAAGGAGGGCCACAAATGGAAAACAGCATTTAACACCAGGAGCGGGCATTATGAGTATCTTGTAATGCCCTTTGGCCTATGTAATGCTCCTGCAGTTTTCCAGGAATTTATTAATGATGTCCTACGAGATATGTTGCAACAGTGTGTTGTGGTGTATTTAGATGACATCCTCATATACTCACACTGGAGGCTCATCGTTCTAATGTTACACGGTTTCTTCAGAGACTACAGCCTATTTTGTAAACTCGAGAAATGTGAATTCCATCATACTCAAGTAACCTTCCTAGGTTATGTTATATCCATTGCAGGGTTCTCCATGGATCCTGCCAAGTTGTCTGCAGTTCTGCAGTGCCCTCGCCCAGTTGGTCTTCGGTCTAGTCAACGTTTTTTGGGGTTCGCCAATTACTATAGAAAGTTTATTAAAAACTTTTCTTCCTTGGTCAAACCTATCACAGACATGACCCGTAAAGAGAATGATCCACTCCATTGGTCACCTACTGCCATTAAGGCCTTTGATAGTCTTAATGGGACATTCTACCATGTAATTGTTATTGTTTTAAAATATAGACAATCCCTTTATTACCCATTCCCCAGTTTTGCATAACCAACACAGTTATATTAATATACCTTTTACCTCTGTGATTACCTTGTATCTAGGAACCTTCTTCCAGCCCCCTGATCACATGACTGTGACTGTTTATTATCTATTGTCTTAAATTTAGCATTGTTTTGTGCTATATCTTAAATAACCCCATGTGCCTGAACACAGTGGTATCTATATAGCCCACGTGTACTTTCTGTCTCTTTGTGTTGAAAAGAGATTTAAAAAGCATGTGATAAGAGGCAACCCTCAAAGGCTTAGAAATTAGCATATGAGCCTGCCTATGTTTAGTTTAAACTAAGAATACCAAGAGAAAAAAAGCAAATTTGATGATAAAAGTAAATTGGAAAGTTGATTAAAATTAAAAGTCCTATCGGAATAATGAAAGTTTAATTTATACTAGACTGTCCCTTTAACCCCTTAACGACCAAGGACGTGCAGGGTACGTCCTCAAAAAAAAGGCAGTTAATGCCTGAGGACGTACCCTGCACGTCCTCGGTGTGGAAAGCAGCTGGAAGCGATCCTGCTCGCTTCCAGCTGCTTTCCGGTTATTGCAGTGATGCCTCGATATGGAGGCATCCTGCAATAACCCTGCATGGCCATCCGATGCAGAGAGAGCCACTCTGTGGCCCTCTCTGCACCGGACATCGATGGCCGGTATCGTTGGTGGGTGGGAGCTGACTTGGGAGGCGGGTGGGCGGCCATCGATGGGCCGTGTAAGGTGGAGGGGGGCGGGATCGGGGGCGTAGCTGACGGGGGCGCGCACGGGCGCGCGCGCGTGCACATAGGGCGGCGGGCGGGCGCGTGCACGGGGCGGGAGCGGGTGGGAACCGCTATACTACAGAAAATAAATGTAAGTATGTGGGGGAAAAGGGCAAAATTAAAAAAAAATAAACACCAGTCAAAGGGATCTTGGAGGGGTGGGGGGTTGGTATTGGGTGGGGGGGGGGAGCTACACTACAGAAAAAGGGATTTTTTCTTAAAAAAAGCACATTTTTTTCTAAACTGGGTACTGGCAGACAGCTGCCAGTACCCAAGATGGCGCCCATTAAGGCAGAGGGGGAGGGTTAGAGAGCTGTTTGGTGGGGGATCTGTGAGGTTGGGGGCTAAGGGGGGATCCTACACAGCAGCATATGTAAATATGCTAAAAAAAAACTCAAAAAAGCCCAAATATACCTTTTATTTTAGTACTGGCAGAGTTTCTGCCAGTACTTAAGATGGCGGGGACAATTGTGGGGTGGGGGAGGGAAGAGAGCTATTTGGGAGGCATCAGGGGGTCTGATGTTTCAGGTGGGAGGCTGAGCTCTACACTAAAGCTAAAATTAACCCTGCAAGTTCCCTACAAGCTACATAATTAACCCCTTCACTGCTAGCCATAATACACACTTGATGCGCAGCAGCATTTAGCGGCCTTCTAATTACCAAAAAGCATCGCCAAAGCCATATATGTCTGCTATTTCTGAACAAAGGGGATCCCAGAGAAGCATTTACAACCATTTGTGCCATAATTGCACAAGCTGTTTGTAAATAATTTCAGTGAGAAACCTAAAGTTTGTAAAAAAGTTTGTGAAAAAGGGAACGTTTTTTTTAAATTGATCGCATTTGGCGGTGAAATGGTGGCATGAAATATACCAAAATGGGCCTAGATCAATACTTTGGGTTGTCTACTACACTACACTAAAGCTAAATTTAACCCTACAAGCTCCCTACAAGCTCCCTAATTAACCCCTGCACTGCTGGGCATAATACACGTGTGGTGCGCAGCGGCATTTAGCGGCCTTCTAATTACCAAAAAGCAATGCCAAAGCCATATATGTCTGCTATTTCTGAACAAAGGGGATCCCAGAGAAGCATTTACAACCATTTGTGCCATAATTGCATAAGCTGTTTGTAAATGATTTCAGTGAGAAACCTAAAATTGTGAAAAAGTTAACGTTTTTTTTTTATTTGATTGCATTTGGCGGTGAAATGGTGGCATGAAATATACCAAAATGGGCCTAGATCAATAGTTGGGGTTGTCTACTACACTACACTAAAGCTAAAATTACCCCAAAATGCTCCCTACATGCTCCCTAATTAACCCCTTCACTGCTGGGCATAATACACGTGTGGTGCGCAGTGGCATTTAGCGGCCTTCTAATTACCAAAAAGCAACGCCAAAGCCATATATGTCTGCTATTTCTGAACAAAGGGGATCGCAGAGAAGAATTTACAACCATTTATGCCATAATTGCACAAGCGGTTTGTAAATAATTTCAGTGAGAAACCAAAAGTTTGTGAAAAAATTTGTGAAAAAGTGAACGATTTTTTGTATTTGATCGCATTTGGCGGTAAAATGGTGGCATGAAATATACCAAAATGGGCCTAGATCAATACTTTGGGTTGTCTACTAAAAAAAAATATATACATGTCAATGGATATTCAGAGATTCCTGAAAGATATCAGTGTTCTAATGTAACTAGCGCTAATTTTGAAAAAAAATGGTTTTTAAATAGCAAAGTGCTATTTGTATTTATGGCCCTATAACTTACAAAAAAAGCAAAGAACATGTAAACATTGGGTATTTCTAAACTCAGGACAAAATTTAGAAACTATTTAGCATGGGTGTTTTTTGGTGGTTGTAGATGTATAACAGATTTTGGGGGTCAAAGTTAGAAAAAGTGTGTTTTTTTCGATTTTTTCCTCATATTTTATAAAATTTTTTATAGTAAATTATAAGATATGATGAAAATAATGGTATCTTTAGAAAGTCCATTTAATGGCGAGAAAAACGATATATAATATGTGTGGGTACAGTAAATGAGTAAGAGGAAAATTACAGCTAAACATAAACACTGCAAAAATGTAAAAATAGCCTTGGTCCCAAACGGACAGAAAATGGAAAAGTGCTGTGGTCATTAAGGGGTTAAGACTGCCTTTGCTGCCGCTCCAGTTCTGGCTCATCCTAACCCTGCCCTGCATTTCGTTCTTGAGGTTGATGCATCTGAGACTGGAGTAGGTGCCCTCTTGCCTCAATGTCATACGCCTGATGGTTCCTTGCATCAGTGTAGTTTCTTCTCTAAGAAATTTTCTCCAGCGGAGTGCAATTATGAAATTGGTGACAGGGAATTACTGGACATAATTTTGGCACTCATGGAATGGAGGCATCTTCTCAAGGGTACTAGCATACCAGTGCTCATTCTTACTGACCACAAGAATTTAACTTATCTATCTGAAGCAAAATGTTTGTCGCCCAGACAGGCCAGATGGGCGCTATTTTTTTTTCGGTTTAATTATGTGGTCTCCTACCTGCATGGTAGTAAGAATGTTAGGGCTGATGCCCTCTCTCGACAACTTTCGCCTTTGTCCAAGGAGGAGTCTGTACCTACTCCAGTTATACCTCCTGACCATATTTTGGCTACCATACATACTAATTTGACTTCTCCCTTGGGGGAGGAGATCCTTGCTGCACAAACCAATGCACCTCCTGAGAAACCTAGTGGTAAGTGTTTTGCTCCTGAGAATCTTCAAACAAAACTTTTGCAAACTTACCACTATCCTAAAGCCGCAGGTCACCCAGGCAAGAACCAAATTATTTGGTCTGTCACTCGACAATTCTGGTGGCCAGGTCTTCGTTCTGATGTTGCTGTGTATGTTGCCTCCTGCTCAGTTTGTGCACAGAATAAGACTCCTCAACGTCTTGCTGTGGGTCTTCTTCAACCTATTGCTAATGGTGAGCTTCCTTGGACACATCTTTCCATGGACTTCATTGTCAAGCTCCCTGTTTCCAATGGCAATACTGTTATCCTTATGGTGGTTGACCATTTTTCTAAAATGTCACATTGCATTCCCTTGAAGAAGCTGCCTACTGCTCAGGAGCTTGCTTCAATTTTTGCCCGGGAGGTCTTCCATTTACATGGGTTACCCAAGGAGATAGTGTTGAACCAGGGTAGCCAGTTTGTCTCCAGATTTTGGTGTTCCTTTTGTGCTCAAATGGGGATCCAGCTTTCCTTCTCCTCTGCATATCACCCTCAATCCAATGGGGCTGCGGAACGGTCTAATCAAGCTCTGGAACAGTTCCTCCGTTGCTTTGTCTCAGATCACCACAATAATTGGTCTGAACTGTTACCTTGGGCAGAGTTTGCTCGTAATAGTTCTATTAATGCTTCCTCCAAGTTATCCCCGTTCATGGAGAATTATGGGTTTCAACCATCCTTGTTGCCCGATTCATTCATGTCTCAGGGTATTCCGGCTTTAGAGGAGCATCTCTGGCAACTCCGTTCCACGTGGGTGCAGATTCAGGATTGCCTTCGTTCTATGCAGTGCCAAAAGTTCCAGGCTGATCGTAGGCGTCTGCCTGTGCCTTCCTACCAGGTTGGTGACAGGATTTGGCTGTCCTCCCGCAACTTGAACCTTTGTGTGCCTTCCAATAAACTGGCTCCCCGTTATGTTGGTCCTTTTCGAATACTCCGACGGATCAATCCTGTTGCCTACGCTCTTGACCTTCCTCCTGTAATGCGCATCTCCAATGTTTTTCATGTCTCCCTCTTGAAACCATTGGTTTGTAATTGGTTTACCACTCTGTTGCCTTGTCCCCGTCCTATCTTTGTTGACAACCATGAGGAATATGAGGTCAGCAGCATTACTGACTCTCGTATGTCCAGGGGCCGCGTACAGTATTTGGTTTACTGGAGGGTTTACGGTCCAGAGGAGCATTCAAGGGTTCCCTCCTCTGATGTTCATGCTCCCGCCCTCCTCCGTGCCTTCCATGCCTGTTTCCCCAATAAGCCTTTTGTCCTCCCGTGGGGGAGGGGTTGTTGAGGGGAGGGTACTGTCAGTGTTTTTTCCCTGCTTTGTTTGCCATGTGCTGCTGGCAGCCATTTTACTCACCTCTCTTGCTGACTCTGATGCATAGTGTGTGATGCTGCTCATTTCCTGCATGCCGTTTTATGGCCAGACTGGTGTACAGCATCCATGTAAGACAGGTTGCAGTCTCAGAATTGTGATTCACATTATTTAAAGGGCCTCTGTTCAGTATGCTTTGCCCTTGCGTTGTCTCAGACCTGTTTGTGAGAGTTCCTGTGTATTACCTGGCTTTCTGACGTCCCTCCTGGTTCCTGATCCCTGGCTTGTTCCTGACTCCGGCTCGACTGACTATTCGCTTTGGCTCCTGACTCGGCTCATCTGACTACTAGCTCTGGTTTTGTCTCCTGGTTTGTTATTTGACTTGTGGACTTTTTATTATTTTTTGCTATTAATAAAGGTGTGATTATTTTTGCACTTCTCGTCTCAGTCTGATTCCTGGCACCCTGACACAAAGTAAAATATAATTAGTAACTTCCTGACTGTTTAACCCACTTGTGCTCAATGATGTAACGACAAATATGTGCACTGTTGTCCGATCACAGACATAGGTCTGCCATAGGGATGGGCGAATGTTTTGCAACATTCGAAAAATGAAAACAATTTTAACACATTCGTTCGTTCAAATGGAATTTCAAATGTTTACATAACATTCTAATATTTGATTTTCGAATGTTCAGTTTCTAATTTTACGATTACTTTAGAAAATATTAATTTTGAAAAATTTGAATTTATATATTTGTAATAGTATTTCTAATGCTTTCTTTAAATGTAATATTCAAATTATACAATATTCGAATTCGAAAAATTCGAATTTATATGTTTGTAATAGTATTTTTAATGCTTTCTTTAAATGTAATATTCGAATTATGGAATATTCGATCGAAATAGAAACATTCAAATTGATAGATTTGTATCTATTATGTATCAATTTACTAGATTCCCTACCACATGAACTATTGAACTTCTGAATAGTATTTGATAAACAGAATGTTAAATTCAAAATTTCAAAAGTGGACATTCGATCTAATTATAAACATTCTAATTCGAAAGTGACATTCGAAAACTGTAAATAGCATTCGATTATATAATTTTTAAGAATATTCATTTGTATCAACATTCAAATTTGTAATTTGAATTTCATGAATAACATTCGTTCTAACATTCGAATTTGAAAATTTACACATTCGCCCATCCCTAGTCTGCCACATAAGAAACTCTACAGTCCCCATAGTAGCTTGTCATTGGTTATGCTAGCCAGCTAAGTGTGATACATCACAGATTTATCATAATATTACCAAATTTCATTTGACTAGCCATAAAGATTCTCCTTTTGATAAAAAGGTCCTGTAAGCATTTACCTATATAGCTTAGCAGAAGTTTGAGCCTGAATTCCTGCTGTCTCATGGTCTATATTTCTAATTAGGAGGACTTTATATACACAAAATAGCTAGTAGAAAATGGTCAATTGACTGATATAACATAGGTCAAGCTGAGGCCGTCATAGAATGTGTTCTATCACCTCAATGACAATATATACAAATCCCGACATCATTAATAACATACTTGTTTAATGTATGTATATTATGTATGTGGGCAAAAGCCAGCTGGGCATCAAATGTTTTCAGATAGAGGAACAAAGATCAGTACATTTTTGCCTATATTGATCTATAAATAGGTTTGTCAGTTGTAGGGCCCCTTAATTATTACCAAAAATAATGTTTAGATATTCAGTAACTATTGTTAAGTGGGTAGGTACACATTTGTTAGGTAAGTAAGTAGCTGCCTCATTCTGAGGGTTGTTTCCTTGGCTTAACGGTTGACTAAAACTTCAAAAATGTATTCCAAGTTATAAACAGGAGTCCAAGGGCTTCATTAACTAAGCAGTGGATGCTGCTTCGGAGCCGCATTGTTTCAGGTCTGCCTGAAACGGAAGTTAAGAAGCAGCAGTTTAGGTGGCGGACTCAAATCATCCAGATCCTATCTGACCAGGATGATTGACGGTCCCTGCGACTGACGATCCCCAGGGGGCAGCATTGCACAAGTATTTCACTAGAAATTCTTATGCAATATTAAATTCCAACAACGTATGCTGTCGACATTTAGGCAGGTCGAGCGGACATGATTCACTACAGTGAATCATGTCCGCTCGATCTTTAATAAATCTACCCCAAAGAATCCATCTGTCACAGCCCCCCTACCAACCTCTATCCATCATAGGGGTCCCATATGTGTAGCATGGCAGTTCTCTGGGCCATTGTTAAAGGGCCAGTAAACCTAAAATATAATGTTATATAATTCTGCACATAGTGCAGAATTATATAACATTATATGAGTGCTAGCTTTATAGAACATAATATATCCGCTGAACTTTTATAAAAAAAAAACAGGGTTTTCCAGACCCGCCCTCTGTGCTCTACTGAGCGGATCTGGTTTTCCCTCAGAGCGCATCTGGCCAGCTGTCTAGTAACAGCCCGGCCCGACCGCGAAATTACACTCAATGCAGCTCGCTCCTGCTCTAGTCTAAAGTCTAAAATCTTTAGTTCATTCAGATTAATTCAGTCTCAGTATAATCGCAAATTGTAATGTTTTCATAAAAACATCTTAAAAATGAAAATGCTTTACACGTTTCAATGATGAATCTACTGTCTTTTTCAAGAGCAGCAAAATTATGAATACAACTTGCTGTGTTTTGATTCTGCTTTGTTAAAGGTGGATCTAGGAGGAAGAAATATTATTATTATCATTTGGCTAGATTACGAGTTCAACGTTATGAGTGAAAAAGCAGCATTATGGGTTATAACGCTGCTTTTTCACTACCGCTGCTATTACGAGTGTTGTCAAAAAAGCTGTACCGCACACCTTTTTGTCCGTATCGCAAATTAACTTACGCAATTTGCGTAAAGTCTTTTTTCAATGGGACTTCCATAGCGCCGATATTACAAGCTTTTTCTGGGAGGCCAAAAAGTGAGCGGTACAGCCTATACCACAAGATTCGTAATGCAATCTAAAGTCAGTAGTTATGAATTTTATGCTACAAAGCTGTAGCATAAAACTCATAACTAAAGTGTTAAAAAGTACACTAACACCCATAAACTACCTATTAACCCCTACACCGAGGCCCTCCCACATCGCAAACACTAAAATAAAATTATTAACCCCTAATCTGCCGCTCCCGACATCGCCGCCACTAAAAATAAACATATTAACCCCTAAACTGCTGCGCTCCCGCATTGCAAACACTAGTTAAATATTGTTAACCCCTAATCTGCCATCCCTAACATCGCTGCCACCTACCTACATTTATTAACCCTTAATCTGCCGCCCCAACGTCGCCACCACTATACTAAATTTATTAACCCCTAAACCTAAGTCTAACCCTAACCCTAACACCCCCTAACTTAAATATAACTAAAATAAATCTAAAAAAAACCTACTATCATTACCTAAATTATTCCTATTTAAAACTAAATACTTACCTATAAAATAAACACTAAGCTTGCTACAATATAACTAATAGTTACATTGTAGCTATCAAAGACCTAGTTTGGCGGTAGCCGTGAAAACCAGCGTTAGAGGCTCCTACCGCCGGTATTTGGAGTCAGTAAAAAAAGGGTCTAACGCTCACTTTTCAGCCGCGACTTTTCCATACCGCAGATCCCCTTACGTCAATTGCGTATCCTATCTTTTCAATGGGATCTTTCTATCTCCGGTATTTAGAGTCGTGTCTGAAGTGAGCGTTAGAATTCTAACGACAAAACTTCAGCCGCAGAAAAAAAGTCAGTAGTTAAGAGCTTTCTGGGCTAACGCCGGTTCATAAAGCTCTTAACTACTGTGCTCTAAAGTACACTAACACCCATAAACTACCTATGTACCCCTAAACCGAGGCCCCCCCACATCGCCGTCACTCGATTAATTTTTTTTAACCCCTAATCTGCCGACCGCCACCTATGTTATACTTATGTACCCCTAATCTGCTGCCCCTAACATTATATTTATTAACCCCTAACCTTCCCCCCACAACGTCGCCGCCAGCTACCTACAATAATTAACCCCTAATCTGCCGACCGCAAAGCGCTGCCACCTACATTATAGCTATGTACCCCTAATCTGCTGCCCCTAACACCGCCGACCCCTATATTATATTTATTAACCCCTAATCTGCCACCCTCAACGTCGCCTCCACCTGCCTACACTTATTAACCCCTAATCTGCCGACCGGACCGCACCGCTATTATAATAAAGTTATTAACCCCTAATCCGCCTCACTAACCCTATAATCTGACCTCCCTAACATCGCCGACACCTAACTTCAAACATTAACCCCTAATCTGCCGACCGGAGCTCACCGCTATTCTAATAAATGTATTAACCCCTAAAGCTAAGTCTAACCCTAACACTAACACCCCCCCAAATTAAATATAATTTTTATCTAACGAAATAAATTAACTCTTATTAAATAAATTATTCCTATTTAAAGCTAAATACTTACCTGTAAAATAAATTCTAATATAGCTACAATATAAATTATAATTATATTATAGCTATTTTAGGATTTATATTTATTTTACAGGTAACTTTGTATTTATTTTAACCAGGTACAATAGCTATTAAATAGTTAAGAATTAGATTAGGGGTTAATACATTTATTAGAATAGCGGTGAGCTCCAGTCAGCAGATTAGGGGTTAATGTTTGAAGTTAGTTGTCGGTGATGTTAGGGAGGGCAGATTAGGGGTTAATACTATTTATTATAGGGTTAGTGAGGCGGATTAGGGGTTAATAACTTTATTATAATAGCGGTGCGGTCTGGTCGGCAGATTAGGGGTTAATAAGTGTAGGCAGGTGGAGGCGACATTGTGTGGGGCAGATTAGGGGTTAATAAATATAATATAGGGGTTGGCGGTGTTAGGGGCAGCAGATTAGGGGTACATAGGGATAATGTAAGTAGCGGCGGTTTACGGAGCGGCAGATTAGGGGTTAATCATAATATGCAGGGGTCAGCGATAGCGGGGGCGGCAGATTAGGGGTTAATAAGTGTAAGGCTAGGGGTGTTTAGACTCGGGGTACATGTTAGGGTGTTAGGTGCAGACGTAGGAAGTGTTTCCCCATAGAAAACAATGGGGCTGCGTTAGGAGCTGAACGCGGCTTTTTTGCAGGTGTTAGGTTTTTTTTCAGCTCAAACAGCCCCATTGTTTCCTATGGGGGAATCGTGCACGAGCACGTTTTTGAGGCTGGCCGCGTCCGTAAGCAACTCTGGTATCGAGAGTTGCAGTGGCGTTAAATATTCTCTACGCTCCTTTTTTGGAGCCTAACGCAGCCATTCTGTGGACTCTCAATACCAGAGTTATTTTAAAGGTGCGGCCAGAAAAAAGCCAGCGTTAGCTACGCGGGTCCTTACCGACAAAACTCTAAATCTAGCCGTTAGGGTTTATTTTTATTTCACAGGCAAGTTTGTATTTATTTTTACTAGGTAGAATAGTTACTAAATAGTTATTGACTATTTACTAACTACCTAGCTAAAATAAATACAAATTTACCTGTAAAATAAAACCTAACCTGAGTTACACTAACATCTAACCTTACACTACAATTAAATAAATTACATTTATTAAATACAATTACCTAAATTACAAAAACAAACACTAAATTACACAAAACTAAACTAAACTACCAATAGCCCTTAAAAGGGCCTTTTGCGGGGCATTGCCCCAAATAAATCAGCTCTTTTACCTGTAAAAAAAAATACAAACAACCCCCCAACAGTAAAACCCACCATCCACACAACCAACCCCCCAAATAAAATTCTAACTAAAAAAACCTAAGCTCCCCATTTCCCTGAAAAGGGCATTTGGATGGGCATTGCCCTTTAAAGGGCATTTAGCTCTTTTTCAAGTGCCCAAACCCTAATCTAAAAATAAAACCCACCCAATAAACCCTTAAAAAAACCTAACACTAACCCCCGAAGATCCACTTACAGTTTTGAAGACCGGACATCCATCCTCAACGAAGCTGGGAGAAGTCTTCATCCAAGCGGCAAGAAGTCCTCAACGAAGCCGGGAGAAGTCGTCATCAAAACCGGCAGAAGTGGTCCTCCAGACGGGCAGGTCTTCATTCAGACGGCGCGTAGCGGGTCCATCTTCAAGATATCCGGCGCGGAGCATCCTCTTCAATCGAAGTCTTCTTCCAGAATGAAGGTTCCTTTAAATGACGTCATCCAAGATGGCGTCCCTTGAATTCCGATTGGCTGATTGGAACCTTCATTCATCATTAGCCGTGGAAAGAAGAGGATGCTCCGTGCCGGATGTCTTGAAGATGGAGCCGCTCCGCGTTGGAAGGATGAAGATAGAAGATGCCGTCTGGATAAAGACTTCTGCCCGTCTAGAGGACCACTTCTGCCGGCTTGGATGAAGACTTCTCTCGGCTTCGTTGAGGATGGATGTCCGGTCTTCAAAACTGTAAGTGAATCTTCAGGGGTTAGTGTTAGGTTTTTTAAGGGTTTATTGGGTGGGTTTTTTTTAGATTAGGGTTTGGGCACTTGAAAAAGAGCTAAATGCCCTTTTAAGGGGAATGCCCATCCAAATGCCCTTTTCAGGGCATTGGGGAGTTTTGTTTTTTTTAGTTAGGATTTTATTTGGGGGGTTGGTTGTGTGGGTGGTGGGTTTTACTTTTGGGGGGTTGTTTGAATTTTTTTTTACAGGTAAAAGAGCTGATTTCTTTGGGGCAATGCCCTGCAAAAGGCCCTTTTAAGGGCTATTGGTAGTTTAGTTTAGGCTAGGTTTTTTTTATTTTTGGGGGGCTTTTTTTATTTTGATAAGGCTATTAGATTAAGTGTAATTAGTTTAAATATCTGATAATTTCTTTTTTTTATTTTGTGTAATTTAGTGTTGTTGTTTTTTTGTAATTTAGGTAATTGTATTTAATTTAGGTAATTTATTTAGGTAATTTATTTAATTGTAGAAAAATGTTTACTTAGGGTTAAAACTCTCACAAATGTATTGCCATCCAAAATGGTAGAAGAAAAGTCAAAAGAAGTAGATGGTACAAAATGAAGGCCCTTTGCTATAAGGCTGATCTCATCTTGTGTGAGAATAACAGAGGTCAAGTTAAGGACATTTTCCTTTAAATATACTTCTCGTTATTGTGATACCTGGTCTGATAATACCTGTTCTCTGATATCTGTCTGCCTGAACTTTTTGTATTTACCCCTGCCCCCTCTGTGTTTTTTTCTTTTTCAAGAAACTATAGGGGTCTACCTGTTTTTGACAAATCAACATCCTCAGTAATAGATGCAATTTGCAAAACAGTCGATGTGGATGCTACAACTTCATCTTGATTATTACTCTCAGATGATTCTACATCATACTCTGTATCTGAGAAAATGACTTGTCTAGATTTTTTAGGTGCTTTTTTGCTAATTTTTCTTTTGATAAGCCTCTGTGGTGATTTGGCTTGTTTTATTTGTTGGTCCTGTGGTACCAGTATCTGAAGTGTGGTAGTGTTTTGAACTTTTCTTTAACCTAGTGTACCAGACTTCTGGATGACAAAATTAGGAGTTCTGTTTCCCTAAAAGCTGCTTTGCGTAGAAGTGTTCAAGTCCATTTTGCCTTGGCATCCAAAAACTGGTAAAAGCAAGTAAAAAAGTCTGGTAAAAGTAAAAGTCTGCAATAATAGTTAATCAGACTCAAGTAGAATTAGAGCTGAGTAATGTCTGTGGAGGTCATAGCTTGAGTTAATGGTTGAAAGCTCTCCTCTAAAGTTTGTTTTGTGTTAAGATTTGCAAAACAAGCTCCACAATATATTTGTAATCATAATTTGTTGTTGTGAGGTATGGGGTGAGTGAAACTGAAATGCAGGAACAGATATACAGGAAACCAAAAGTCTTTTTAAAGGTTTAAGAAAACAAGTGTCACAACTTCCTCTCCTGATCAGACTGCAGGAGAGGCTAAACAGAAAGCCTATGAACTTTACTCACAATCCTGCAAATGTATACGTTTTCTCACTCAAGGAGTATTGAGGTTTGAATCCTGGGCCACTCACACACTTTCAGAAAATGGTCTCCATCAAATGACACCTTTTGTGTACATTTTCCCCACTATATACATTAAAAAAGAGCTCAGGTTGCAGGGGGGTAAAAGAATCCACCACCAGCTTTTATGACCTTACATCCTGAATTGATCCTGGAAGGTAGTCCAGTACAGTTTTTTAGGACTCAGGGAACATTTTAATATCATAAATCATATTTTTTCATTCTTTATTATTCCAAGGCGTTATTACTTAGAAAAGTATATTTCTTTACAAGGCTAGTTGTACTGTTAATGCCCTCAGGGTTTGTATTAGTGACACACTGTTGCTAATCATCTATCAGGTTTTATTGATCTTAAAGGCTGGTATGAGGCTCCAGAAATACCTTGGGGTTAGTGAGTTCCATCTCCAATTTTAAAAGGATGGCTATAAGAAATATTTGTGTCTGTTTCACCTAGATGTAAGCAATAAAACCAATTCTTCCCAAAAACATTGCATTTTCTTGTCTTAGATAGGGCTGATAAGAAGTTGTAAATAGCAAGGAAATACAGCAGAAAAGGAAAAGAAGCCCCCTAAAATCATGAGGTCTTCATGACAAAGAGAAACAAAAACTAAGAATTGGTCAAGGGCAAAAAAAGAGCAGAATCCAAAAATAGGTGAAAGGTCAGGTACCGTGAAATTAGTCCATCAAATAGGCGCCATGGGGCAAATAAGAACAGAGTCCAGGAACAGGCCAAAGGTCGGGTACCCTGAGATCAGTTCAGCAAACCGGTAAACAAGAATAGAGTCCATGAACAGGCCAAAGGTTGGGTACCATGATCTTTGGATACATCTGAAGCCTTAATGGGGTTGGATGGAAAACATTAGAAAGTATCAAACAAGTCCCTTCACACAATGTCATGACAGAACCACAGCCCCGATATCATATATCATAGAAATTGTCATACTTTCCAAAATGGCTTCCACTCTTAATTATATTATGCCAGACCCTGTGATGTAGTGATGAATCATTAGAACCATTGGGTTACAATAAAGTACATCACTAGTTATTAACCATAAACTCACAGAATAATCTCTCTGCTGTTTAACTCTCTCTTTCTGCTGTTCAGCCCTGTCTCTACTTTTCAATTCTCTCTATAATGTTCAACTTCTTTCTGATGATCTATTGCTTTCTATGATGAAATCTGTCTCTGCTGCAAAACTCTCTCTTTGCTCACAAGTCACCCACCCCCACTCCCAATCAGACACCCCAAAAAGCTGTGCATACATTTCCCACCTCCTTTTACACATGTCTATTACTGAAGCATGTAGATTTCTGGCTGCAGAGTTGCTAACAGCTGCACATTAGAGATGGGTGAATGTGCTGAGAGTGTAATTCGTTTAATAGAATGACTAGTTCTCTTGACGTTTATTTTGAACAATAGAATGTTGCTAAGAATAAAAATCCATTAAAATTAGTTAATCGAATGTTACTTTCGTTTTTTCAAATGTTCATAAATTAATCTAATATCCACATTCAAAATTTTGAATGTAACATTCGATTTAACAAATACTATTCAGAAGTTCAATTGTTCATGTGGTAGGGAATTTAGTAATTTGATACTGATACATAATATATACAAATATATCAATTTGAATGTTTCTATTTTGAATATTGCATAATTTGAATATTCCATTTAAAGAGAGCATTATAAATACAATTACAAATATATAAATTTTAATTTTTAAAATTTGAATCGAATTATTAGAAACATTTGAATTGAATATTACATTTAAAGTAAGCATTAGAAATACTATTACATTAAACAAATGTTAGAATGTTGTGCAAACAATCGAAATTCAAAACGAACGAATAAATGTGTTAAAATTTGATTCATTTTTCGAATGTTGCAAAACATTCGTCCATTCCTACTGCAGATATTGCATGTCATAGTGCTGTGATCGACATAAATATAATAACAGTGTGAGCATTGCTCGTATATAATAAATAAATAAATAAATAAATAAATAAATAAATAAATAAATGAAATAAGTAACAGTCATGATAAAAAGGGACATTTTGAAGTAAAAACATTTTGAAGTGAAAACACGCCTATTCAGAGAGGCTTATCATCTTCAGCTGCCTGACTCACTGCTGCAACTAAAATCCATTTGACAAGCTACCACAAACCTTATGTCTCTGCACCCTCAACCTCAACCTGTAGACTGTAAGCTCTCCGGAGCAGGACTCTCTTCCTCCTGTACTAGATTTGTTTAGTCTGTTATGTTTTGTATTTTATCACAAATCCTTGTCACGTTTACCCCATCTCTATACCTAGCGCTATGGAATTTTGAGGCACTATATATATATATATACATCTATATACACATATAGCTGTGTATCTATTCCTATAGATATATAGGTATATATATATATTTTACATGTACAGTGTTAGATATATATAGAAATATATATTTAATAATAAAAAGTACATTATTTTCTATGTGAAGAACATAGGAATGTAAAATATGCGTAAAGTGCATTGGGGTTAGCAATTTAGGATTAACATGGTAAGGTTAGCGCACATGAGGAATTACTATCTTCAATGCACGTTATTGAAATATTAAATATTAAAATATATATATATAAATATTTTAAATTATTATACATTCTGTAAAATATTATAAATAATCCATAGACTATATCTATATATTTTACAGTATGTTTAATAATTTTAAAAACTTTTTATTAATATTTTTTAATATTTAATATTTCAATAATTTGCATTATAAATAGCAATTCTTCGTGCGCTAACCCAACTGCGTTAGTTCTAAGTTGCGAACCCCGATGCGCATTATGTTTAGTTTACCTTCCTATGTTCTTCACATTAAAAATGTATTTACTTTTTCTTAATAAATTCATATTTCTATATATATCTGATACTCTTCATGTAAAATACAGTACATATCTATACATATATATAGGAATATATATATATATATATATATATATATATATATACTAGTCCTAAAGCCCGTGTACATGGGCCATTTTTTGCAGTACAGATGTCTCACCCCTTGCTCTCTCTCTCCCCCCTTTCTTTTGCTCTCTCTTTCCCCCCTCTCGTTTGCTCTCTCTCCCCCTCTCTTTTTCTCTCTCTCCCCCTCCCCTCTTTTTCTCTCTCTCCCCCTCCCCTCTTTTTCTCTCTCCCCCCTCATTTTCTCTCTCCCCCCTCTTTTGCTCTCTCTCCCCCCTCTTTTGTTCTCTCTCCCCCTTCTTTTGTTCTCTCTTCCATCTCTTTTGCTCTCTCTCCCCCCTCTTTTGCTCTCTCCCCCCTCTTTTGCTCTCTCCCCCCCTCTTTTGCTCTCTCTCCCATTCTTTTGCTCTCTCCACTCCCTCTTTTGCTCTCTCTCCCCCTTCTTTTGCTCACTTCCCCCCCTCTTTTGCTCTCTCTTCCCCCTCTTTTGCTCTCTCTCCCCCTTCTTTTGCTCTCTCCACTCTCTTTTGCTCTTTCTCTCCCCTCTTTTGTTCTCCCCCCTCTTTTGCTCTCTCCTCCCCCTCTTTTGCTCTCTCCTCCCCCTCTTTTGCTCTCTCTCCCCCTCTTTTGCTCTCCCCCCTCTTTTGCTCTCTCTCCTCCCTCTTTTGCTCTATCTCCCCCTCTTTTGTTCTCTCTCCCCTCTCTTTTGCTTTCTCTCCCCACTCTTTTGCTCTCTATCCCCCTCTTTTGCTCTCTCCCTCCTCTTTTGCTCTCTCCCCCTCTATCCCCCCTCTTTTGCTCTATCTCCACCTCTTTTGCTCTCTCTCCCCCTCTATCCCCCCACTTTTGCTCTCTCTGCCCTCTCTTTTGTTCTCTCTCCCCTTCTTTTGCTCTCTCTCCCCCTTCATTTGCTCTCTCTCCCCCTCTTTTGCTCTTTCTCCCCTCTCTTTTGCTATATCTCTCCCCTCTTTTGCTATCTCTCCACTCTCTTTTGCTCTCTCTCCCCCCTCTTTTGCTATCTCCCCCATCTTTTGCTATCTCCCCCCTCTTTTGCTCTCGCTCCCCCCTCTTTTGCTCTCTCTCCCCTTCTTTTGCTCTCTTTCCCCCTCTTTTTCTCTATCTCCTCCCTCTTTTGCCCTCTCTCCCCTCTCTTTTGCTCTCTCTCCCCCCTCTTTTGCTTTCTCTCCCCCCTCTTTTGCTCTCTCCCCCCTCTCTTTTGCTATCTCTCCCCCCTCTTTTGCTATCTCTCCCCCCTCTTTTGCTATCTCTCCCCCCTCTTTTGCTATCTCTCCACTCTCTTTTGCTCTCTCTCCTCCCTCTTTTGCTCTCTCCCCCCTTTTTTGCTCTCTCCCCCCTCTTTAGCTCTCTCTCCCCCTTTTTTTCTCTCTCTCCACCCTCTTTTGCTCTCTCTCTCCCTCTATCCCCCTCTTTTGCTCTCTCTCCCCCTCTATCCCCCCTCTTTTGCTCTCTCTCTCCTCTCTTTTGCTCTCTCGCCTCCCTCTTCTGCTCTCACCTCCCTCTCTTTTGCTCTCTTCCCCCCTCTTTTGCTCGCTCCCCCTCTCTTTTGCTCTCTCCCCCCCTCTCTTTTGCTCTCTCCTGCCTCTCTTTTGCTCTCTCTCCCCTCTCTTTTGTTCTCTCTCCGCTCTCTTTTGCTCTCTCTTTCAACTTTTTGCCCTCTCTCCCCCTCTTTTGCTCTCTCTCCTCTCCCCCCTCTTTTGCTCTCTCTCTCTCTCTTCCTCTTTTGCCCTCTATTTTGCGCTCTCTCCTCTCCCCCCACTTTTGCTCTCTCTCTCCCTCTTTTGCCCTCTTTCCTCCTCTTTTGCTCTCTCTCCTCACCCCCTTTTTTGCTCCCCCTCTCTTTTTCTCTCTATCCTCCCTCTCCTTCCTCTTTGTCGCTATCTCTCGGCTATGCCCACTCCCATCTGGCCACGTGCCAATCATGGACGCTCCCGCCGACCACGCCCCTTCACGTGCACACACAGCCACACTCCTTGTCACACCCGCCAGCCATGCCCCCTCACGGATCTCCCATCCGGCCAAGCTCCCCACTACGGCGCTTATCCTCTCTGCTGCTATATTATTTAGACCTGTGTATGTGTGTATCTCTATGTTAAAGCCCTTTGCCTTTCTAACACCAGAAACCTCATATCTTATAACCTTATAACTTTTTAATTAAATTTTTAAAAAATAATTTTTTATCAGATAGTGTTATCATGAGTGTAACTGTACTTTTAAATGTATTTTCGAAGTGTTTTCTTTCTCGAGTAACAGTTAAACAGAGCTCTGAAGTCAAATTATCCCGAAGCGCGTTAAATTCGATTGCAAATTTACTTCAACTCATAAAACTGTGCTTTTTCAGTCACACACAAAGAGCTGCAAAAAAACCCTTGTCACTCACGCACTACGCTTAGCGCACCACTTGTAATCTAGCCCAAAGTTTGTTTGAAATAGTCTTCTGGGGATGGCATCCATCTACATAACTAGAGTGCACCCAGATACTAAAGCAGATTTCTTTCACTTGAAGATTGAAGGATTTGAACACCACATTGCCCTCCTGGGCTTGGCAGTAGGGTCTGTGGACTGTTTTATCTATAAGTGGGATATGTGCCAGGACCAACTGCCTGAACTAATAAATGTCATCTCAATACTGCTTAATGAACTCATCTAATCAGCTCACTTGTTAAATACGATGGATGTTAATTTCATAAGCCTGCAATAAAAAGCCTGATATACTCCTGTTCTCAACATTAATGCTCCTCTTAAATAGATATTGTTATGGCCAGCAAATGAATTTTACATGAGTAACTTCATTCAGGCCAAGATTTATAGTTCATTTAAATAAGGTGGAAAAACTGCCAGTAAATAGGAAGCTTTAGAAATCAACCGGCCTTTTAATACTTAATAATATAAGTGCCTATCATATGACAAGTTGTATCAGCAAAAAACTAAAAGAAGCCTCTCTATGAATACACCCTCCAGAATAGAGAATAAATAGATCCCTTTAAAGGGGTATGAAGCCAAAAATGTCTCTGCCGTGATTCATATAGAGCATACAATTTTACACAAGCTTTCAGTTTATTTCTATTATCAGATTTGAGTCATTCTCATGGTATTTTTTTAAGAGATACCTAGGTAGGCACTGTACACGTCTCGAGCACTACATGGCAGGAATAGTGTAAAACATCCTTGCAAAACTACTGCCATATAGGGCTACAGACACATGCACTCTTCTGAGTGTCCCGACCTGCTTTTCAGCAAAGGATACCAAGAGAATGAAGACAATTTGCTAATAGAAGTAAATTGGAAATTTGTTTAAATTTGTATGCTTTGTATATAACTAATAGTTACATTGTAGCTAGCTTAGGGTTTATTTTTATTTTACAGGCAAGTTTGTATTTATTTTAACTAGGTAGAATAGTTATTAAATAGTTATTAAATATTTAATAAACTACCTAGCTAAAATAAAGTACAAAACCCCCCCAATAAATTACAGAAAATAATAAACAAATTACAAGATTTTTAAACTAATTACACCTAATCTAATCCCCCTAACAAAATAAAAAAGCCCCCCCCAAAATAAAAAAACCTACCCTACACTAAATTACAAATAGCCCTTAAAAGGGCCTTTTGTGGGGCATTGCCCCAAAGTAATCAGCCCTTTTACCTGTAAAAAAAATTACAAATCCCCCCAACATTAAAACCCACCACCCACACAACCAACCCTACTCTAAAACCCACCCAATACCCCCTTAAAAAAACCTAACACTAACCCCTTGAAGATCACCTTACTGGGAGAAGTCTTCACCCAACTGTGCCAAAGTCCTCAATGAATTGGGCAGAAGTGGTCCTGCAGACGGGCAGAAGTGGTCCTCTAGACGGCATCTTCTATCTTCTTCCATCCGGTGCAGAGAGGGTCCATCTTCAAGACATCCGACGCGGAGCATCCTCTTCTTCCGACGGCTACGACTCAATGAAGGTACCTTTAAGTGACGTCATCCAAGATGGCGTCCCTTCAATTACGATTGGCTGATAGAATTCTATCAGCCAATCGGAATTAAGGTAGAAAAAATCCTATTGGCTGATGCAATCAGCCAATAGGATTGAGCTGGAATTATATTGGCTGATTGGAACAGCCAATAGAATGCCAGCTCAATCCTATTGGCTGATTGGATCAGCCAATAGGATTTTTTCTACCTTAATTCCGATTGGCTGATATAATTCTATCAGCCAATCGAAATTGAAGGGACACCATTTTGGATGATGTCACTTAAAGGTACCTTCATTCAGTCGTAGCCGTCGGAAGAAGAGGATGCTCCGCGTCGGATGTCTTGAAGATGGACCCGCTCCGTGCCGGATGGATGAAGATAGAAGGTGCCGTCTGGATGAAGACTTCTGCCCGTCTGGAGGACCACTTCTGCCCGTCTGGAGGACCACTTCTGCCGGATTCGTTGAGGACTTCGGCCCGATTGGGTGAAAACTTCTCCCGGTAAGGTGATCTTCAAGGGGTTTGTGTTTTTTTAAGGGGGTATTGGGTGGGTTTTAGAGTAGGGTTGGTTGTGTGGGTGGTGGCTTTTAATGTTGGGGGGATTTGTAATTTTTTTTACAGGTAAAGAGCTGATTACTTTGGGTCAATGCCCCGCAAAAGGCCCTTTTAAGGGCTATTTGTAATTTAGTGTAGGGTAGGGTTTTTTTTGGGGGGGGGGTCTTTTTTATTTTGTTAGGGTTATTAGATTAGGTGTAATTAGTTTAAAAATCTTGTAATTTATTTATTATTTTCTGTAACTTAGTGGGGGTTTTTGTACATTAGCTAATTTTATTTAATTGTATTTAATTTAGGGAATTAATTTAATTATAGTGTAGTGTTAGGTGTTAGTGTAACTTAGGTTAGGTTTTATTTTACAGGTAAATTTGTCTTTATTTTAGCTAGGTAGTTTATTAAATATTTAATAACTATTTAATAACTATTGTACCTAGTTAAAATAAATACAAATTTGCCTGTAATTAAAAATAAACCCTAAGCTAGCTACAATGTAACTATTAGTTATATTGTAGCTATCTTAGGGTTTGTTTTATAGGTAAGTATTTAGTTTTAAATAGGAATAATGTAGTTATTAATAGTATGTTTTTTTTAGATTTATTTAAATTATATTTAAGTTAGGAGGGGGGTTAGGGTTAGGGTTAGACTTAGGTTTAGGGGTTAATAACTTTAATATAGTGGCGGCGACGTTGGGGGCAGCAGATTAGGGGTTAATAAATGTAGGTAGGTGGCGTCGATGTTAGGGCCGGCAGATTAGGGGTTAATAATATTTAACTAATGTTTGCAAGGCGGGAGTGCGGCGGTTTAGGGGTTAATATACTTATTATAGTGGAGGCGATGTCCAGTTCCACAGATTAGGGGTTAAAAAATTTACTTTAGTGTTTGCAATGTGGGGGGGGCCTCGGTTTAGGGGTTACTAGGTAGTTTATGGGTGTTAGTGTACTTTTTAGCACTTTGGTTAAGAGTTTTATGCTACGGCGTTGTAATGTAAAACTCTTAACTACTGACTTTAAAATGCGGTACCAGTCTTGACAGGAGAGGGTCTACTGCTCACTTTTTGGCAGTCTCGTAACACTGGCGCTATGCAAGTCCCATTGAAACAATAGGATACGCAATTGACGTAAGTGGATTTGCGGTGTTTCCAAGTCTGGCCAAAAAAGTGAGCGGTACACCTGTACCTTCAAGACTCGTAATACCAGTGGTCGTTAAAAAGCAGCGTTGGGACTGGCCAACACTGCTTTTTAAGCCTAACGCAAGACTCGTAATCTAGCCACTAGTTATTTCAAGTAACAAATAAAGGCAAAGGAGCTGTGTGCAAACAATTAAATACAATCCAGAAGGTAAAATGGACAATTGAGAAAATATTAAAGAGAAGAATATTTTAGAATGTCCTTATCAGTTTGTTTGATCAGAGGAAATGTGTTTTCTTTGCTGGACTGAGATTGTTGTTAGACTCTGAGACCCTGTTGTAAACCTGTCAGGTGGTTGATAGACAGTATAAATGACACAATACACATCCCTAATAGCATTTAAGACACTCTAGAATATCTCAGGGTATTATTTTATCATTTTTATATTACTGGGTAACCAAGTAATGCAGACATTGCATGTTAGGTATCAAAAGAACCCCCATGATTCCACAATGATCAAAGGGGTATGACTTATGTATATACCTAAATAAAATGATAAGGTATCCTATAATTTCAGTCAGGGCTTATAACCTGGTTTATGGCCTACCATAAAAGGGGTGACTACATCCCTTGCCCGCTCTCTGGAATGGGAATGAACAGAAACCTGACCTCAGCCCAAAATGTATTTAATGTTGACTTTAGCTAAGTAATAATCTTCTAAATTACAAGTTTTGCGGTATGGCTATACCGCTGAAAAATTGGCCTTTGCAGGTGGAATGGCAGGTCATCTGTATTACAAGTCGCGGTGATATGGTTATACCACTAGCGTTTTAGCCTGTAACGCAACTCTCCATTCCGTACTCAAAATATGGCTTTTGAGTGTGGAATTTTCAGGTCACCCGTATTACAATTTGTTCTGTCAGGCTATTACCGCAACAATCCATTCCGAACTCAAAAAATTGCTTTTGAGTGTGGAATATTCAGCTCATCTGTGTTACAGGTTGTGCTGTCCGGCAATTCCGCTAGCATTATAGCTTATACCGTAACAATATATTTTGCGATAAAAAAAACAGTAGTTATGGATTTTGCAAAACAAAATTGTTTTACAAAACTCATAACAAAAGTGTTACAAAGTACACTGACATCCATAAACTACACTATTAACACCTAAACCACCATCCCCCGCATTGCAAATACTATATTAAACCTATTAACCCCTAATCCACCACCCACCCACATTGCGACTACCTAATTCAAAGTATTAACCCCTAATCCGCCACCCCCACATCACCAACACTAAATAAACCTATTAACCCCTATAGCGCCGACCCCCACATAACAACTACTATAATGAGTATCGAGTACCATTAAATTGGGTAATAATAACAACTATTACTATTCAGCTGCCGATTTGGTTAATTCTGAGAGCAAGCACTGAAAAGGTGCTTTAAGTCCCACTGGGAGAAAGGCGCTATATAAATACTAGTTATTATTATAATAAACCTATTAACCCCTAAACTGCCGGCCCCCCACATCGCAACATACTAAATTAAACTATTAACCCCTAAACCTAACACCCGCTAACTTTAAATTGATGTTACAATATAACTACCTTAAAATAAATATAAACTTATTTGTGAAATAAAAAAACCTAAGATTAAACTATAAATAAACCTAACATAACTATTTTAAAAAACTAAAATAAACTAAAAATAAAAAACCTAAATTACTAAATTAAAAAATCCTATGAAAAAATAAATAAACTAACGTTACAAAAAATACCTCTAAAATTACGAAAAATAAAAAAAATCTGAGATTACATAAAATAATAAACTAGATTATCCAAAATAATAAAAATTAAACCTAATCTAATACCCCTATAAAAACAAAAAAGTCATCCCAAAATAAAAACACCCCCTAATCTAACAATAAACTACCAATAGCCCTTAAAAGGGCATTTTTTAGGGCATTGCACTAAGTTAAACAGCTCTTTTACATTAAAAAATTACAAAGTACCCCCTAACAGTAAACCCCCACCACCCAACTAACCCCCCCAAAAAAAAACAACTAAGCTACCCATTGCCCCCAAAGGGGCATTTGTATTGACATTGCCCTTAAAAGAGAAATCAGCTCTTTAGTGCCCATTAAAAAATAAAAAAAACTAATCTAAAAAAAAAACACCCCAAAAAATACAAATAAACTAACACTAACCCACAAATTGGTACTCACCATTCCTTCCGGCGGTGAAGGTCTTCTTCCAGGCGGGTCGATCTTCATCCAGCACGGGGACATCTTCTTTCTTCATCTGGAGCAAAGATGGCACGGAGTGAAGGTGGCCGCGAGCAAAGGCGCCCCGGAGCAAGAACGGCAGCCGTGGAGTCATCCAGCGTGGAGGATCCTCTTCATGCGATCGTTGCCGCACACTGAAGATTGAATGCAAGGTACATGTTTTATATTCGGGGTACCTTGCATTCCTATTGGCTGAAATTTTTAAATCAGCCAATAGGATGAGAGCTTCTGAAATCCTATTAGCTGTTTAAATTAGATTAGGGCTTTTCTATTTTTTAATGGACACTAAAGAGCTGATTGCCCTTTTAAGGGCAATGCCCATACAAATGCCCCTTTAGGGGCAATGGGTAGCTTAGGTTTTTTTACAGTTATGTTTTTTATTTTGGGGGGTTGGTTGGGTGGGGGGGGGGTTACTGCTAGAGGGTACTTTGTAATTTTTTACTGTAAAAGAGCTGTTTAACTTAGGGCAATGCCCTACAAAAGGCCCTTTTAAGGGCTATTGGTAGTTTATTATTAGATTAGGGGGTGTTATTATTTTGGGGTGGCTTTTTTGTTTTTATAAAGGTATTAGATTAGGTTTAATTTTTATTATTTTGGATAATTTTGTTTATTATTTTGTAATCTTAAAATTTTTTGTATTTTTCATAATTTTTGAGGTTTTTTTTGTAATGTTATTTTTTTATTTTTTCGTAGTGTTAGGATTTTTTATTTTTTTTTATTTTTAGTTTATTATTAAATATATTACTAAATATATTAGATTATTATTTTACATTTTTTTAATTTCAGAGGTAAGTTTATATTTATTTTAAGGTAGTTATATTGTAACTTTAATTTAAAGTTAGCGGGTGCTAGGTTTAGGGGTTTATAGTTGAATTTAGTGTAACGCAATGTGGGGGGCAGCAGTTTAGAAGTTAATAGGTGTTTTATAGTAGTTGCGATGTGGGGGGGGCAACGGTTTAGGGGTTAATAGGTTTATTATAGTAGTTGCAATGTGGGGGGCTGGCGGTTTAGGGCTTAATAGGTTTATTGTAGTAGTTGCAATGTGGGGGGTCTGCGGTTTGGGGTTAATAGGTTAATTATAGTAGTTGCGATGTGGGAGGTCAGCGGTTTAGGGGTTAATAGGTTTATTTAGGTGTTAGCGATGCAGGGGTTAATGGCTTTATTTAGTGTCCGTGATGTCGGGGGCGGCGGATTAGGGGTTAATTACTTTATTTAGTATTGGCAATGTCGGGGGCAGCGGATTAGGGTTATTTAGAAGGGTGTTTGGTTTTTACGTAACCCTCTTGTCCCCACAGACATCAATGGGGATTACGTTATAGCGATCACCATTCTGTAACCACAGGTGTAAGTTTTTTCTTACACTTTGTCTCCATTGATATCTATGGGAGAAAATGTGCATGAGCACGTCAAGTCAGGACTTGGCTTTTGTGCGGTATGGAGCTTAACGCACCATAACGCACACAGCACAAGAAGGTTTTTCTGTAACTTGTAATGGCAGCACTATGTAAAGTGTGTTACCGCTAAATTCTTAGCATTATTTATGCACCGGGTTTAGCGCACAACTTGTAATCTTGCTTATTGTCATTTACATGGGAGGCTGCAATAGCGTAGGTGACCATCTTTCCTTCCAATGTTCCTTAGGGGTGAGATCTATGCTGGTAAAGTTATAGGTTCTGTAATGTTTTCCTTTTTATTTTTTAACTGTTTTGCTTTGTGTCATTTTGTTTGTTAATTCTTTCATTTTATATAAATGCACTGTGACTATTTTTTGTTAATAATAAATATTTATTTAATATGTTTTGCTTTTGTTTAATATTTTAACCACATTACCAAAGAGACTATTAATAACAATCTTGTATTTCTAGATTGCTTTTGCCAAATTATGTTTTGGGGTTTTAATCTATTAGTCTGGGTTTTCCTTAGGATTTATGATATAATAATCCTAAATGATGGAAGCAGAGATAATTTAGTATGGGTGGCATTAAGAGGGGCATTTTTCTAGTCTAGTCTAGTATAGTACAGACTTGAAAGTGTTTTGTTAACCTTTGTACTTACTGAACTATGTTACAGACTTTCCTGAAGAGGCCTGACTGTGACTGTCTGATTAAAGTAGTGTGGTAACTCTACATCACAAACTGGTGATAGTTGCAGGGTTGGTTAACTATTTGTGGTCAATTCCTTAGCCCTTCTAATTATTTAAATATTATTTTTATTTGTTCACTTGTTTCCCAGACAACTATTGTGCTCCAAATATTATGAAATATTTAAAAAGGTCATGGTAAATTACTTAATGTAACTATACTCACTAGTGGAGAGCTTCTTGCCTTCCTCACGAGTGGAGCAGCCATTCTTACTTGTGGAGAGCCTATTGCATTCCTCACAAGTGGAGTAGCCATTCTCAATAGTGGAGAGACTTTTGCCTTCCTCACAAGTGGAGCAGCCATTCTTACTTGTGGAGAGCCTATTGCCTTCCTCACAAGAGGAGTAGCCATTCTCACTAGTAGAGAGCACAAGTGGAGTAGCCATTTTCATTAGTGGAGAGCCTCTTGCCTTTCTCACAAGAGGAGTAGCCATTCTCACTAGTGGAGAGACTCTTGTCTTCCTCACAAGAGGAGTAGCCATTCTCACTAGTGGAGAGCCTATTGACTTCCTAACAAGTGGAGTAGCCATTCTCACTAGTGGAGAGCCTCTTGCCTTCCTCACTAGAGAAGTAGCCATTCTCACTAGAGGAGAGCCTCTTGCCTTTCTCACTAGAGAAGTAGCCATTCTTAGTAGTGTAGAGCATTTTGACTTTCTCACAAGAAGAGTAGCCATTCTCAGTATGGAAGAGCCGCTTGCCTTTCTCACAAGAGAAGTAGATATTCTCACTAGTAGAGAGACTCTTGCCTTCTTCACAAAAGGAGTTAGTATAAGTTTCCTGACTCAACACTTTATTTCTTGCAGAACAACTCTTACTTTTTCAAAATGTCTGGGCCAGGAAGCCTTGGTTGCAGGTTATTGCTGCAACTCCTGTAGATGTAGACATGGGGGCTGATTTATCAAGCTCCATATGGAACTTGATGCCCCTTGTTTCTGGCGAGTCTTCAGGCTCGCTGGAAACAGAAGTTATAAAGCAGCCGTCTAAAGACCGCTGCTCCATAACTTGTCCACCTGCTCTGAAGCCACGGACAGAAATCAACCCGATTGAATAGGATCAGGTTAATTGACACCAATGCAGGGGGCAGCATTGCACCAGCAGTTCACAAGAACTGATGGTGCAATGATAAATGCTGACAGCGTATGCTGTCTGCTTTTATCGATGTGCAGCGGACATGATACACTACATCGTATCATGTCCGCCTGCACTATGTTAAATATACCCCATGGCATCATTGGAACCAAGTGGGAAAATAACTACACCCATTAAGGAATCCCAGCAAAGGGAAAAATGAGCAGTAACAAATAGAGCTGCTGCTCTGACCACCGAGGAATTGCAGGGGATGTTGGAGGGAGCAAGAGCCAGTGACTCTGCTGTTCCATATGCTAACCTAACCAATGTTGTGCCATCTGCTGTATAATCTGCTGAACAGAATACATTTGTGTGATGCTTGTATCCTGCACAGTAGGGATATAAAAGTCCCTCTGCTGATTTTAAAGGAGCAGAGCTTGCAACTCGTTCCTCTGCTGAGGGCCGATTACAAATCTTTTTCATCTCCTCATTTTTAAGCAGCGTCACTGTGGCAAGTTTTTTTTTTAATTTTACAGACAAGTCTAGCCCAATAATTTAAATATAAAAATAAATTTCCATATATAACAAAAATAGAGACATTTTGGCCTAGATTATAAGTGGAGCGCTAATTTATCACTCGGGCGTGTGATAAATAACATGTGGCTGGTTATTGCCACTGCGAACTCGCGGTAGCAAATAGCACTCAAAAAATTAACCAGAGCTCTGATCCCTGATTTTTCTATAAGTGCCCCAATTGGCCCCGAAAATAAAGTTTATTTTATTTTTTTATGTTAAATTTTTTTTAGCATTTTGTTAAAAATAAAAAAACAACTGCAATAGGCAGTTTTAGGGGGCTAAAGTTCGCAGGTGTGGGTTGAAAAGGGCATTTACATTGCTGTCTATGGGGGACTGTGTGTCCCCTTTAAATATATGAACAGTATATGCTTATATACATGTATATTTATGTGTTAATATGTGTATATACACATATAAACACATAAATATATATGTACATATTCATATTAATATATATTTAACTTTGCTGCCCATTGCTGCGTGACTTACCCCTTTTGCTGCACTTAGTTCTCATGCCTTGTCTCACAGCATGAGAACGAGGCTTCCATTGGATCCTATAGCTTACTTACCCTTCAACACCAGGCCATATGCGCTCATCTATATCACAACATTAAAGGGACAGTAAAGTCAAAATTAAACTTGCATGACTCAGGTAGAACATGCCATTATAATCAACTTTCCAATTTACTTCTATAATCTAATGTGCTTTTTTCTATTGCTATCTTTTGTTGAAAAGCATAAATAGCAGCAGCAATGAATTACTGGCAGTTAGCTGCTGGCTGGTGCTGCACACATATGTCTTTTGTCATGGGCTCACCAGATGTGTTCAGCTAGCTCCATAAAGTGCATTGCTGCTCCTTCAACAAAGGATATTAAGATAATTTGATAATAGAAGAAAACTAAAAAGTTGTTTAAATTATATCCTCTGGCTGAATCATGAAATTATTTTTTGAGGTTTCATGTCCCTTTAAGTTTGTCTATTATAATGCGTTTGAAAACATGATCATTTTACATTTTACAGAAGTATATCAAGAAGGTATATTTGTAATAGTATTTGATGGTTGAAGTAGTTCCAAAAAGAATTGCAAAGCAACTCCCTATATTTTTTCTTAGATATTTTGTTAATTGTCTTTCCGTCTTAATATTTCCATAGACGTGTTCTAATCTAATTGCCCAGAGATATCGACTTAGGCAGTTTAGTTATTTAAATGGAAGCTGTTTTTGGCTGAATTAGAATAGCCTAGAGATCTCTTTAATGGGATCAGCTGCAAAGCTCATCGGAATTTCCATTTTAAGGGGTATTGTGTGGCAAAGGTTGTAAGCGCTCAGGAGAGATACAAATTCTTTGTAAAACACGGCTCATCCAGCCTGACTCTTTGTAGGAATCCCAGTGTACGGTTTTGTTTTGTCCTTATTCATTATTCTGGGAATCTGTCGCCGGCTGGTGCCACTGAACCGGCTAATTTTGGGTAATCGGGTGCATGACAGATATAAGCAACATCATGTTTTTTCTTGCAGACAATCAATTCTAGTCCTTTTCTAATGCCTGATGTAAATCTGATAACTGATGGGAACAGACTGAGTACCCTGTCAATATTTTTTAGCTGCAAGAAAACTTTGCTCTATATTATTCAAATTTAGAATTTTTATAGCTAATCTTCACTTTAACCTCTTAGTGCGAATGACAAAATGTGGTCATCATCCACACAATGGGGCATATTTATCTGCCCCGTGTTTCTGGCGAGCCTGCAGGTTTGCCAGAAACAGCAGTTATGAAGCAGTGGTCACAAAGACTGCTGCTCCATAACCTGTCCGTCTGCTCTGAGCAGGCGGACAGACATTGCCGGAAATCAACCCGATCGAGTCCGATTGGGTTGATTGACACGCCCCTGCTGGCGGCCTATTGGCCGCGAGTCTGCAGGGGGCGGCGTTGCACCAGCAGCTCTTGTGAGCTGCTGGTGCAATGCTGAATATGGCGAGCGTATTGTTCGCCGTATCCAGCGAGATCTGGCGGACCTGATCCGCACTGTCGGATCAGGTACGCCAGACTTTCATAAATAGGGGCCACTGTATTTAGTGCAGATGACAACCACGTGATGTCATCTGGGGAAGGCTGAGCTTACTGCACTTATCCCAGTATCCCTGGTGGTCTAGCAGTACGTTATTAAAAAACAAAAAACACACATTTATATATAAACTTATAAAAGGTGATTTAATAGACTGTTTTAAAACCCAGAAGCCCCTATATAAGTTTTAATAGCTTAGTTCTCACTATGGTAATAGTAATGACTTGGCGTGAATAAATGTCCTGTAATTTGAATAAAGGCTCATGGAAGCCCTTATGTGCAGATCAAAGCTACATAACTACACCAAAAAGCCCTTATTTATAGTTAAAGGGTTTAAAGGGCACTGTAACACAGAAAGTGGCATGCTCTGATTTATCAGACTATAGATATTTTACATTATTGACCTAAGCAAACTATGGGGCTGATCATTATCTTGTGCTTGTTTTCTATAAACAACGAATTCTGAATGTCATCTGGTATTGTCAGTGGGTTTTCCCAGCAAGCTCATTCCTAAAATGCATCTGTCATTATTACCCATAAAGCTTGAAACCTTTACTCCCCCCCCAAAAAATTAATAATTATGAAATCTTTATCTGTGTTGTTAATCCCCCGGTTTCATAAGACAAAACAAACAAAATGGCGATTTAGTAGGTTTAGCGATTACATTACATGTTAAAAGGGAGCTGTATATTGATTGAGCCCTTTTAGCTATATGTTGTGTTGCTAATAGGTGACTTGTGCACAATCACCCTGTTGTGCTCTGTAGTTATGTGGGTATATATTTTTTTATGGGATTTAAATCTGGCGATTATTATTATTGTTGAGCAACGAGAATTTTGACTGTAATCAGAAAAACAGGACTGGCACACGTGAGTATAGGAGCATTTTTCACCAAAATGATAATGTAAAAAATGCTGCTGATAAATGGTGATAATGACTGATTGTGATTGTATCGACAGTGAAAATAGGTCATCATGAGGCATGAATTGTATCAACCAATAAGTATTTAATCATTGAAAACACATAGGTAAAGACCCACATGGTAGTTGCAAGTATTGCAGGTCCCAAGTAGAACACGACTGGCGATTAGTGGATCATTGTGTCCTACTCTGAAGCTATGCAATGATTGCATCTCCCGAGTTGAACTTTACCTATGTTTCTAACTTATGCAAATGGGTTAACAAATAGTTATCTAGGGTCACTAATGCAATAATGATGTGCTCTATGTGGAGGATGTACTATTTGCATTATACTGTCCCTTTAACTACCGCAGGCATTAATTAGTACTGCTACAGGACAATAAGATTTATCAAGTAAAATGATGAAACCTTCCTGAGTTAGTTTTATGGCCTCCAAACCAGATTTGACTTTTATTTTTCACTAAATGTTAGTGACAGCTCTAAAAGTGCATGTTGGAGAATGACATGCAGGGGCCAGCTGCTCCCATACTGTCACTGCAAGTTACATTGCGCCTGCTCCCGAGGGGAATCTATGTCCTACAGGTAACTCTCAATATAAAGCCAAGGAGCTGCAGGCTGAGATGTCTTGATCTGCAGCCTGACAAATAATGATCTGTGTCCTTGGGATTGGGTGGTAGGCAGAGGGCACCTTGGCACAAAATCATTTTCTATTTAGCCCTTCAGATACAGCGCTTAATTGGCTGACTTGTTTTGCTAACTGAATGTTGTTTTGTGGATGTGATCATTTCACACGGCCAAATAAATTGTAGCTGCCCCAGAATAGCGCTGCCAAATTTAAAGGGACATAAAAAAAAATTAAAAGGATATGAAACCCCACATTTTTCATCCATGATTCAGATAGAACATATCATTTTAAATAACTTTCTAATTTACTTCTGTTATCAAGTTTTCTTCATTCTGTTGGTATCTTTTGTTAAAAAGCAACGAGGGAAGCTCAGGAGTGTGCATGTGTCTAGAGCACTATATGGCAGCAGTTTTTCTCCAGACGCCTACCTAGGTATCTCTTCAACAAAGAATAAAATAAGAATGAAGCAAAGTTGATAATAGAAGTAAAAAGAAAACAATGGTATGCTCTGTGTGAATCACAAAAAGAAAATGTGTGTGTTCATATCCATTTAAAATTAAATGCAAGCATGCAGTTTTAAGAGACTGCAGTTTACTTTCATTATTAAATTTACTTCATGCTGTTTTTTTCGTTTGTTGAAAAGCCTGCTTAAGTAGGCTATGAAGGATGTGATTGGTGTCTGTGCACATATACATATTGTGATTGGTTCACCAGATGTGTTCAGCTAGGTACCATGCGTGCATTGCTGCTCTGGATTTGACTTTAATTAAGTGTTTAACTCCTTGCAAACATTTTGCTTTTTACATTTTTTTTATAAAAAGAAAGAAGATCAAGTAGAAATAGATATTAAAGGGACACTAAACCCAATTTTGTTATTTCATGATTCAGATAGAGTATGCAACTTTCTAATTTACTCTTATTATCAATTTTTCCTCGTTCTCTTACTATCTTTATTTGAAAATGAAGGCATCTAAGCTAAAGGGACATAAAACAAATTGATATAGAGACAAAATATAATAATATGTACTTTAATTACTTTACCTGCAAACTTATACTGCAGCGCCTCGCCATTAACCCTTTCTTTTTAGTTTCTGATTTTTAAAGCTCTAACTCCCCCCACACATTTCCTTCTATGGTTGTATCTATGGTTGCTTTTGGTAGAATACAAAAGTGAATAGGGATTTTCTGCTGGAGCATGCCTAGAAGCTGTGAACTAAGTTGAAATACAATGCATGTGTCTAAACACTGATAAGAGGGGTGGGGTTGGCTGCTCCAGACAGCTTAGCTTTGTAATTCATTTTGCTTAGTTTTGAAAATTATTTTAAAATACTTGCCAGCAATTTTGAACCATTTTTCTTATACAAACTATTTTTAATTAATTAGCCCTTTATGATATGCACAGATCTCAACCTGTTTTATGTCCCTTAAGGAGCCAGCCATTTTTTGGTTCAGTACTCTGGACAGCACTTGTTTATTGGTGGGAGCATTTAGCCACCAATCAGCAAGCACAACCCAGGTTGTGAACCAAAAATGGGCCAGCTTCTAATTTTACATTCTTGATTTTCAAATAAAGATAGCAAGAGAATGAAGAAAAAATGATAATATGAGTAAATGTCCCTTTAAGATTATGTGCTGCCTAAAGCAGTGTTTTTAAACCAGTGTGCCACGGCAAACTGAGAACAGTGTGACATATTTTTTAAATTTTGCTTGTTTTGATGTGACAGGCTCATCAGGCAGACAGGCGGGCATCATTTACAACCATGACATATTGACATTCATTCACAGACAATCATTATGATATATAATATATGCTGTATTAGGCTACAATGTGTGATTTTGTAAAATTTTGGGATGGTGGTGTGCCGCAGGATTTTTTAATGTAAAAAAGTGTGCCACGGCAAAAAAAGGTTGAAAATCACTGGCGTAAAGAAATGTAGTCTGCTTTAGACTTAAAAAAATAATAATACAAACATGTTCCCTGACCTGTGGACACATGACTAAGACACAATTTTATTCAAATTTGAACTGGTGTAATAATGTCTGCTGCAGAGTAATTCATTGTATATTACACTCACAAACCAAGGATCAGTATCTGAGTGTAACGCTGCAGTTAGCTAAAAAGTAAAGTGCAGCTAGTTTTGACTGAGGGGAGTCCCTTGTACCCCAAGGGTGCAGGTGATTATTGTTAAAGGGTCATGAAACCCCACAGTTTTATTTTCCTGAATCAGATAGAGCATGCCATTTCAAACAACTTTCTAATTTACTTCTATTATCAAATCTTCTTTGTTCTCTTGGTATCTTTTGTTGAAAAGCAGGGCCATAAGCGCAGAAGCGTGCATTTGCTTAGAGCAATATATGGCAGCAGTTTTGCAAGAATATTATTTATTTGCAAGAGCACTAGATGGCTGCATTTAATCCTGCCATGTAGGGCTCCAGACACCTACCTAGGTATCACTTCAACAAATAATAACATGGAAACTAAGCAAATTTGAAAATATAAGTAAATTGGAAACTTTTTAAAAAAAATGGTATGTTCTATCTCAATAACAAAATACAAATTTTGAGAATCATATCCCTTTAATCATGGTTAAAAACAGTGATCACCTGTCACACTGGAAACCTGGAACTTTTTCTCTGGTTGTAAGAAGGTGTTACATAGTCCCTGTCTCACTGTCACCTAGATTACAAGTTTTGCGCTATAGAGGGTGCGAAACGAATGCAACAAAAGTTGCGTTATTTTACCCTCCATAGCCCTACCAATAAAAGTTTCTGAAAAGCCGCATTGTGCGTGCAATATGGTGGCGATGAGCTCCATTGCGCACAAAATCCAAGGGCTGCTTTGACGTGCACGCTTTCCCCCATAGACATCAATGGGGAGAGAGCTATTAACCCCTATTCCGCCGATCCCCGCCACCACTAAATAAAGTTATTAACCACCAAACATCTGGCCTCCCACATCGCCACCATAAATAAACCTATTAACCCCTAAACTGCCAGCCCCCCACATCGCAAAAAAATAAATTAAACTATTAACCCTTAAACCTATCACCCCCTAACTTTATATTAAAATTAGAATATCCCTATCTTAAAATAAATAAAAACTTACCTGTCAAATTAAAAAAAAAACTAAGTTTAAACTAACAATTAACCTAACATAACTATTAGGCTAAAATTAAAATAACTACCAATTAAAAAAACTAAATTACGCATTAAAAAAACTAACACTACTAAAAAAAATGTAATCTGAAATTACAAAAAATAAAAAAAAATACTAAATTACAAAAAAATAACAAACGAAATTATTAAAATTAGAAACAATTACACCTAATCTAATAACCCTATAAAAATAAAAAAGTCCCCCCAAAAATAAAAAACCCTAGCCTACAATAAATTGCCCTAAAGAAATCAGCTCTTTTACCTGAAAAAAATACAAAGACCACCCAATAGTAAAACCCACCACCCAACCAACCCCCCAAAATAAAAAACCTAACTCTAAAAAAAACCTAAGCTACCCATTGCCCTGAAAAGGTCATTTGTATGGGCATTGCCCTTAAAAGGACATTTAGCTCTTTTAAAAAAGCCTAAACCCTAATCTAAAAAAAAACACCCCCCAAAAAAGTAAAAAAGAATCTAACACTAACCCCCAACGATCCACTTACAGTTTCTGAAGTCTGGACATCCAGGTGGCGAAAAGTGTTCATCCAGGCAACGAGGTCTTCATCTATCCAGGTGGCGTCTTCTATCTTCATCCCGGCGGCGTCTTCTATCTTCATCCCAGCGGCATGGAGCGGGTCCATACTTCAAGACATCCTCTTCAAGAGGTGTCCTCTTCATACCTATAGCCAATAAAATTTCAGTAGCTCTCATCCTATTGGCTGATTTGAACAGTCAGTGTACGGTGGCGACCGTATGAAGAGGACGCTCTGTGCCGGATGTCTTAAAGGATGGACCCACTCCGCGCCGCAGGAATGAAGATAGAAGACGCCGCCAGGATGAAGATAGAAAATACTGCCTGGATGAAGATAGAAGACGCCGCCTGGATAGATGAAGACATCGCCGCCTGGATGAAGACTTCTCGCCTCCTGGAGGTCCAGACTTCAGAAACTGCGGATCGTCGGGGGTTAGTGATAGGTTTTTTTTTTAACTTTTTTGGGGTGGTTTTATTTTTTAGATTAGGGTTTGGGCTTTTTTAAAAGATCTAAATGCCATTTTAAGGGCAATGCAAAAGAGCTATATTCCCTTTTAAGGGTAATGCCCATACAAATGCCCTTTTCAGGGCAATGGGTAGCTTAGGTTTTTGTTAGAGTTAGGTTTTTTATTTTAGGGGGCTATTTTTGGTTGGGTGGTGGGTTTTACTGTTGGGGGTCTTTGTATTTATTTATTTTTTACTGTAGGCTAGGGATTTTTTTTATTTTGGGGGGCTTTTTTATTTTTATAGGGCTATTAGATTAGGTGCAATTGTTTTTATTTTGGATAATTTCGTTTGTTATTTTTTGTAATTTAGTATTTTTATTTTTTGGCATTTTAGATTTCATTTTTTTAGTAGTGTTAGGTTTTTTTTTAATGTGTAATTTAGTTTATTTAATTGGTAGTTTTTTTAATTTTAGTATAATAGTTGTTAGATTAATTGTTAGTTTAAACTAGGTTTTTTTAATTTCAGAGATAAGTTTTTATTTATTTAAAGATAGGGATATTTCAATTTTAATTTAAAGTTAGGGGATTGTTAGGTTTAGGGGTTAATAGCTTAATTTAGTTTTTTGCGATGTGGGGGGCTGGTGGTTTAGGGGTTAAAAGGTTTATTTAGTGGCAGTGATGTGGGAGACCAGAGGTTTAGGGGTTAATAACTTTATTTAGTGGTGGGGATGTCGGGGAGCAGAGGAATAGGGGTTAATAATATTAATTAGTGGCGGAGATGTCGGGAGCGGCAGATTAGGGGTTAATAACTTTATTATAGTGTTTGCGATGTGGGACGGCGGCAGAATAGGGGTTAATAGGTCGTTTATGGGTGTTAGTTATGAGTTTTGTGTAACAGTTTTGTTGCGCAAAACTCATAACTACTGCTCTCAGATAGCGGAACGGATTATGTCTGTATAGGCTGGAACGCAAGCATTTTAGCCTCACCGAACAATCTGTAATACCGGCGCTATGGAAATCCCACACAAAAACGTAATTTTGTTGAGTGCGGAATTGACGTTGCGTTTTAGGCTAAAATGCTTGCGGTATAGCTATACCCACAAGACTCATAATGGCTGCGTTACTGATTTTACGCTGAAATCGCCATTTTTTCAGCGTTAAAACCGTATCGCAAAACTCGTAATCTAGGTGTTCATTAATTAGAGGGGAAGGAGACCCCTTACAGCCGGGAATGAGGAGTCACATTTAAAAGAGTTTGCAGGATTCTCTGTTTCTAATTTGGGACGTCATACAACTGTCAATAGTAGGTGTTTGCCATAAAAATGTCAATCCCTCCTTAAAGGGACATAAAATCCAATATTTTTCATTCATGATTTAGACAATATTTTTCATTCATGATTTAAACAACTTTCCAGTTTACTTCTATTAACAAATTTCCTTTGATCACTTGATATCCTTTGTTGAAAAGCAGTAAGGTAAGTTCAGGAGAGTGCACGTGTTTGCAGCACTATATGGTAGCAGTTTTGCAACAGTGCTATACATTAGCAAGAGCACTAGAGGGCAGCACTATTTCCTGTCATGTAGTGCTCCAGCCATGTGCATGCTACCTATCTGGATATCTCTTCAACCATGAATATGTTATTCATGGTTGAAGAAAGCAAAGCAAATTTGATAACAGAAGTAAACTGGAAACTTTTTTTAAATTGTATTCTTTATCTCAATCATGAAAGAAACATTTTGGGTTTTATGTCCCTTTAATGTATTTACAGTATGAAGAGATAGTGGCTACAAAAGAGCCACTATTCCTTAAAGACAGCATACAGCACATATCACTTAATTAAATTAAATTTTTATTATTATTTTTTATTTATAAAGCGCCAACAGATGACAAACAAATACAGGGGGAATTGGGAGCTCTGTTCCCGTGGGAACTTACAATCTAAATGGGTAGGAGGGTGAGAAACAGGATGTGGGGACTGCAAAGGTGAGAATGATGTAAGTGTGAAGTAAGATGAGGGTAGCTATTAGGCAAGTGGAATTCATTAGTTACTGATTTGGTTATAGGCTTCCCTGAACAAAAAGGTCTTTAGGGAGCGTTTAAAGGAGGAGAGGTTGGGGGAAAGTCTGACAACTTGAGGAAGTGCTTTACAGAGGGTTGGTGCCACACGAGAGAAGTCCTGTAGTCTAGCATAAGAGGAGGTGATGGTAGAAGAGGCAAGGAGTAGATCGTTGTTGGATCTTAGGGGACGGGCTGGAGTATATTTGTTGATGAGTGAGGACAGGTATGGGCGGGCTGCATTGGTAAGGGCTTTGTAGGTCAGAGTGAGAATTTTGAATTTAATTCTGCTGTGAATGGGGAGCCAGTGAAGGGACTCACAGAGGGGTGCAGCAGATACAGAGCGTCGGGAGAGGTGGATTAGCCTAGCAGAGGCATTTAGGATGGATTGAATGGGGGAGAGGCAGGAGAGAGGAAGGCCAATTAGTACCTTGTTGCAGTAGTCAAGGCGGGAAATTACTAGGGAATGGATTAGCTGTTTAGTAGTTTCAGCACTCAGAAAAGGATGAATTTTGGAGATATTGCATAGGTGGTTGTGACAGGATAAGGAGAGCGATTGGATGTGGGGTATGAAGGACAGATTGGAGTCGAGTGTAACTCCTAGGCAGCGGACTTGGGGTGATGGGGAGATAGTAGTGTCACCGACAGGGATAGTAAAGTTAGAAACTGGAGTAGAATTAGTTGGGGGGATTAGAAGAAGCTCAGTCTTGGACATGTTGATTTTTAGGTGGTGAGAGGCTATCTAGGAAGAAATGCCAGATAAGCAGTCGCTGATGTGGGAAAGGACAGAAGGAAAGAGTGCAGGGGTGGATAGGTAGATCTGAGTATCATCAGCATAGAGGTGATAGTTGAAGCCATAGCTACTGATAAGTTTATCCAGTGAGGAAGTATAAATAGAGAAGAGTAGAGGGCCTAGAACAGAGCCTTGAGGTACTCCAACAGACAGAAGCAATGGAGAGGACGAGTCGCCAGCAAATGAGACAGAAAAGGACCTATTAGAGAGATGAGTGGATCCAGGAGAGGGCAATGTCACAGAGCCCAAGGGAGCAGAGAGTCCGTAGGAGGAGGGGATGGTCAACAGAGTCAAAGGCAGCAGACAGGTCAAGTAAGATAAGTATAGAAGAGTGGCCATTGTTTTTAGCAGAAAGAAGATCGTTAGTAACCTTGGTGAGGGCAGTCTCAGTTGAGGGTTGTGGACGGAAGCCAGATTGCAGGGGGTCAAGCAATGAGTTGGAGGATAGGAAGTGTGTTAGGCGATCGAAAACTAGTGACCTTTGCATGTTTGAAGGATGATGGAAATTAACCCCAAAATGTTTCTTTTGATATTCAGACAGAGCATACAACTTTGGGGAAAACAAATCAACTTACTGTAGTTCTATTATCAAATTTATTTGGTTCTCATGGTATTTGCTGAAGAGGTACCTAAGTAGGTAGCGTGCAGGTCTGGAGCACTACATGGTAGGATAAAGATGCTGCCATTTAGTGCTTTTGTAAATGTATAACTTTCTTGCAAAATTGATGCAATATCGTGCTGCAGACAATCCTGAGCTCTCATCCATGTTTTTCAACAATGGATGCCAAGAGAACAAAGAAATTTTATAATAGAAGCAAATTAGAAAGTTGTTTAATATGACATGCTCTATCTGAATCATGAAAGAAAAATCTTGGGTTTCATGTCCCCTTTGAATAAGGGATTTGCCTTTATTCAAATGAGTGGTCACATGCAAAGGTAGGTAGCAAGCAATTTCTGTGGTAATGAAAATAAACTGTCTACTACTAGGTGAGTTATAGGGTGCTCTCGGCTCTAAAATGGGCCCTGGAACCTCAATTTCAGCAACATTAATCACATGAATTGGCTTCATGCCTGCAATTCAGTTCTTATTTCAGAAATAGTAGCAGTCTAGGGGGCAGGTGCAATGATTTCTGACTGGGTGTACCATCTGCACTCTCTGTGTTAATAAAAAGTCTCAGATGAGGGGGAGCCTTCAGAGCAGGTAGACAGGCACCTTAGCAGGGTTTAAGTAGTTACGACAAGTATCAGTGTGAAAAATTAGAAAGAGAGCACTTAAAATGATTTGTTAATAAAGTGTCAGGGTTTTTCCCTGATCTGTTTGCCATATGCTGCTGGCAGCCATTTTACTCACCTCTCTTGCTGACCCTGGTGCATACTGTGTGTTGCTGCACATTTCCTGCACTTCCTTTTATGGCCAGACTGGTGTCATCATCCGTGTGAGACAGGATGCAGTCTCAGAATTGTGATGTCATCACTTATTATTTAAAGGGCCTCTGTTCAGTATACTTTGCCCTTGCGTTGTCTCAGACCTGTTTGTGAGAGCTCCTGTGTATTACCTGGCTGTCTGACGTCCCTCCTGGTTCCTGATCCCTGGCTTGTTCCTGACTCTGCTGTTCTCCATGTTCCTGATTCCGGCTTGTCTGACTATTTGCTTTGGCTCCTGACTCGGCTCATTTTTTATTATTTTTTGCTATTAATAACGGTGTGATTATTTTTGCACATCTTGTCTCAGTCTGATTCCTGGCACCCTGACATTACGCAAGGGCCATGAATCCTGATGGTGCTAATAATCCACCTTTACCTGCCATAATTTCCAGGATGGATGAACAGGATCACCGCTTGGATCAATTTGCACTAGCCCTGCAAACCCTGCTGACTCGCACTGCACATTTGGACCAAAGTGTCCCGCAAGTTATGACTGCTCCTGTTTCCACTGCTGCACCTAGTCCTACCAGGAGCATGTCCGGTTCTGCACCTCTACCTCAGCGATATGGAGGCGATCCTAATCAGTGCAGAGGGTTTTTGAACCAGGTGGGCATTTACTTTGAGATGTTACCTCAGGTGTTTCCCTCTGACAGAGCTAAGGTTGGATTTCTCATCTCGTTACTCTGTGACACAGCTCTTGCCTGGGCTAATCCCTTGTGGGAGACTAATAAACCTGTGATTTCAAATACCCTGAATTTGTGGCCTCCTTTTAAAGGGTATTTGATGTTCCAGCTCACTCCTCCTCTGCTGCTAAACAACTCATGTCCATTCAGCAAGGTACAATATCTGTTGCTCAGTATGCCATTGAGTTCCTTACGCTTGCCACAGAGGTAGGTTCGAACAATGAAGCCCTTGTTGCCGCCTTCTTTCATGGGCTCTCTGATGCGATTAAAGATGAAGTTGCTGCCAGAGATTTACCAGAAGATCTCGAGGCATTGGTATCTTTTTTGATCCTAATTGACTTCAGACTAAATGAGAGTCCCTCTTTGAAGGAGCGATTGCGGAAGCCTCCTGTTCCGTGGTCTCCTACGTGTTCGTTCCCACCCATGCTTCCCTCTCCTCCCATGCCTCCTGGTCCTGAAATTTTGTCGTGGTCTCCGCAATGTATTTCCACTTGTCTTCGGAAACCAGTTAAAGTCTTGTGCATGTCTTCGGTATCTCAATTGCCAGAGGAGTACCGAGAGTTCCTAGATGTTTTTGACAAGGGGGCCTTTAGGAGGAGGGAGGGGCTCTGCCTCTATTGTGGGTTACAGGGTCACCTTTTGAAGTCTTGTTCTACACGGCCGGGAAAAGCTCACACCTAAGGTCCTGTCGGGGGGCAGACCTTGGGTGGTTTATCCTTGTCCCCGGAACCGCTAAAGGAGAAACCTTTGGTGATGGTTGTCCTTTCCTGGGTGGACTCCTCCATAGTCACCCAGGCTCTTGTTTACTCCGGTGCTGTGGGCTATTTCATTGACAGTGCTTTTGTATCAAAGCACTCCATTCCTGCTTTGCCTCGGTCCGTTCCGCTTGCTATTGAGGCCATTGATGGCAGGCCCCTTCAGCCCGTACTCATTACTCACGAAACTGCTCCGTTATCCATGGCTGTTGGGGCTCTCCATTTGAAACCCTCCAGTTCCAGGTGATAAACTCTCCGCATTTTCCGGTTACTCTGGGTTATCCCTGTCTCCAAAAGCACAATCCCAGTCTCGACTGGCGCAGGTCCAAAATTTTGTCGTGGTCTCCGCAATGTATTTCCACTTGTCTTCGGAAACCAGTTAAAGTCTTGTGCACGTCTTCGATATCTCAATTGCCAGAGGAGTACAGAGAATTCCTAGAAGTTTTTGACAAGGTGCATGCCGGTATGTTGCCTCCTCACCGGTCTTACAATTGTGCCATAGACCTGCAACCCGGAGCCATTCCTCCTCGGGGCCGGGTTTACCCTCTGTCTGTTGCGGAGAATTGTGCTATGGAGGAGTATGTTGCCGATGCTCTGCCGTGGGGGATCATCCACAAATCCTGCTCTCCTGCAAGGGCTGGCTTCTTCTTTGTTAAGAAAAAGGGTGGTGAGTTTAGACCATGCATCGATTATAGGGGTCTTAATCGTCTTACCATTAAGAATGCTTACCCTATTCCGCTCATTACGGAACTCTTTGACCGCCTCAAGGGAGCTACGGTATTTGCTAAACTTGATTTGAGAGGAGCGTACAATCTCGTTAGGATCAAGGAGGACCACAAATGGAAAACAGCATTTAACACCAGGAGCGGGCATTATGAGTATCTTGTAATGCCCTTTGGCCTATGTAATGCTCCTGCTGTTTTCCAGGAATTTATTAATGATGTCCTATGAGATATGTTGCAACAGTGTGTTGTGGTGTACTTAGACAACATCCTCATACACTCACCCACACTTGAGGCTCATCGTTCTGATGTTATACGGGTTCTTCAGAGACTATGTGAGAACGGCCTGTTTTGTAAACTCGAGAAATGTGAGTTCCATCAGACTCAAGTAACCTTCTTAGGTTATGTTATCTCCGTTGCAGGGTTCTCCATGGATCCTCACAAGTTATCTGCAGTTCTGCAGTGGTCTCGCCCAGTTGGTCTTCGGTCTATACAATGTTTTTTGGGGTTCGCCAATTACTATAGAAAGTTTATTAAAAACTTTTCTTCCTTGGTCAAACCTATCACAGACATGACCCGTAAAGAGAATGATCCACTCCATTGGTCACCTACTGCCATTAAGGCCTTTGATAGTCTTAAGACTACCTTTGCTGCCGCTCCAGTTCTGGCTCATCCTAACCCTGTCCTGCCTTTCATTCTTGAGGTCGATGCATCTGAGACTGGAGTAGGTGCCCTCTTGCCTCAACGTCCTACGCCTGACGGTTCCTTGCATCCGTGTGGTTTCTTCTCTAAGAAATTGTCTCCAGCGGAGTGCAATTATGAAATTGGTGACAGGGAATTACTGGCCATAATTTTGGCACTCAAGGAATGGAGGCATCTTCTCGAGGGTACTAGCATGCCAGTGCTCATCCTTACTGACCACAATAATTTAACTTATCTATCTGAAGCAAAACGTTTGTCGCCCCGACAGGCCAGATGTATTGGTTTAATTATGTGGTCTCCTACCTGCCTGGTAGTAAGAATGTTAGGGCTGATGCCCTCTCTCGACAATTTTCGCCTCTGTCCAAGGAGGAGTCTGTACCTACTCCAGTTATACCTCCTGACCATATTTTGGCAACCATACGTACTAATTTGACTTCTCCCTTGGGGGAGGAGATCCTGGCTGCACAAACCAATGCACCTCCTGAGAAACCTAACGTAAGTGTTTTGTTCCTGAGAGTCTTTGAACTAAACTTTTGAACACTTACCACTATCCTAAAGCCGCAGGTCACCCAGGCAAGAACCAAATGATTTGGTCTGTCACTCGACAATCTTGGTGGCCAGCTCTTCGTTCTGATGTTGCTGCCTATGTTGCCTCCTGTTCAGTTTGTGCACAGAATAAGACTCCTCGACGTCTTCCTGTGGGTCTTCTTCAACCTATTGCTAATGGTGAGTGTCCTTGGACACATCTTTCCATGGACTTCATTGTCGAGCTCCCTGTTTCCAATGGCAATACTGTTATCCTTATGGTGATTGACCGTTTTTCTAAAATTTCACATTGCATTCCCTTGAAGAAGTTGCCTACCGCTTAGGAGCTTGCTTCAATTTTTGCCCGAGAGGTCTTCCATTTACATGGGTTACCCAAGGAGATAGTGTCGGACCGGGGTAGCCAGTTTGTCTCCAGATTTTGATGTTCCTTTTGTGCTCAAATGGGCATCCAACTTTCCTTCTCCTTGGCATATCACCCTCAATACAATGGGGCTGCAGAATGGTCTAATCAAGCTCTGGAACAGTTCCTCCATTGCTATGTCTCAGATCACCACAATAATTGGTCCGAACTGTTACCTTGGGTAGAGTTTGCTCGTAATAGTGCTATTAATGCTTCCTCCAAGTTATTCCCGTTCATGGCGAATTATGGGTTTCAACCATCCTTTTTGCCCGATTCATTCATGTCTCAGGGTATTCCAGCTTCGGAGGAGCATCTCCGGCAACTCCGTTCAGGATTGCCTTCATCGTTCTATGCAGCGGCAAAAGTTCCAGGCTGATCGTAGGCGTCTGCCCGCGCCTTCCTACCAGGTTGGTGAGAGAGTTTGGCTGTCCTCCCGCAACTTGAACCTTCATGTGCCTTCCAATAAACTGGCTCCCCGTTATGTTGGTCCTTTTCGAATACTCTGACGAGTCAATCCTCTTGACCTTCCTCCTGCAATGCGCATCTCCAATGTTTTTCATGTCTCCCTCTTGAAACCATTGGTTTGTAATCGGTTTACCACTGTGTTGCCTCGTGAGGAGTATGAGGTCAGCAACATTATTGACTCTCGCATGTCCAGGGGCCGCATACTGTATTTGGTTCACTGGAGGGGCTACGGTCCGAAGGAGCATTCATGGGTTCCCTCCTCTGATGTTCATGCTCCCGCCATCCTCCATGCCTTCCATGCCCGTTTCCCCAATAAGTCTTTTGTCCTCCCACGGGGGAGGAGTCATTGAGGGGAGGGTACTGTCAGGGTTTTTTCCCTGATCTGATTGCAATGTGCTCTTGGCAGCCAATTTACTCACCTCTCTTGCTGACCCTGGTGCATACTGTGTGATGCTGCTCATTTCCTTCACTTCCTTTCATGGCCAGACTGGTGTCATCATCCGTGTGAGACAGGATGCAGTCTCAGAATTGTGATGTCATCACTTATTATTTAAAGGGCCTCTGTTCATTATGCTTTGCCCTTGTGTTGTCTCAGACCTGTTTGTGAGAGCTCCGGTGTATTACCTGGCTGTCTGACGTCCCTCCTGGTTCCTGATCCCTGGCTTGTTCCTGACTCTGCTGTTCTCCTTGTTCCTGATTCCGGCTCGTCTGACTATTCCCTTTGGCTCCTGACTCCGCTCGTCTGACTACCAGTTCTGATTTTCATTCCTGGCTTGTTATTTGACTTGTGGACTTTTTATTATTTTTTGATATTAATAAAGGTGTGATTATTTTGGACATCTTGTCTCAGTCTGACTCCTGGCACCCTGACATAAAGTGTAAAACTGCCCTTTACAACATATTTGCTATTTCTCCAAGATAATTTGTTGCGCATGTGCAGTACTTAGATTCATGAAACCTATATATACACATACACATACACACACACAGGTACAAATCCCCAAATCAAGAATTCCAAAAGACCACTTTTAAACGTTTTAATTTATATTTATTTAAACATGAAATCCTCAGAAATTACTATTTTCCCTGCCTGCCTGCAAATCTAAAATACAAATAATAGTATGCATTTATTTAAAATAACAAATATTACCTTTCTGATTGTACTAGGTTTCTGAGGGTACTATATATGCAAAAGTATTAAAAATTATATAAAACTACAGCTTACATGTACAGTTTAAGCTGTATTATGACATGTAAATAGTGCCTAAATTACATAAAATATTGTTGATTACAATTGGTTGAATCCCCTCTTCTAACTGTTCCAATTTAAAGATGAAAATATTTTCAGAAATCCAAACCTTTTCCACTCCAAATCAGTTTGGATAAAGGGTTTTCTACCTGTGTGTATGTATGTATGTATGTATGTATGTGTATTTGTCAATTAACACACCTGACCGCAAGTTAGGTAGCCCTTGGTCCTGAAGCACATTTGTTTGCACCTTTTTAAACAGAAGACACGTACAAGGATTGGTTATCTTAGAACCACGTGACCGCTTAGACGGAGTAACGGCTGGAGAACGCCGATTACAAAAAACACAGAAGTACTCTGTTATAATAAGAACTGTGGATACTTTAAAGATACTGTAAATTGATATAAATTGGATACACAAAAACTGTAAAACACGTTTTGGACAGAACCCAAAGTGGATACAGAGCAGATACATATTTAACACATAGTTGCAACGATCAATATTTTAATTGCTGGAATATTCCGATAAGATTCTTTTTCTTTTTAAGTAGTTGTGGCCACAACTTTTGTTTTTCACAGTGTATTGTATTATCTTTATTTATATATTAAATTCACTTTATTTAATTCTACATTTGTGCTTTTATATATTATAGAATGTAGCTTATATATATATTTTAAGATCGTAGCTTATATATTATATATAGTTGCAGTTATAAACTTATAACCACTACATGAATAGCTATTTGTTTAATCCCAAATAGGGGTAATATATACACAGCGTGTAAAGAGCTTATTACGTTATCCTCTCATTTTGAATCTAATTTTAAAACCTTTTGACTGTATGTTTTATGGGCGTCACTCTCTGCCACTCTCTGCCACTCTCTATGCATTCATTTTGATTATATCCTAACTTTAACGTGTGTGAGAGGATCATGTTTTTTAGAGTGGGCTAAAAGGATTTCAGGCTAGTGAGGTCTAGAGACTTTTTTGGTATTTCGGTGCTGGACTGACCGTAATAGGCTGGATCAGACTGATATACTACAGGAAAGTTCTACTCTGTGAAAAGCACTGGGCTAAAAAGCTGCACCCAGGTGGTAAATCGCCATAGAACAGGATCACAATGGTATTGAGCCAGTTGTTCATTCCTGCGAGTGCACTTCTCTGTGTGTGTATACATATATATATATATATATATATACACTTTAAATAGCAATTTAAGTGTTACTGGTATTAAGTAGAAACAATGTCCATGGAGGTCAATTAGGTAAGTCTCTGTATACTATTTACCATAACTTAAATAATGACCTCCTTGTAACAGTCGTGCTCCGTTGTTCTCCGGGGGCTGAATATCATCAGCGGGCAGCATTTTCGGTCCGTTCCCTCTCAGGTTTGTGGGCTTGCATTTACAACAAAGCTTACAAGTAACAGATGCCTTGTTCCCCTGTCTGTGGTGTTGTCAATCTGGCACTGGGAAGAACTCTGTCGTCACCACTGGGGGCTCTCCACTGCGCCCGTAAAGCTGAATTAAATATTTGAAAAAAGATAGCATCTCCAACATAGTAGAGGAGGAAGGTTTGTGACGTTTACAAGTTCAATTTAGTGAGGACAAAAAGTTTAAAAAACAATTGCGGGTGCAGCCAGCGCTCTCTTGCAAATTACGCGCTTCCTGCCTTATTGGCACTTCATCAGAGCTGCTACACAGGTGCACAACACATCTTTTATTGCTAACTCAGGTAGTATCTTATCAATCAGTACCTAGTAACTAAAATGTATCCTCTGTACACTCCCCATAAAAAAAACAACAAAATGCAAGTTGATCTAACTATTATGAGTTTCTGGAGCAAAGCATGAGCTATGTATTTGTAAAAGCATGGTTATAATGAAAACAAAGGAGAAAGTGTTTATATCAACTAATCTATACCCTACATATATATATTCTACCTCTTTAATCACTACTTGATCCAAAAATTGTCTAAAAATATAATAACAACATTCATTTATGTTACTTAATGATAAATAAGCGGAAGACGAAAAAAAAAAATGGAATTGTTATTGTTTTACCTCCTGAGCTGTCACTACTGAGTCCAAAGTCATGGTATAAAAATCAAATGTCAATATTTATCTTTGATACTTCAGGAACTATAGCGGAGGAATGCGGAAAAGAAAATATATATGCCTAGATTTAGAGTTTGGCGTTAGCCGTCAAAAGCAGCGTTAAGGGGTACTAACACTGCTTTTGGCCGCCCGCTGGTATTTAGAGTCAGCCAGGAAAAGGTCTACCGCTCACTTCCCTACCGCGATTCCAGGCTACCGCAGATCCCCTTACGCCAATTGCGTATCCTATCTTTTCAATGGGATCTGCCTAACGCTGGTATTTGGAGTCTTGGGAGAAGTGAGCGGTAGACCCTCTACCGACAAGACTCCTAACGCCAAAAAAAGTCAGTAGTTAAGAGCTTTATGGGCTAACGCCAGAATATAAAGCTCTTAACTACTGTGCTCTAAAGTACACTAACACCCATAAACTACCTATGTACCCCTAAACCGAGGCCCCCCCACATCGCCGCCACTCTAATAAAAAATTTTAACCCCTAATCTGCCGACTGGACACCGCCTCCACCTACATTATCCCTATGAACCCCTAATCTGCTGCCCCTAACACCGCCGACCCCTATATTATATATATTAACCCCTAATCTGCCCCCCCAACGTCGCCGCAACCTAACTACACTTATTAACCCCTAATCTGCCGACCGGACCTCGCCGCCACTATAATAAATGTATTAACCCCTAAACCGCCGCACTCCCGCCTTGCAAACCCTAGAATAAATAGTATTAACCCCTAATCTGCCCTCCCTAACATCGCCGCCACCTACCTACAATTATTAACCCCTAATCTCCCGCTTGCACCGTTGCCGCTACTATAATAAAGTTATTAACCCCTAAACCTAACTCTAACCCTAACCCTAACACCCCCCTAACATAAATATAATTTATATTAAACGAAATAATATTCCTAAAATTAACTAAATTATTCCTATTTATAACTAAATACTTACCTATAAAATAAACCCTAATATAGCTACAATGTAATTAATTATTACATTGTAGCTATTTTAGGATTTATATTTATTTTACAGGCAACTTTGTATTTATTTTAACTAGGTACAATAGGGAGTCGAAGAGCCAGGTTTTGAGGTCCTTTCTGAACTTTATAAGGGAGGTGGATTGTCTGAGGTACAGCGGGAGGGTGTTCCATGTCTTTGCTGCTATGTGGGAGAAGGATCTTCCGCCCGCTGTGGCTTTGCTGATGCGGGGGATGACTGCGAGTGCTTGGTCGGCCGATCGTAGTTGTCTGGCGGGGGTGTAGAAATTTACGCGGTGGTTTATGTATTCGGGTCCGATGTTGTATAGGGCCTTGAACGCGTGGGTAAGGAGCTTGAAGGTGATTCTCTTGTTGATGGGGAGCCTGTGAAGGTTCCTTAGGTGTTCGGTGATGTGGCATTGGAGAGGGATGTCGAGGATGAGTCTGGCTGAGGCATTCTGGATACGTTTGAGTCTCTTTTGGAGTTTGATGGTGGAGCTGGCGTAGAGTGTGTTGCCGTAGTCCAACCGGCTGCTGACAAGGGCGTGGGTGACTGTTTTCCTGGTTTCAGTAGGGATCCACTTGAAGATTTTTCGTAGCAGGTGGAGGATGTGGAAGCATGTTGAGGTGATGGCATTGATTTGTCGGTTCATGGAGAGTGATGAGTCCAGGATGAAGCCTAGATTTTGTGCGTGGTCGGTTGGGGTTGGAGGGTGACCGAGGGCTGTGGGCCACCAGGAGTCATCCCATGCGGATTTATTGGGTCTGAGGAGGAGGACTTCGGTTTTGTCTGTGTTCAGTTTGAGCCGGTTGTCATTCATCCAGGCGGCAACTGCTGTCAGGCCTTTGTGGACGTTCTTCTTGGCGGTGGTGGGATCTCGGGTGAGTGGGATGATTAACAGGGTGTCGTCGGCATAGGAGACAATGTTGAGGTTGTGGCGTTGGACGATGGCTGCGAGAGGGGCCATGTAGATGTTGAAGAGGGTGGGGCTCAACGAAGAGCCTTGCGGTACACCACAGTTGACTGGTGTGGGTTTGGAGGAGAAAGGAGGGAGTCTGACCTAGTTAAAATAAATACAAAATTACCTGTAAAATAAATCCTAACCTAAGTTACAATTAAACCTAACACTACACTATCATTAAATTAATTAAATAAATTACCTACAATTGCCTAAAATAAAATACAATAAAATAAACAAAAACAAACAAACACTAAATTAAAAAAATAAAAAAGAATTACAAGCAGTTTAAACTAATTACGCCTAATCTAAACCCCCTAATAAAATAAAAAAGCCCCCCAAAATAAAAAAACTCCCTACCCTATTCTAAAATACAAAAGTAATCAGCTCTTTTACCAGCCCTTAAAAGGGCTTTTGCGGGGCCTTGCCAATAGAATGTGAGTTCAATACGATTGGCTGATTGGATCAGCCAATCGGATTGAACTTCAATCTGATTGGCTGATTGCATCAGCCAATCACTTTTTTTCTACCCTAATTCCGATTGGCTGATAGAATTCTATTAGCTAATCGGAATTGAAGGGACGCCATCTTGGATGACGTCCCTTAAAGGAACCTTCATTCATCGTTAGTCCGTCGGGGAAGGAGGATGTTCCGCGTGGGCGGGATGAAGATGGATCCGGAAGAAAGAAGATAGAAGATGCCGCTTGGAAGAAGACATCGCCCGGATGGAAGACATCTTCTTTGCCGATTGGATCAAGACTTCGGCCGGATGGAGGACCTCTTCTTTGCCGCTTGGATCAAGACTTCGCCCGGATGGAAGACATCTTCTTTGCCGCTTGGATCAAGACTTCGCCCGGATGGAGGACATCTTCTTGCTCCACTTGGATGAAGAATTCGGCTCGGCTGGGTGAAGATGACTCAAGGTAGGGAGATCTTCAGGGGGTTAGTTTTTTAAGGGGGGTTTGGGTGGGTTAGAGTAGGGGTATGTGGGTGGTGGGTTGTAATGTTGGGGGGGGTATTGTATTTTTATTTTCATGCAAAAGAGCTGATTACTTTGGGGCAAGGCCCCGCAAAAAGCCCTTTTAAGGGCTGGTAAAAGAGCTGATTACTTTTGTATTTCAGAATAGGGTAGGGAATTTTTTATTTTGGGGGGCTTTTTTATTTTATTAGGGGGGTTAGATTAGGTGTAATTAGTTTAAACTGCTTGTAATTCTTTTTTTTTTTGTAATTTAGTGTGTTTTTTTTGTATTATAGAATAGTTTATTTTATTGTATTTTATTTTAGGTAATTGTAGCTAATTTATGTAATTAATTTAATGATAGTGTAGTGTTAGGTTTAATTGTAACTTAGGTTAGGATTTATTTTACAGGTAATTTTGTATTTATTTTAACTAGATAGCTATTAAATAGTTATTAACTATTTAATAGCTATTGAACCTAGTTAAAATAAATACAGAGTTGCCTGTAAAATAAATATAAATCCTAAAATAGCTACAATGTAATAATTAATTACATTGTAGCTATATTAGGGTTTATTTTATAGGTAAGTATTTAGTTTTAAATAGGAATAATTTAGTTAATTTTAGGAATATTATTTCCTTTAATATAAATTATATTTATGTTAGGGGGGTGTTAGGGTTAGAGTTAGGTTTAGGGGTTAATAACTTTATTATAGTAGCGGCGACGGTGCGGGCGGGAGATTAGGGGTTAATAATTGTAGGTAGGTGGCGGCAATGTTAGGGAGGGCAGATTAGGGGTTAATACCATTTATTATAGTGTTTGCTAGGCGGGAGTGCGGCGGTTTAGGGGTTAATACATTTATTATAGTGCCGGCGATAGCGGGGGTGGCAGATTAGGGGTTAATAAGTGTAAGGTTAGGGGTGTTTAGACTCGGGGTTCATGTTAGGGTGTTAGGTGCAGACTTAGAAAGTGTTTCCCCATAGGAAACAATGGGGCTGCGATAAGAGCTGAACGCTGCTTTTTTGCAGGTGTTATGTTTTGTTTCTGCCCAAAATGCCCCATTGTTAGCAACACTGGTATTGAGGGTTGAAGTGGAGCTAAGTTAGGCTCAACGCTCCCTTTTTTGAGCCTAACGCAGCCCCTCAGACAACTCTAAATACCAGCGTTGTTGGAAGGGTGCGTTGGCAAAAAAAGCAGTGTTAGCTACGCGGCTTTTTACCGACAAAACGCTAAATATAGCCGATATTTTTTTAATATTTATTCTCCTTTCTCTCCACCCTTTCCTCCAATCTCCCTCTCAACATTTCTCTTTTCATGTGGGAGGAAAATCCCTCCTATTTTCTCCTTAATATACTCAACAAACAAATTCATATCACTCATTTCCTTTATCCCTAGTGGTGAGCCTGTTTTAAATGTAAAAATCCAATATACCTCTCTCTGACTAAGAGCTAGTGTTCTATCTCCTCCTCATATGCCTGGCGTAATTTGTTCTACACCCTGAAAGCTGAAAACATTGTTTTTGACTTCATGTTTTATCAAAACGTTTTGCCACAAGGGTCTTTGGTATTTCAGCTTTCAGGGATAGCAAGTGTTCCCTAAGTCTGTCCTTTAACATCTTTGTGGTGCGTCCTCTATACTTAAATTTACAAATTTTGCAGGTTATTAAACAGATGACATAAGAAGAATTACAAGTAATATGTCTGTATATACTGTACTGCTCACTAGTTTGTGTTGATTCAAAAGTACTTCCAGCCATGGCAAATCTACAACTCAGAGTCCCTCCTCATCTAAAGAATCCTGGTTTTAATGAGAGCCAGCTTGTATGACTCTTTATATTAGTAGTTCTTTCACTAAAATTCTTTCTATGTCACCAACCGTTTTGGATCATCGTGAAATGAAATTACAGTGACCGGAGATATCTATAAGATGTTTATCTCTCTCCAGGATGGATAAACATTTTTTTTACAATATTGTATATTTCTATGTACTATCTAGAATAGGTAGTGATAATATTTAAACCACCTCCCTTTCTATTTCTTCTTTTATTGTCCATCAGTATGTTACCTCTATCCATATCTGCTACTTGTTCTGATAGTTTAATTCTGTAGCATGTTCCCAATATCCATCCAGATCAGAGCAGTTCCTAACAGGCACTGACATCTTTGCAACAGGCGTCACTTGGATTATTTATTTAACTATTTCATTTCAAAACAGTTTATTCTGCAGGCTATTTAGTATTATATAAAGTTTACTTGCATCTGTTCTTGACAAGTTTGAGTAATACACATTATATACCATCGGTGACACCAGTGTGTTTGCAAAATATTTTAAGATGTGGCACTGTGAGTTAAAAAAAGTATTGCCAGAGCCAACTAGCTATCAGAGTAGACGTGTGGGACCACAGCTCCTGCCATAAATATATATATATGAGCTAAAAGCTAATATTATTTAATACAAATTGTCCTAGAGCACCCTTGTAGCTGAAAGGTCAGCCTGGGTATCATTGACGTGCCCGCAGAAGGTGAGATTTACGGAAATTTGGGGGCCCTGGTAGCACTGTAGCGTTAGGCCCTCAGGCCGAGATCGCCAGTGCCGATGAGACTCCTTGCTGCAATTGAACCCTCATTGCCGGAGGGTTAGAGATATTAGCCCAGAGACATAAGGGCTATAGAGGCCATCAACAACCAGAAGCGGATACTGGATTTACTACTGGGGAGAAGTTAGCCCCTACACCGCACTACGAAGCGATACCTCCTGCACTGTTAGGAACCATATATTCTTCAGGATGGCGGATCTAATGAGCGCACTTCAAGCTTTATTGGAGGACTATGAGACTGCAATTCTGGCTAGATTTGATAGCCTTTTGCTGAATATGCAGTCTGTTGGTGGTCGGGACTCTGTTGCTACGGCAATGGCGGCGGGGAGGTGGACTCTGACAGACAGCAAAGGAACACGCCATGTTGTGCCGGTCAGGCACTACAAATAAATCAAGATATGAACCTCGTGGGAGCAAGTAGATCCGACCACTCACAGTTTCTTCCTCATTCCGACTCAATAATGGGAACTGTTCCTGTGCCTGAAGCAGCGGGTCATGAGGAGCCCACAGATGACTGTGGGGATCAGCAACCTATCCTCTCTTTACTGCCCAAAGAGAACAGGGTTATTTACCCCATGCTGACTTGCGCTGAGAAACCACTACATTTAGCCTTGGTCACTGTGCGGGGGGTTACGGCTGTCCCTCTGATTGTGGGGTTGCAGAAAGGAAGAATCCGGAGCTGCCCTACGCCGGGACTCAGTGCAGGTCAGCCATTTCGAGTCCTACATAGGCTCTTGCATAGGAGACTAGCAGCGTCTGAGGGTGCCTTGGCAGGATGTGTGAAGTCTAGCCGTGCAGCTTTTTCACTAGCCTGTAGGACAGGAGTGGGCTGAGGAGAGACATTGCGGTTGGATTTGAGTCACAGGACGTTAAGTCATTCTTGATGTTGATGTCTGGTGATTTTAATTTCACAATTTCTTAGAGTACAGTTACTGACCATTATATATTGTGTTTATGAAGTCCTTGGGCTGATTATAAAAACTATATATGTGCCACTGTATTTCTAACTCCTACGTATGCTTTAGGCCTATTTTTTGTGAACTTCTAGTGTGTGCAACTTAAGAACTACAGAGGGATGCTTATATAGCATACACTTTAGTTATATTGAACAAAACTAGTTAATCCTACTATGTGAACAGACAACCACTAAACCTAGCACCCTTAGTGCTCTTATCAAGTGTCCTTCTGTGACTCCTTTTCCACTTACAACCTGTAAAAAGTCTGCTCCCTTATCATTATGGCGGTCCCCTCCTGATATTATATGTTGGCAAGGAGGAGAGCATTTACATCAAAATATAGCTTGGGATACATTGCTTGTTCACTGTAGGGGACTCCACTACCAGTCTAGGATTTGCCCCCCTCCCTTTCCCCTCCCCTCTCCCTTTCCCCTCCCCTCCCCTCTCCCTTTCCACCCCCACTCCCTTTCCACCCCCTCCCTTTCCACCCCCCCTCCCTTTCCGCCCCACCTTCCTTTCCACCCCCCTCCCTTTCCACCCCCTCTCTTCTCACCCCCCTCCCTTTCCTTCCCCTTCTACCTTTCCCACCCTCTTCACTTCCTCTCCCTCTCCATCTCCCCCTCCTCCCACTTTTCCCCCTTCCTCTTTTCCCCCTCCTCCTATCCCTTTCTCCCCCATCTCCCTCTTCCCCCCTTCTCCCTCTCCCTCCCTTCTCCCTCTCCCATCTCTTCTCCCTCTCCCCTCTCCATCCCCTCTTCTGTCCCTTTCCCCTCCCCCCTTCTTCCTCTTCTCCCTCTTTTTTTTTCTTTTTTTCTTCCTCCCTCCCCCCCCTCTCACAAGTGTATGGTAAGGGATAAATAGCTTATCCTCCATACTCCTTTTTGGCAGAGTTATGCTGTCTCTGCCCTGTTCGTAGAACCACTGTCATAGTTTGTCCCTATATAAGTGTAAAAATGGTTCTCCGGATTAATAATGAAAAGATTTATTATGAATATTATCCTGTGTTCAATGTCTACAGACTGTCTATCACCATAGTTTCAGTATAGATGTTAGCTCATTTATGTAACTGATATACCTGTTACAACTACTGGCGAGATGGTTGAGGTTCAGAGATTTTTGGGCGATTAACATATGTGCTCCCCACGTATTTCACAAAGAGAAATCCTGGTGGTGCATCTGGTAGGTATAGTTGACAGGGAGATGTACTAATACCAATAAATAGGGGTTTTGGTTAACTTGAACCACAAACTTGATATATATGGCTATCCATGTGGGAACCATTTACTCCTTTACTAGTATAATACAGCCAGACATGACAAGATTTCTAGGCTTCTACTAAAATTATTTAGCAATTTTTCCACTAGCTCCCCTCTACGGTGCTATGTTTATGTAACCGCCCCTAGGGGACTACAGAGTTTTGTAGCTCTGTTAGCTTTATATTCTAGCTAGTTTATAAATCTTTTTGAGCTTTTTACCTTTAGTTTTTTAGTCTCAAAGACCCTATGCCAGCTGTGTTAACGTGAACAGTCATACTCTTTTAACTATCGATGCTTGGAATTATGTGTGAAGCAGTCCCTGTAGTTTTCTTTCTCTGACACAGCGTTGGGTACTTGTATATTTAATGTTGTTATGTTTAATTGTATCATCCTCCTTCAATTTTATTATTAGTTTTATGGACCTATGCATGGCCCTAGATGCCATATGAAGGAGACTATAACATGCAGGTCTTGTTTAGGCCTGTACTACTTAAAAGCCCTCTGAGTAGTACCTTTAATTTAGGGAGGTCCAAAAGTGGCCTCAGCTATATTGGAGGGAAAAGAGGGTGATTTCGGGTTTGCTTTATAACCTTTACACATTTGATTTACATTTCAACTTGGGAACATTATGTGAATGTTATGATAAGGGAACTTTCTCTAAATATGTTATGTTTATGAATGCAATGTTTATTTTACCATATATCTTATGCGTCATATGTCTGTAAGAGCAAACTGTTTTTTTTTTTGTCTTGGAAATTGTTATTCCCTCAATAAAAAAATAAATTATAAAAAAAAAAAAAAAAGTGTTGCTCAAAATGCCAGCGTTGTTGTCTGAACTTATAGGCTATACAGACCTTTCACTGCCCGAGGAAAGAGTGCCATAAACACTTTGAAACGCGTTGCAGATTATATTAAAGTTTTAAATATACTTTTTTGTTCCAATAAATAGTCCTCTATGCATAGAGGTTTTTTGTTTTTTATCTAAGACTGTGGCCTCTATTTATCAAAGTCTGGCGGACCTGATCCGACAGTGCGGATCAGGTCCGCCAGACCTCGCTGAATACGGAGAGTAATACGCTCTCCGTATTCAGCATCGCACCACTAGCTCACAAGAGCTGCTGGTGCAATGCCGCCCCCTGCAGAATCGCAGCCGCCAGCAGGGGGTGTCAATCAACCCGGTCGTACTCGATCGGGTTGAATTGCGGCGATGTCTGTCCGCCTGCTCAGAGCAGGTGGACAGGTTTTTGAGCAGCGGTCTTTAGACCGCTGCATCATAACTGGTGTTTCTGGCGAGCCTGCAGGCTTGCCAGAAAAACACGGGGCCTCAAGCTCTATCCGGAGCTTGATAGATATGCCCCTGTGAGTGTGTTTTTTTACTTTTATTCTAACTGTGAATCTGGTTCCTGTTTGCCTGAGTGAACTAGCTGGTGGGCTCATATTAACCCAGCTGGTCTGACTTGCACTGCATTATAGTGCGCCACTTTTGTGAGTATATTCTTTGGAGGGTCTTTGGGAATTTTCTCTATTTTGTAGTGATTTCATGCACTATTGGATTATCCTTCCCCCTCCCTCTCTGTATCTTTGCAGCAACCTTTGGTATATCCACGAATTGGAGTGAGCCAGCTGGTGGGCTCTGATCTATCCAGCCTGCCTGGCTTGCACTGCCACATAGTGCGCCATAGTGCGCCACTTTTGTGAGTATCATTCTGTAGAGTGATGTATTGATACAATTTCCATCAATTGTTGTGATCTTCTGCACCATTGGAGCGCCTTTTTCTGTTTTTGTCATATACACAGACCTTTATATGCATGTAGTCTTTTTTATGTTAATTCATTAGTTCATTTATGCATTCACAGTTTTACACATACTGCTTTATATTGAATTCCAGTGTGTGAGTTATTAATTTATTTATTTATTAACCCTAACCCTAAGTAAAATCTGTTGGTTGCCAGAGAGCTCACAATCCAGCAATACAGATAAGTTTCTGTAGATAAAGCATGTACTTAGCATGGCATAGCGTGCTCGGGGTGGGGAACACTGTTTTGTTGTAAATGGCTCAGGTAGAGAGGAACGTTAGGATGCAGGAAATATAAAAAGTTGAGGCTACAGGCTAATTACCCAACCCACCTCCTCCCTAACTGAGTCAGCTCTGGCCTGCAGCAGGTAATAGGGGCCCACTGCATGGTCACAGCACAAAAAGGAACTGAAGTTATTTATACGTTTTAATAGTTATAAGTAGGGATTTTGCAACATTCGAAAAATAAAACGAATTTTAACGCTTGTTCATTTGCTTAAATTTTCAAATGTTTGTACAACATTCTAACATTCATTTAATGTAATAGTATTTTTAATGCTATCTTTAAATGTAATATGCAATTCAAATGTTTCTAATGTTTTTAATTATGCAATATCCTAATTCAAAGATTTAAAATCGATTTATTTGTATTAGTATTTCTAATGCTCTGTTTAAATGTGCTATTCTAATTATGCAATATTCAAAACAGAAGCATTTGAATACATATATTTGTATCTATTATGTATCAATTTACTAAATTTCCTACCACATGGACTATTGAACCTCTGAATAGTTTTTGTTAAAACAAATGTTGCTTTCGAAATTTTGAATGTGGATATATGATCTAATTATGAACATTCAAAAACAAACGTAGCATTAGAAAACCAGAAATAACATTTAATCACCAAATTGTAATTGATTTTCTTTCTTATCAACATTCTATTGTCCAAAATGAATGTCCACAGGACTATTTGTTCTACCACGCAAATTGCACTTTCAGCACATTCGCCTGTCCCTAGTTAAAAGAAGCATTTTATGGTGGATTGTAGCATTATTTAGTGTGGGTCAAACCATAGGCTCCACTACATTTGCTATAGCCCTTATGCTTCCCTGTCAGTCAAACTGCAAAGGACGGTGTTGGACTCTTTTAAAGTGCCATAAAACAGGTTGAGATCTGTGCATATCCTACAAGGGCTAATTAAGTGAAAATAGTGTGCATACAAAATCGTGTAAACATTTTTGGAAGTATTTTAATAATAATTTTCAAAAATACTTAAATTAGCCATGCTGTCTGGAGCACTGTGCTCCACCCCTCTTATCAGTGTTTAGACACAAGCATTGTATTTCAACTAAGTTCACATCTTCTAGGCATGCTCCAGCATATAATCCCTATTCATTTGTGCATTTTACCAAAACAACAATGGGATATAGCTACAGCCAATAAAAGGAATTGTGTGGGGGAGTTAGAGCTGTACAATTCAGAAACTTAAAAGAAAGGGTTAATTGAGAGGCACTGCAGTATAAATTTGCAGGTAAAGTAATTAATCTACATATTATTATATTTTGTCATTGAGGCCCATTTATCAAGCTCCATATGGAGCTTGAGGGCTCGTGTTTCTGGCGAGTCTTCAGACTCGCCAGAAACACAAGTTATGGAGCAGCGTCACAAAGACCGCTGCTCCATAACCCCCTGTCCATCTGCTCTGATGAGGCGGACAGGAATCGCCACAATTCAACCTGATCGAGTACTATCGGGTTGATTGATATCTCCCTGCTGGCGGCCCATTGGCGCGAGTCTGCAGGGGGCGGCGTTGCACCAGCAGCTCTTGTGAGCTGCTTGTGCAATGCTGAATACGGAGAGCGTATTGCTCTCCGCATTCAGCGATGTCTGTCAGATCTGATCCGCACTGTCGGATCAGGTGCGACAGACATTTGATAATTCGGCCTCTCTATCTCAACTTGTTTTATGTCCCTTTAAGGTAAACCTTGTGGTTGTAGTTTATTCCGATTGGATGTAACACAGTCAGACCTTGAGTGCGGCAGTCAACAAGTGTGAAGTACACAGTGCAGCTCCCTGGTATAACACTGCTGAAAGGAGACTCCCCTTTACCTTTTATGGAGTGACTCTTCTGTGCTGGAACAATATAAACAGACGCATTTTATGTGGATTAAAAATACTGCATAAGATCTTTAACACAGTTGAGGCTGCATTGGCTTAAAATAAAGTGCATGTATATGCTAGTTAATTCCCTTGCACACAAAGGGCAGAGACAGCACTAAGATAGGGCGAAATAAAGTCAATCACATAAATTTTTTATCAAAATGTTTTTATATAAAAAAAACATATAACAGTAATAGCATATGCATAAAGTAACAATGATACTTACATCTATAAATCTTTGAACATGCAAGTTAGGAATGGGCGAATGTGTTTATATTCAAATTCAAATGTTAGAACGAATGTTTTTGTAGAAATTCAATTTACATAATCGAATGTTGATAAGAATGAATATTCTTAAAAATTATATAATAATATGTATTATAAAAATTCTATTTACAGTTTTTCGAATGTTACTTTCGAATTTGAATGTTTATAATTAGATTGAATGTAAAATACGATTTAATAAATACTAATCAGAAGTTCAATAGTTCATGTGGTAGGGAATTTAGTCAATTGATACTGATACATAATAGATACAAATATATCATTTTGAATGTTTCTATTTTAATTTTGCATAATTCGAATATCACATTTAAAGAAAGCATTAGAAAATACTATTACATTAATGAATGTTAGAATGTTGTACAACTTTCGAAATTAGAAATGAACGAACTAATGTGTTAAAATTTGTTTCATTTCCGAATGTTGCAAAACATTCGCCCATCTCTAATGCAAAGCAGTCTCTCGCTTGGATTACAAAACTGCAATCAAAGACACAGGATCACCGCCGTTTAGTCTTCCAATTTACTACGCGTTTCAAGGAAAGATCCTCTTCATCAGGTATCAATTATAGAGGTGTAATATACAATAATTTAAGTACTTTTATTTCACATATTAATATAGTGTATCAGCCAATAGAATTGAGCTCAATTCTATTGGCTGATTGGAACAGCCAATAGAATGCGAGCTCAATCCTATTGGCTTATTGGATCAGCCCAATAGGATTGTTCCTACCTTAATTCAGATTGGCTGATAGAATTCTATCAGCCAATCGGAATGAAGGGACGCCATCTTGAATGACGTCATTTAAAGGAACTTTCATTCTTCAGTTGGACTCGTTTGAAGAGGATGCTCCGCGTCGGCTGGATTGAAGATGGGCCCGCTCCGGATGGATGAAGATAGAAGATGCCGTCTGGATGAAGACTTCTGGCCGTCTGGAGGTCCTCTTCTGCCCGGATCAGATGAAGACTTCTGGCTGTCTGGAGGATCACTTGCTGCCCGGTTGGGTGAAGACCGTCTCAAGGTAGAGTGATCTTCAAGGGGTTAGTGTTAGGTTTTATTAAGGGGGGATTGGGTGGGTTTTAGAGTAGGGTTGGGTGTGTGGGTGGTGGGTTTTAATGTTGGGGGTATTGTATTTTTATTTTCAGTAAAAGAGCTGATTACTTTGGGGCAATGCCCTGCAAAAGGCCTTTTAAGAGCTATCTGTAATTTAGTATAGGGTAGGGATTTTTTTTATTTTGGAGGGCTTTTTTATTTTATTAGGGGGATTAGATTAGGTGTAATTAGTTTAAAATTCTTGTAATTATTTTATTATTTTCTGTAATTTAGTGTTTGTTTTTTTCGTACTGTAGTTTATTTAATTTAATTGTAATTAATTGTAGTTAGTTTAGGTAATTAATTTAATTATAGTGTAGTGTTAGGTGTAATTGTAACTTATGTTAGGGTTTATTTTACAGGTAAATGTATTTATTTTAGCTAGGTATATATTAAATAGTTAAGAACTATTTAGTAACTATTCTGCCCTAGTTAAAATAATACAAAGTTGCCTGTAAAATAAAAATAAATCCTAAAATAGATACAATGTAACTATTAGTTATATTTGTAGCATTCTTAGGGTTTATTTTATAAGTAAGTATTAGTTTTAAATAGGAATAATTTATTTAATTGTAGTAATTTTATTTCCTTTTATTTAAATAATATTTAAGTTAGGGGGGTTAGGTTTAGGGTTAGACTTAGGTTTAGGGGTTAATACATTTAATATAGTGGCAGCAACGGTTGGGGCAGCAGATTAGGGGTTAATAAATGTAGGTAGGTGTCGGCGATGTTAGGGACGGCAGATTAGGGGTTAATAAAATTTAACTAGTGTTTGCGAGGCGGGATTGCAGCGGTTTTAGGGGTTAATATATTTATTTAAGTGGCGGCGATGTCCGGGGGTCGGCAGATTAGGGGTTAAAAACTTTATTTAAGTGTTTGCCAATGTGGGGGGGCCTCGGTTCAGGGGTTAATAGGTAGTTTATGGGTGTTAGTTGTACTTTTTAGCACTTTAGTTAAGAGTTTTATGTTACGGCGTTAGCCCATAAAAGTCTTAACTACTGACTTTAAATGCGTTAAGAGTCTTGACCAGGAGAGGCTGTACCGATCACTTTTTCCAAGACTCGTAATAACCGGCGTTAGGCAAATCCCATTGAAAAGATAGGATGCGCAATTGACGTAAGAGGGATTTGCGGGTATGCTCGACTCGCGGAAAAAAAGTGAGCGGTACACCTGTACCTGCCAGACCTCGTAATACAGCGGGGCGTTAGAAAGCAACGTTGGGACCTCTCTATGCTGCTTTTTAAGGCTAACACAAGACTCGTAATCTAGGCGATAATTATGCTATGATAATGGACAACTGGAGTAAATGCAATACGACCACACGCAAATCCTAACTCTCACTGGGCGAACATACAATTTGTAATGGTTGGACCGCCATCGCCCTAGACGTTGAATACTATGGGCGGACACCCCTCCTGGGTAGCATTTGTAGCCACACCAATTCTAAAGGAATGTGGCGATATTCTGGAGGGGTCAAGACCTGCTAGCTGTACTCTTCTGGCCAGTATTTTATGAAATTGGTAAAGTATAAGGAATTGGCCAGCCGCTGGAGGTCTGTGTTTTTGAAAACTCCCCTATAGTTTCTACAGGGCAGTAGGAGCTGGGAAAGTGAGCTATGCCCCTCTGGCCTCCTGATCAGTTTTAGAACTTTGTGTATTTTTAATGTAAAAGAGTTGTTTATCTTGGGGCAATGCCTGCAAAAAGCCATTTTAAGGGCTACTGGCAGTTTATTCTAAGATTAGGGGGTGTTTATATTTTGGGGGGGCTATTTTATTTCATAGGGATTGGGTTTAATTTTGTAAACTTTGGTAATTTGTTTTTTTATGTTCTGTACTATTAGCCTTTTTTTATTTTTGTAATCTTAGCTTTTTTAGTTTTTGTAACTTAAGTATTTTTTACTTTAGGTAATTCATGTTAATTTCGGGGGTGTTAGGTTAGGGGGTGCTAGGTTAGGGGGCTTAGTAATTTAATTAGTTATTTGCGTTGTGGGTTTTGGCAGTTTAAGGGGTTAATAGGTTAATTAGGTTTATTACGATGTGGGGGTTTTGCAGTTTAGGGGTTAATAGGTTAATTATGTTTATTGTGATGTGGGGATTTTGCGGTTTAGGGGTTAGGGGGCTTAGTAATTTAATTAGTTATTTGCGTTGTGGGTTTTGGCAGTTTAAGGGGTTAATAGGGTAATTAGGTTTATTGTAATGTGGGGTTTTTGCGGTTTAGGGGTTAATAGGGTAAATAGGTTTATTGCAATGTGGGTGGTTGACTATTAAGGGGTTAATTACTTTATTATTTTGCGATGTGTGGGTTTGCGGTGTATGTGTTAATACTTCGTGTGGGAGTTTCAGGGTTGTTTTAGTTATACTTCGTGCAGGCGGTGTTTTTTGTTGTTGTAATGCTTTGTTTGCCTTTGCTGCATCCCGGTGGATTCCGAAAATGGCAGGTTGGTGAAAGAATCCACCAATGGCAGGGTGGTGAAAGAATCCACCAATGGCAGGGTGGTGAAAGAATCCACCATTGGTGGATTCTTTCTCCACCCTGCCATTTTCGGAATCCACCTGGATGCAGTGAAGCTGCATCCAGGTGAATTATTTTGGCTGCACACGCAGCTAACATTCTATTAGCTGCTTCGTGCTGCCGACATTCCATTGAGGATGTGTGCGCAACTGCCGACGGCGACGGACATTACAAACGCAATTATAGTATAGATTAGTTTTGCTTTGATCTTTTATTCTTGCATCCATGACAGTCTCTGAAGATCCAAGCACAAACCTACTTGAAAAACCTGTGATACTTTTGTTTTTCATTTGTTTTTGGGCATTTCAATAGAATTTTCTTTCATGTAATTAACAAGAGTCCATGAGCTAGTGACGTATGGGATATACATTCCTACCAGGAGGGGCAAAGTTTCCCAAACCTTAAAATGCCTATAAATACACCCTCACCCACACCCACAAATCAGTTTTACAAACTTGCCTCCAAGGGAGGTGGTGAAGTAAGTTTGTGCTAGATTCTACGTTGATATGCGCTCCGCGCAAGTTGGAGCCCGGTTTTCCTCTCAGCGTGCAGTGAATGTCAGAGGGATGTGAGGAGAGTATTGCCTATTGAATGCAGTAGTGATCTCCTTCTACGGGGTCTATTACATAAGGTTCTCTGTTATCGGGTCGTAGAGATTCATCTCTTACCTCCCTTTTCAGATCGACAATATACTCTTATATTTACCATTTCCTCTACTGATTCTCGTTTCAGTACTGGTTTGGCTTTCTACAAAACATGTAGATGAGTGTCCTGGGGTAAGTAAGTCTTATTTTCCTGTGACACTCTAAGCTATGGTTGGGCACCTTTATTTATAAAGTTCTAAATATATGTATTCAAACATTTATTTGCCTTGACTCAGAATGTTCAACTTTCCTTATTTCCAGACAGTCCAGTTTCATATTTGGGATTATGCTTGTAAATTATCATATTTTGTCTTACCCCTCAAAAATTTGACCTTTTTTCCCTGTGGCTGTTAGGCTCGCGGGGGCTGGAAAATGCTTCATTTTATTGCGTCATTTTTGGGCGCGGCATTTTTTTTTGGCGCCAAAAATTCATTTCCGTTTCCGGCGTCATACGTGTCGCCCGGAAGTTGTGTCATTTTTTGACGTTATTTGCGCCAAAAATGTCGGCGTTCGGATTGTGGCGTCATTTTTGGCGCCAAAAGCATTTTAGGCGCCAAATAATGTGGGCGTCTTATTTGGCGCCAAAAAATATGGGCGTCGCTTTTGTCTCCACATTATTTCAGTCTCATTTTCATTTGCTTCTGGTTGCTAGAAGCTTGATGTTTGGCATTTTTTTTCCCATTCCTGAAACTGTTCTTATAGGAATTTGATTATTTTGCTTTATATGTTGTTTTTTCTCTTACATATTGCAAGATGTCTCACGTTGCATCTGAGCCAGAAGATCTACAGGAAAACCACTGCCTGCCTGGATCTACCAAAGCTAAGTGTATCTGCTGTAAACTTTTGGTAGCTATTTCTCCAGCTGTTGTTTGTATTAATTGTCTTGACAAACTTGTTAAAGCAAGATAATATTTCCTTTAGCTAGATGTACCATTGCCTGTTGCAGTTCCCCCTCAACATCTAAGGTGCAGAATGTTCCTGATAACATAAGAGATTTTGTTTTCTGAATCCATAAAGCAAGGCTTGGTCTGTTATTTCTCCTTCTAGTAAACGTAAAAAGTCTTTTTAAATCTTCTCTCTCTACAGATGAATTTTTAAATGAACACCATCATTCTGATTCTTTGGACTCTTCTAGTTCAGAGGATTCCTGTCTCAGAGATTGATGCTGATAAATCTTCATATTTATTTAAGATGAATTTATTCACTCTTTACTTAAAGAAAGTACTAATTGCTTTAGAAATAGAGGATTCTAGTCCTCTTGATACTAATTCTATACGTTTGGATAAGGTTTTTAAAGCTCCCTGCGGTTATTCCAGAAGTCTTTCCTGTTCCTAATGCTCTTTCTGCAGTAATGCTAAGGAATGGGATAAATTGGGTAATTCATTTACTCCTTCTAAACGTTTTTAAGCAATTATATCCTGTTCCGCCTGACAGGTTAGGAATTTTGGGACAAAATCCCTAAAGTTGATGGGGCTATTTCTACCCTTGCTAAACGTACTACCATTCCTACGTCAGATGGTACCTCGTTTTAAGGATCCTTTAGATAGAAAAATTGAATCTTTTCTAAGAAAAGCTTATCTATGTTCAGGTAATCTTCTTAGACCTGCTATATCATTGGCTGATGTTGCTGCAGCTTCAACTTTTTGGTTGGAAACTCTAGCGCAACAAGTAACAAATCGTGGTTCTCATGATATTATTATTCTTCTCCAGCATGCTAATAATTTCATCTGTGATGACATTTTTGATATTATTAGAGTGTGTTAGATTTTATGTTATCTTAGCCAGAAGAGCTTTATGGCTTAAGACTTGGAATGCTGATATGGCTTCTAAATCAACTCTACTTTCCATTTCTTTCAGGGAAACAAATTATTTGGTTCTCAGTTGGATTCTATTATTTCAACTGTTACTGGTGGAGAAGGAACTTTTTTACCACAGGATAAAAATCTAAAGGTTAAAAACAGGGCTAACAATCGTTTTCGTTCCTTTCGTTTCAACAAAGAACAAAAGCCTGATCCTTCGTCCTCAGGAGCAGTTTCAGTTTGGAAACCATCTCAGTCTGGAATAAATCCAAGCCTGCCTAGAAAGGCAAAGCCTGCTTCCTAAGTTCATCATGATGGTACGGCCCCTCATTCCAGTTCAGCTGGTAGGGGGCAGGTTACGTTTTTTCAAAGAAATTTGGATCAAAATCTGTTCACAATCTTTGGATTCAGACATTGTTTCAGAAGGGTACAGAATTGGTTTCAAGATGAGACCTCCCTGCAAAGAGATTTTTTCTTTCCCCATGTCCCAGTAAATCCAGTGAAAGCTCAGCATTTCTGAATTGTGTTTCAGATCTAGAGTTGGCTGGAGTAATTATGCCAGTTTCCTAGTTCCGGAACAGGGGATGGTGTTTTTATTCAAATCTCTTCATTGTACCAAAGAAGGAGAATTCCTTCAGACCAGTTCTGGATCTAAAATTATTGAATCGTTATGTAAGGATACCAACGTTCAAGATGGTACTGTAAGGATATATTGCCTTTTGTTCAGCAAGGGAATTATATGTCCACAATAGATTTACAGGATGCATATCTGCATATTCCGATTCATCCAGATCATTATCAGTTCCTAGCGATTCTCTTTTCTAGACAAGCATTACCAATTTGTGGCTCTACCGTTTGGCCTTGCTACAGCTCCAAGAATTTTCACAAAGATTCTCGGTGCCCTTCTGTCTGTAATCAGAGAACAGGGTAATTGTGGTATTTCCTTATTTGGGACGATATCTTGGTACTTGCTCCGTCTTTACATTTAGCAGAGTCTCATACGAATCGACTTGTGGATTATTTTCAGCAGGAATTGGCTGTCTTTATTTTATCCCTCCCTCTCTAGTGACTCTTGTGTGGAAAGATCCACATCTTGGGTAGTCATTATCCCATACGTCACTAGCTCATGGACTCTTGTTAATTACATGAAAGAAAACATAATTTATGTAAGAACTTACCTGATAAATTCATTTCTTTCATATTAACAAGAGTCCATGAGGCCCACCCTTTTTTTGTGGTGGTTATGATTTTTTGTATAAAGCACAATTATTCCAATTCCTTATTTTATATGCTTCGCACTTTTTTCTTATCACCCCACTTCTTGGCTATTCGTTAAACTGATTTGTGGGTGTGGTGAGGGGTGTATTTATAGGCATTTTAAGGTTTGGGAAACTTTGGCCCCCTCCTGGTAGAATGTATATCCCATACGTCACTAGCTCATGGACTCTTGTTAATATGAAAGAAATGAATTTATCAGGTAAGTTCTTACATAATTATGTTTTTTTATTTTTTTATTCATTTTTTTTTCTAATGCATTTCCACTACTTCATATTGATTAGAGAACCCTTTAAAAATCAAATAAAAACAAACAAATTATTGGCTACACATTAGTTACTCATCAATGTAATTCCTGCACAAAAGAATATACCACAGATAGTTTTTCTAAAATGAAAAACTAGTAAAAATATCCAATGTAAACACACACTAATCCTGCAGGAACCATTCAAACTTTATTCTTACTAAGCGCTGATGCCATCCATCCTAAATGTTCTACAAACAGGGGAATACCATTATTGGTAAATAGCAATATACAACTCAATGCATAGGTTAAGTCAGTGCTACACAAAACTGGACACAGAGTAAAAAAGTCCCTGCCCAGAGAGGTACATTCTAAACATTAACGGTTTACCTATGCAGACGGATTAAAGAATGTTGATACCCAGTGTTCTATGTTAGATTTTAATTTTGTCTTCTTGCCAGCTATACTTCAGTGAAAATGGTAGTTTATTGGCTGTGAAAGAAGGCATTGCATTTAGAAGGGACATGAATGATATATCTAATTGTATGAGCCTTGGTTGGTATAATGCCATGCCTTGGATAGAAATATGAACTTAACTTTTATATTGTATATTTTGTACAAATATAGAATACTAGAAAGAAACCCGTCGATAACAATTTATGTAAAGCAAAGCAAATAGTTTTGTTAACAAACTAATGTCTTTTCTGGATTAAAGCTTTTGTCCAAAACTTCCAGATCTCTCTGCATATAAGAATTGTGGAGTTTACCTGCACCTCTGAATATCCCAAGAAGAAAACTGGGAGAACTAAAGGGATTCACAATCCATTTTAATTTTAAGGAGATCTGAATAGAAAAAAAAACTAATCCCACCTGACAATGGAAGAGGTAAATGCAGAAGAAGCAGAGACCCTTTGGCCTTGCTGTAAGCCAAAATGTTAAAGTGTTTTGTTTGCTATATTCACCATTATAAATGCAAACCCAAGCTGTGGAGTGAGTGATCAGCTTTATAAAACCAAAATGTTAGTACACTATGAGTTAAATTAATTTGACTGGACTAAGGAGCTGTTATTAAAATTAAAAACAAGTTTCTCTCTCCTCCTTGTTCTGAAGGTCAACATGTGGTTCTGGAAATTGTATTAGCACAAACTGGTGGCATTTGTGGGATTCTAATTTATTACATAAAGGGTACCAATGACACTACTTGTTCTTATAAAAAAATGTTCCCATATATTTAGCTTCTCTTAGTGATATTTGTATAAGGGGTCGGTGCTTGTACGTTCACAACATTTACAAAGGACTCAGCTGAGAGCTGAAAAAAAGAGTACAAATATAGCACTTGTAACATCTATTAAGGTTGATTTCATAAGAAAAGTAAAGTGTCGAAAAAGAATTAAAACAACTTTTATTCAAGTGTGAGAAAAATAAAAAAGGTTTAAACATTGCAAATGCTCCTCTTATGGTGCAATGTAATGACAAGTAACTTAAGAGGTTAATCTCATTGTTTTAGGAAAAAACCCATTCAAAATTCCTATTGAATCTGTAGTTGCCACCAGGCAAAGTGCGTTCAGGTGGTCAAAAATAAATGAGGAATGCGAGTGGGTTCCTAAAAAAGGTTACCTTTAAATATCAGTAAGTAATACCTGATATCTTTACCTTTTAATACCATAGGTGCCTTTGGATACAGATAGTAGTACCCTTTTAAATACCAAATATCTTTGCCTGGAATATGGCTTGAAGGTTTAAAGTGTGGTTATCTCGGTACCAGGTAGTAGTGCTCTTGGATACCAGATACTTGTACCTGTTGATATCGTAGGTAATATTGGAATATAATTCCCTTTAAATACTAAGGTGATTGCGGAGTATAGTTGCCGTTGAATACTAAATGTTACTATTGGATGCCAGATAGCTATACCTATTAATACCGGAGCTCTCTAATATCAAATAATGGTACATAGAATACTAGATATCTGTGCTTTTACATTCCCACTAGGTAACTATAGAATGAAGTTACCCAATGATACTGAATAATAGTACCATTGGATGCCAGATAATTATACCTGTTAATACCCTATAGTACCAGATAGCTATACCTTTAAATACCGGAGGTTTACCTATTCATACTTGATCATTATCGGTTTACATTTTAATACCAAATGGTGATAATACCTCTTAATACCGAGTTTCTATATCTTTAATACCTTGTAATACCTGATTAAATAATCTAATTGCCACATCAGCCAAATGATTGATTGTCTAATCAGTCAATCCGGAAAAAATAAAGGATATAAAAGTCACGCAAGAAGACGGTCAGATCGCCCTTTGAAAAAAGGTCAGTGGCATCTATGCTCTTTCTCTCTCTCTCTTTTGAAAGCAATGCTCACTCTATAACTCAATGGTATTAAAGGTATAGATACTCGGTATTAAAGAGGTATTATCACTATTTGGTATTAATAGTAACCCGATAATGATCCAGTACGATTAGATAAACCTCCGGTATTCTAAAGGTATAGGTATCTTGGTACCTACAGGGTATTAACATCTATTATTATCTGGCATCCAATGGTACTATTATTCAGTATCATTGGGTAACTTAATTCTATAATGCCAAGTGGAAAATAAAGGCACAGATATCTAGTAATTCTAGGTAACATTATTTGATATTAGAGAGTTCCGGTATTAATAGTTATAGCTATCTGGCATCCAATAGTAACATCTAGTATTCGACGGCAACTATACTCCGCAATCACCATAGTATTTAAAGGAAATTATATTCCCCATATTACCTACGATATCAACAGGTACAAGTAACTGGTATCCAAGAGCACTACTACCTGGTACCGAGATAACCACACTCTATAACTTCAAGCCATATTCCAGGCAAAGATATTTGGATACCAGATAGTAGTACCTATTACATACCAAAGGCACCTATGGTATTAAAAGGTAAAGATATCAGGTATTACTTACTGATATTTAAAGGTAACCTTTTTTAGGCACCCACTCGAATTCCTCATTTATTTTTGACCACCTGAACGCACTTAGCCTGGTGGCAACTACAGATTCAATAGGAATTTTGAATGTTTTTTTTTCCTAAAACAATGAAATTAACCTCTTAAGTTATTTGTCATTACACTGCACCATTAGAGGAGCATTTGCAATTTTTAAACCTTTTTTATTTTTCTCACACTTGAATAAAAGTTGTTTTAATTCTTTTTCAACACTTTGCTTTTCTAATGAAATCAACCTTAATAAACATTATGAGGCCGGCTATATTTGTTCTCTTTTTTCAGCTCTCAGCTGAATCCTTTGTAGGATTCTACTTTATTACAAGCTGGTCTGTTAATCAATCTCTCTACTTGTATTTATAAATGTGCAGATTTATCATTTGTATGTATTCAGCATATCTCTGTGCTGTGTAAGTTGTGTAAGCAAATGAGATTTTAAAATGTATACAATGCTGCTGACATGATTGCCAAATCTTCTCCTATTTTATTAAAGACATGAAAGAGTTGCTTTGTATTAAATAATATAAATTGCACTATAAATTTTCTATAGTAAGCGTTCTACATACAGCAGTATTCTATAGTACCTAGTGAGTAGCATATTATTATTGTGTTAGTGTTCACGATTGTGTGCTGGAACAGCTATTCCCAGTTGTTGGCAACTACTGTTGTAGTGTACATAAGATTTAATGAAAGATATTTGTAAATTAATTGTTTGGAATTGGAACAAATTGGGCAAAACATACCTTGATCTGAACTTATGTGCAAATTCTACTATATTAAAGTACATAAATCCTTCTAACTTAGCAGCAGTGAGTGACTTTCATATATATGATGATGTCACTAAACAGTCTAAATGTTACAAGGGATGAGCTTGAATTTCAAAGCAGACTAAGCGTTGCTTGTTAGCCATAACAATTCTAAATGATCCTTACCTGTAATGTAAGTATGAAAATAATTTAACGTAAATCATAGCTAACTACAACTAAAATCAATCACCCAGAACATTCAAAAAAGCATGTCCGATATAATGTGGAATATTATACACAATGAAATTTCGTTACATCAAAGTCTTTAAACTGGAATGGCTTCTTCGTTTTCTTGGCAGTTAAATTAAGGAGTTAGAAACAGTTCAAATATTAAGATCACCTCCAATGTTTTGAACAGCAGGTTGCTAAATAGCCATACAACAAAAATGGATTCTCCTTCATAAATTGAAAGAAAGTCTGTGATTATATTTTAAATAACATGCTTTGTGGGACAGTGATTGTGTACAAGATGGTAGCTACCATTAAATCCATTCAGCATTAAATTGCTTAACATAGCAGTCTTCTTACAGTAGTTGTATTTCAGTCAGTGTTAGATCAGTCTTCCAGCTGAAATGGTAGCTATTTGTAAGCCAATTGTGAAAGTTAGAGAAGATGATAGATGAGTACAAATGACGCGTCTGGAAGCCTCAACCACCAGGAAGAAATGATAATGACATTGTATCTTGTCTCAGAAGTCTCTGAGTCCTTGAGTATGTGCTCTGTCATGTAAACTGTTTTGAGGAAGTCTTACACAAGTGATGAACGCACATAAATAGCTGAAGCATGATAACTTTCAGTGGCAGCTTTTCTTTGTTTTTCTTGCTTGCTTGTTCATTTTGTTCAGCTTTAAGCTAGCTTTGTTTACTAGAAGCCATGTTTTAAATGATTGTTGGTAAATATTATAGGCTCCTTTACAAGGACATTGATATATGGGATAAAGGCATCTTCAAGCTTCTCCCTTTTATATGGCTGTTCCTTTTCTAAACCAACATACATGTTTGATTTAGCCGTTTACTCCAGAATGTCTAAGTATACTGGCGGAGCTTTCACAAGACCTTGGAGCTTATTGTGGATTTCCTTTATATTGAGCCTTTGCTGGGGCTCTCGTTGCCAGCAGCCTTGCATAATATTGTATACCTCATTCGGGCAGGTTCTAGGTCGCTCAAGTTCTCGCCCTTGGGTGATGCATTCTATGGCCTAAAGAGGAGAAAAAATAAAAAAAATGTATTCTCATAACAGACATAAGTGAACCTTTGATACAAATTACTGATCATATACTACCCCTTTAAGAAAACAGCATGTTTGATCATTTTTTATGTAACATTGGACATTTAGATTAAGTAAGGGGATAGTAGGAATGGTTTAAGACAAAGATTTTATTTTTGTTATGTGTATGTTATGTGTCAGGCAAGAATAGATGTCACTGGGTTAGCAATATCATTGAACATTATTTTTGCAATCTTCTAACTCAATGATATTTAGCTCTTCAAAACACATTTTGGCCATTATGGACCCCTACTCCAATCTAGAATTCGCCCCTTGGCCATGTTTTCTTGAACAGCTATGAGCTACAAATGCTGCAGGGTGTGCAGTGAGGTGTACAGTGAGTTCAGCAACACTATTTATGTGCTATCCAGAAGCACAATACATGTTCCTCCCTGCACACCCTGCAGCATGTGTAACTCATAACTGTCTGGATTAGCATGGCCGAAGTGGCAAAACAGGGCCTTTTTTTATGTTCTTTTCTATGGTATTTCAGTCAATAAATGCTATTTTGCGAAAAGTTAAAGAGTATTTTTTATTATTTGTATTATTTTTACTACACTATGGGCAAGATTACAAGTTGCGCGATATGGTCTTTTTACAAGAAATTTTCATTGCCCAGATATTACAAGTCTTGAAAAATCCGTGCTCAAAGAGCTGTAGTTAACAGTTTTCTGCAACCAAAAGGATTCACGAAACACTTCAAAAATACATTAAAAAGTACAGTTACACTCATATTAACATTGTCTAATAAAAATTATTTTAAAAATATATTGCACACAACAATTATAAGGGCTCAAATATAGGAGATCTCAGGTGTTAGAAAAAAAAAGCAGACAAAGGGATTTTACATAGAGATAAATTCAGATACATTGCTAAATATGTATTTGTATGTATATACTGTGTATATATATATATATATATATATATATATATATATATATATATATGTACATATATATTAATGTATTTATATGTGTATATATGTATTGGCAGACATATATACACATATAAACACATAAATACATATGTACACATATAGACATATATATATATATAAGTGTATTAGAACCCTTTGCCATTATGTAAATGAAAACATGATAAAACATTTATGCAATATTCATTTAATTAATATTTTAACTATGCATTTACTGTAAATATTTCGCATTTGCTAATGCAAATATGCTATTTTGTTTGTGCAATGGGTGTTTTTTTTTTCAACAATTTTTTTTCCTCCATTTACTTCTTTCAGGAATGCAAATTTTCTATGGTGATTGCCGCGATTAGGATGTTTTTTTTCCCCATTTTTTTTCTCCATTGATCTCTATGGGGGAAATCATGCGACGCACATGCGAAAACGCAACTTAGTTTATGTGCGGTATTCAGGTTAATGCGCACACTCAATATGTTATTTTTGCAACTTGTAATATCTGTGCAACCCCAAATGCACAAAACCCATAATGCGCGCTGTGTTTTAGTGATTGCGAAAACCAGATTTGCGCCGCAACTTGTAATCTGGCCTATGTGAGTTTTGCTGGGTTACGAGCATGTATGTATTATCAAAATGTTTCATGCTTTGGGAAATCAGAATTTGGTGTCATTTTAACATGTTAATTGTTTTACTGTTTTTTTCTGGTGCAAAGTAAAAAAAATGTTGAAATACTACTTTCATTGTAAAACATAGATAAAGAATCCTAACTGGTTTTCTGTTTTGTGAAGCTGTAGTGATAATTATATGTGTCTGTAATATATAAAAAATTACTTTGATGCTGTTGTTTACCAATGTGCTATAGAAATGATACAAAGGTCACTTTTTAGGCATTATACATGTTGGCTTTTTGTAATTTTTGTATATTTCTGCAAATGTTTGACTTTCATGGGTAAATCAAAGAAAAAGCATTGCAATTGATGTTTAAATAAAATTAGGTATAAGGACTAAAACTGATGTAATCAGAGGTGTTTGAATTGGCTCAGCAGTAAAGGAGATGGTTGGCCTCTAGCAATGTCTTAGGCCTTCTCTAGTAGTAAATAAAACAAAATTTAGCGGCCACATAATTATGGAAATTGAACAGTAGTTTTCTCTATAGAGTTGTTTAAAAATTCTTATTCTAATATTTTACATTTTAATATCTCAATAATGACTGAACAAAAGTCATATCCAATCGTCTGAGTTTAAGCAAAATATTTGTGCAGCGATTCCAAAGTTATGTTTTTATAAGCATTTAGGACTAGATCGCAAGTGGCGCTTTTTAGCGCTCCCGCTTGAGTGAAAACGTCTCTAGAAGTAAGCTATTTGCGTGCTTCCAGTAGCGCACGTATCACAAGTTGAAAAAAAAAAGTTTAAAAGTTTGTGCGTAAGCTAAACCCTGCGCACGTTAACTTATGTACTTTAAATATTGCAACCGTGCGTTTGTCACATAGCCTTCAACAGAGAGTGTAGAAGAAAAAAAACTAACACATCTTTTGCACGCTAACCCAACAAGAGTTATTAATATTTCACATTCCAATGTTCTTCACATACAGAAAATTTTTATTTTTATTGTAAATACATATTTCTATATATATATATCTGTATATACCTATACCTGTATATCTATTCCTATAGATGTATAGGTATGGATATCTATTTAATATTAACATAATCAGATATATGTAAAAAAAATGCGTCATAGAAAATATACTAAATTTTATTATGTAAAGAACATAGGAATGTAAAATGTGTGCAATGCGATTCGTTATTCGCAATATTTAGTTCTAACGCAGAGTCGGATCCGCGCACATGAAAAATCTTAAGGCACATTATTGAAATATTACTTATAAAATATAAAAAAAATATTAATAATTATAAAATATTATTATAGATGAATTATTTCGAATTTTTTACAGTATCTATATTTAATAATTATTAATATTTTTAAATATTTTATATGTAAAATTTCAATGATGCATGTTTTCATGCAAACCTGACATTGCATGAGTCCTAATTCGCATATCTTACATTCCTATTTTTTTCACATAGAATTTTTTTTTTAAAATTTTATTAATAAATATATACTTCTATTTTATTTTTATATTCTATATATATATTTATATATTTATATATACAGTATAAATATATATATTATATATATACTATATATATATATATAATATAGATATCTATACCTATATATCTAAAGGAATAGGTATACAGGTATATACAGATATTTAGAAATATGTATTTACAATAAAATAACATTGTCCAATGTCCTGTATGTGAAGATCATTGGAATGTGTAATATGTACAGTAAATACACAGAAAACACATTATTAATATTATTATGGAATAATTATATAGACATATATATATATATATATATATATATATATATATATATATATATATATAACAAGAGTATTGCATTGAGCAATTTATACTTTTTTATTAGATTAACTACATTTATAAGATGACAAGCCTTTCGGAAGAATGTCTACCTTTTTCAAGTCTGAATAAATGTATAGTTAGTGCAATAAAAATGTATCATTGCTCAATGCAATACTCTTGTTATTTTGAACTCTCTGGACTAACACGGCTACTCCAATCATGTGTATATATATATATATATATATATATATATATATATATATATATATATTTAGGCATACATTATATGTATACATATAGCCCTTTCCATTCAAATACATGGCCATATATTATATATTTTTAACCCTTATAAATATTTTTTATGAATATTTCTATGACACATTTTTATTAGGTCATTGTTTATATGTGTGGAGGTTGTCAGTTGAGCTAACCTGACTAGCGTAAATCACAATTGCACTTTCGCATCCCGCATTACTTTCAACTTGTAATACGAGCGCTATTTATGTTGCACGCCAAAAGACGAAAAACTGATATCGGTTGTGCGCAAAAAATAGCGTGGCCTCTTGTAATCTAGCCCTTAATGTGGGTCTTATACATGCTTAAAGGGACATGGAAGCCAAATTAAAACTTTAATGAGATAGTATAGAAAAACATTTCAATTTACTTTTACTATAAAATGGATTTTTTTCTTTGTATCCTTTGTTGAAGCGTAGTTCCTATCCATGAGAGGCATACTGAGGTAGCTCCAGGAGTTTACACAGTGTATATACAAAACACTGCTGCCATATAGTGCTCAAGAAACAGGTACTCTCCTCAGTCTACTTAAAGGGACAGTATACTATAAAATTGTTTTTTCCCTCAATCTGTTTCCAATTACTTTTTTTTACCAGCTGCAGAGTATAAAATGTATGAGATTTGCTTTTTTAAGGCTTATTTGTGTATATGAATTTTGTGTTTTGAAGCCACAACCTAATAAAATGGGTTGAGCTTTAGGTATAATCAGATCTCATTAATTTATCACATTATAAAACATATAAATGCTTCTTTATCTTATATCTGGCTGTAAACCAATCATCAATACTTGGAGAGAACAATTTAAAATTTACATTTTATTACCTTATCTCTTCTATAACCTACTGGGAGTGTAATTTCCTCAAGGCCAAAAACTTTCAGGATGGGTGGGAATACCACAGGCTAAATCAACTATTTCAAATGCCAATATAAGGGTAATGGAAATACTTGTAAACAATTTAATACACTCCAGCAGGTAAAGTGGATCATTGGGAACAAATTAAAGGTGCGAACATTTTTGAGTAAACTGTCCATTTAAGTATTCTCTTATGCAAAGGAGCTACATTTTAACCAAAGACACCAAGAGAAGGAGTTAAAGGGATTGTGCACAACTTTTAGAAGTTTTGCCTCTTTTTAATGTAATTTAGCTCTGATAATAGTGCATGTGATAATTTTCAAAGCTGGAAATGCAGCCTGCTAGATGTATTTCCCTAATTTGCTTTAACAGATAAAAATGCAAAACAATGCACTTTATACTAACAATATGACTATGGATAGCCTTGTTGTCTGCAGACTCAAGCTGGATTGGCTTCTCTAAATTATGCATTTGGTGGGTGGAGTTTTCTATTGAAAAACCACTGCAGCAAACAAGATGCTAATTTGTTTTAAAACTGTTTAGACTTGGCTGATATATTATTTTATAGCAAGACAACAAAAATGTTATGTGATTGGAAAGTCTTTTTTTACAATCATATCCTTTATCTGAGTTTTAATTTAGACTTGCATTTCCCTTTAAACCATTGGTAAAAATAAAACTGTATTACATTGGTATTTAATTATTTTAATTAATAAATTAATTTCAGATGGGTATCTGTTTATAGTTTAATTTATTTACTTTTATGTCCCTTTAAGTGCTAGTGAAACTTAGAAATTTCAATGCAAGTAAAATCTGCAACAGTAATACAGTGCATGAACAGCTGATGGGAAAGGGTTACCATCCAAGTCTAATGTAACTTAAGAATCACAAATATCTGTAAATAAAATTAGTTGTCAATTAGTTGTCAAAAATAAATAATGTTGTGTTTGCACATTTTCCCCATCTCCTTGTTAATGCGCCCCAGGCTTGGAGAAACCTGATTCCCCTTGATGGAGAGAAAAACCATTTATCTGAGTGGCTCCTGAGTTCATTAGCTTCTTCAGTTCCTGAGGAGGTCTGTTAGAGAACCCACAGGGTCAGCAAATTCAATTATCTCCTTCACGCATTGGAAAAATTAAAATTAGATTTTTTTTAAATGTATTTATTGAAATAAGCTTTCTTGACATTAAATATAAATTCATTGCACTAAACTGGGACAAGCTCACTAATAAGCTTTTGATATAATATGGGGAAACAGCTGACCCCATTTGTTAAATCTTGTGTATTCTATTGGACAGCAAATCCCAAAGGAACATATTTTTATAGTGTATTTAAAAAAATAAAAATATCCGAAGAGCTTCACACACACACACACACACACAAACACATGCACACAGACACACACTATATATATTCACAATGACACACCTTTTTACGTCAAGTCTGCTTTTCAGCAGATTCCCTTAACGCCAAAGCATCGCTGTTCACACAGCTTATAAGCTTAGCTAGGGTTAGTGCAGTGATTTATAACCATCCCCAGAACAGCGATTGCTTTGAATCTGCTGAAAAGCAGACTTGATGTAAAAAGGTGTGTCATTGTGAACCTAATTTGCATATCTTCCCCAAAATCCTTTGCTGCATTGGAAACAATGTATTCCCGGGGTTTTCTGTGGGAAAAACAAGCCTTCTGGCCTAGATTTGTTAATGAACTACACAATGAGTTATTTTCTCTATATTTTATGCATAGTGGAGGATTTTAAACTCACATTTTACCTCCCCCTAATTTTAAATGTTGTTGTACACACACACATTTACATTAACTAAGGGAAAGTGCCTTACTATAGAGTGAATGAATATATACATTTATATTTATGTGTTAATATGTGTATATATACATATAAACACATAAATATATATTAATATATATTTACATATATTATAGCCCTTTAATACCTTTTTGCACATTATATTTCTGCTTACAGTTTGACACACACACACATTTATAATTCAATTTACCTCTGTATTGGAGAGTTGGTACCACGGCTGCTTCCCATAAGTAAAGATTTCCCACAAGACCACGCCAAAGCTCCAGATATCACTATCTGTGGTGAATTTTCTATACAAGATGCTCTCTGGCGGCATCCAGCGAATGGGCAGCATTGTGCGCCCTCCCACCTGAAGCAAATTAATAGATTAATCACAGGAATTTCTGGAACCTGAAAATATGGCTACAACAACATATTCCATTCAAAAGCAAACATGATTACAGTTATGTTATATGGCTATTTAGGTATGTTTCTCTATACATAATACAATTTCCTATAAATCCAAAGGAAAATGAAAGAATAGAAAAGCAAATGCCTTGATGCTCTCTCATATTAGATAAACATAAATGTACTTATGTCACCCTTTTGATTATTCATAGCAAACACTTAATATATTAAAAGGCCAGTAAACCCACCAAATAATGTTAGTGCAGAATTATATAACATTAGCCTAGCGCCAGTTTTCTAAATGAAAGTTTTCAGAAATATTTATATAGGAAAATTAATTTACAGACCGCCGCTCCTTGCTCTACTGAGCAGGTCTGTTTCTTTCCTAAGCGCATCTGGGCACACTGTCTAGTCACAGCTGGCCCAATCGCGCCATTAAACTAAAAGTAGCTCGCTCCCGCTACCAGACCAGAGCGGGAGCGAGCTACATTTAGTTTAATGGCATGATCGGGCCAGCTGTGGCTAGACAGCATGCCCAGATGTACTTAGAAAAGAAACAGAACCGCTCAGTAGAGCAAGGAGCGGCGGTCTGCAAAATTAGTTTCTTTCATGTAATTGGAAAGAGTCCATGAGCTAGTGACGTATGGGATATACATTCCTACCAGGAGGGGGCCTAGCTTCCTAAACCTCAAAGTGCCTATAAATATACCTCCCACCACACACATACTTAAGTTTTACAAACTTTGCCTCCTATGGTGAAGTAAGTTTGTGCTTAATTTTTATGATTTCTTCTATGATAAGCGCTTCTAAGCATTCTGAAGCCCAATTCCTCTCAGAGTACAGTGTTTGTCAGGGGGACGTGAAGAGTATTGCCTGTTGATTTTTTTGGTTTCACTCATGGGAAATCTTTTCAAGGGTTCTCTGTTATCGGTCGGAGGGATTCATCTCCTACCTCCCTTTTTAGATCGACGATATACTCTTATACCATTACCTCTGCTGATAGTTTTCAGTACTGGTTTGGCTATCTGCTATATGTGGATGGGTGTCTTTGGTAAGTATGTATCATTATTTAAGACACTCTCAGCTATGTTTGGCGCTTTATGTTTTAATATAAAGTTTTAAATATATGTATTTACTTATATTTGTCATAAGTCAGGTCTATGTGTATTTCCCTTTGCAGTCTAACAGTTTCAGTATGAGAATCATGTTTTAGGAAGTTATTTTTAAAAAATTCTTACCTGGGGTTTAGTCTTTTTTCCCATTTTTACTTGTTTTTGCCTTTAATTTTGCAGTCAAATCTAGGCTCGCGAAGCCCCAAAATGCTGTTATTTATTGCGTCATTTTTGCCGCAAATTTTTTTCCCCGCAATTTTGCGTCTATCATGTCGCAAGTTTTGTAATTTCCTGCGTCTTTATTGACGTTAGGTTGTTTGGCGCGAAGTTGCGCTTGTTATTATGCGAATTGCATCATTTTCGGATGTTGTTTGGCGCCAAAAAAAATTCACTTTGCGTTGTGCGTCATACTTGGCGCCAAATATTTTTTTGGTTATATTACCCCACTTCCTTTATGCTCCCTGGTCTCTTTATATTCTAGAGGGCTATGCTGTTTGCTTTTATTTATCATATGCATTTTTTCCGATTCCTGAAACTGCTATATGAGGAAATTGGATATTTTGTTTAAATGTTATTTTTTCTTTTACATTTTGCAAGATGTCTCAGTCTGATCTTGTCTCAGAGGCTACTGTAGGAACCATGCTGCATGAACACAGTTCTACCAAAGCTAAGTGTATCTGTTGTAAGCAAGCTGAGATTATATCTCCGGCTATATTATGTAACAGTTGTCATGATAAGCTTTTGCATGCCGATAATGTTTCTATTAGTACTAGTACAGCACCTGTCGTTCCCTCAACATCTAATGTACATGATATCCCTGTTGATATGAAAAATTATATTGCTGATGCAATACAGAAGGCTATGAGGGGTAGTTATCAAGCCGTCAACCTCAAATACGCTGGAATTCCGCAGCGTATTTGTGGCGAGGCTGATTCGCCTTAGTTATCAAAGGCTCGAGACCGGCAAAAGTAGAATTTTGTGACGTAAGCTTCGATCCGCCGGACTCAGTCCGACACAGATCGATTCTTACGTCACTCCAGATGTTCCGCACACAAGTGCGGCACATTCTCACTACTTTTGCTAGCTATCATAAAACTAGCAGGTACGCTCGGCACTTTTACGGCCCAGCGTACCTGGTTTTCAATCCGCCACCCCTGGAGGCGGCGGATCCCATAGGAATCAATGGGAGTCTGACCATAGCGAAAGTACAAGTTCGCTGCTGACAGACATCCCATTGATTTCTATGGGAGCTGTCTGCACCTAACACCCTAACATGTACCCCAAGTCTAAACACCACTAATCTGACCCCCCCTACACCGCCGCAACTAAATAAAGTTATTACCCCCCTAAACCGCCGCTCCCGGAGCCCACCGCAAGCTACTCTATACATATTACCCCCCTAAACCGCCGCTCCCGGAGCCCACCGCAAGCTACTCTATACATATTAACCCCTAAACCGCCGCTCCCGGAGCCCACCGCAACTATAATAAATGTATTAACCCCTAAACCGCCGCTCCCTGAACCCGCCGCAACCTATATTAAACCTATTAACCCCTATCCTGCCCCCCCTACACCGTCGCCACCTATAATAAATTTATTAACCCCTATCCTGCCCCCCACTACGCCGCCGCCACTGTAATAAAATGATTAACCCCTAAACCTAAGTCTAACCCTAACGCCCCCCGAACTTAAATATTAATTAAATAAATCTAAATAAATTAACTCTTATTAACTAAATGAATCCTATTTAAAACTAAATACTTACCTTTAAAATAAACCCTAATATAGCTACAATATAAATAATAATTATATTCTAGCTATCTTAGGATTTATATTTATTTTACAGGTAACTTTCAATTTATTTTAACCATGTACAATAACTATTAAATAGTTATTAACTATTTAATAGCTTACCTAGCTAAAATAAAGAGAAATGTACCTGTGAAATAAATCCTAACCTAAGTTACAATTACACCTAACACTACACTATACTTTAATAAATTATTCCTATTTAAAAATAAATACTTACCTGTAAAATAAACCCTAATATAGCTACAATGTAATTAATAATTATATTATAGCTATCTTAGGATTTATATTTATTTTACAGGTAACTTTGTATTTATTTTAGCTAGTTAGAATAGTTATTAAATAGTTATTAACTATTTAATAACTACCTAGCTAAAAGAAATACAAAATTACCTGTAAAATAAATCCTAACCTAAGTTACAATTAAACCTAATACTACACTATCATTAAATTAACTAAATAAACTACCTACAAATAACTACAATTAAATACAATTACATAAACTAACTAAAGTACAAAAAATAAAAAAAGCTAAGTTACAAAAAATAAAAAATTAAGTTACATACATGTTAAAAATATTACAACAATTTTAAGCTACTTACACCTAATCTAAGCCCCCTAATAAAATAACAAACCCCCCCAAAATAAAAAAAATCCCTACCCTATTCTAAATTAAATAAATTTCAAAGCTCTTTTACCTTACCAGCCCTTAAAAGGGCCATTTGTGGGGGCATGCCCCAAAAAGTTCAGCTCTTTTGCCTGTAAAAGAAAAATACAACCCCCCCCCAACATTAAAACCCACCACCCACATACCCCTAATCTAACCCAAACCCCCCTTAAAAAAACCTAACACTAATCCCCTGAAGATCATCCTACCTTGAGTCGTCTTCACTCAGCCGAGCCACCGATGGAACTGAAGAGGACATCCGGAGCGGAAGAAGTTAATCCTCCAAGCGGCGCTGAAGAAATCTTCCATCCGATGAATTCATCATCCAGGCGGCGCTGAAGAGGTCTTCTATCCGGGCGAAGTCATCTTCCAAGCCGGGTCTGGAATCTTCCTTCCGCCGACGCGGAACCACCTTCTTCACCGACGGACTACGACGAATGACGGCTCCTTTAAGGGACGTCATCCAAGATGGCGTCCCCTCAATTCCGATTGGCTGATAGGATTCTATCAGCCAATCGGAATTAAGGTAGGAAAATCTGATTGGCTGATGGAATCAGCCAATCAGATTCAAGTTCAATCCGATTGGCTGATCCAATCAGCCAATCAGATTGAGCTCGCATTCTATTGGCTGATCGGAACAGCCAATAGAATGCGAGCTCAATCTGATTGGCTGATTCCATCAGCCAATCAGATTTTTCCTACCTTAATTCCGATTGGCTGATAGAATCCTATCAGCCAATCGGAATTGAGGGGACGCCATCTTGGATGACGTCCCTTAAAGGAGCCGTCATTCGTCGTAGTCCGTCGGTGTAGAAGGTGGTTCCGCGTCGGCGGAAGGAAGATTCAAGACCCGGCTTGGAAGATGACTTCGCCCGGATAGAAGACCTCTTCAGCGCCGCCTGGATGATGACTTCATCGGATGGAAGATTTCTTCAGCGCCGCTTGGAGGATTAACTTCTTCCGCTCCGGATGTCCTCTTCAGTTCCATCGGTGGCTCGGCTGAGTGAAGACGACTCAAGGTAGGATGATCTTCAGGGGATTAGTGTTAGGTTTTTTAAGGGGGGTTTGGGTTAGATTAGGGGTATGTGGGTGGTGGGTTTTAATGTTGGGGGGGGTTGTATTTTTCTTTTACAGGCAAAAGAGCTGAACTTTTTGGGGCATGCCCCCACAAATGGCCCTTTTAAGGGCTGGTAAGGTAAAAGAGCTTTGAAATGTATTTAATTTAGAATAGGGTAGGGATTTTTTTTATTTTGGGGGGGTTTGTTATTTTATTAGGGGGCTTAGATTAGGTGTAAGTAGCTTAAAATTGTTGTAATATTTTTAACATGTTTGTAACTTAATTTTTTATTTTTTGTAACTTAGCTTTTTTTATTTTTTGTACTTTAGTTAGTTTATGTAATTGTATTTAATTGTAGTTATTTGTAGGTAGTTTATTTAGTTAATTTAATGATAGTGTAGTATTAGGTTTAATTGTAACTTAGGTTAGGATTTATTTTACAGGTAATTTTGTATTTCTTTTAGCTAGGTAGTTATTAAATAGTTAATAACTATTTAATAACTATTCTAACTAGCTAAAATAAATACAAAGTTACCTGTAAAATAAATATAAATCCTAAGATAGCTATAATATAATTATTAATTACATTGTAGCTATCTTAGGGTTTATTTTACAGGTAAGTATTTATTTTTAAATAGGAATAATTTATTAAAGTATAGTGTAGTGTTAGGTGTAATTGTAACTTAGGTTAGGATTTATTTCACAGGTACATTTCTCTTTATTTTAGCTAGGTAAGCTATTAAATAGTTAATAACTATTTAATAGTTATTGTACATGGTTAAAATAAATTGAAAGTTACCTGTAAATAAATATAAATCCTAAGATAGCTAGAATATAATTATTATTTATATTGTAGCTATATTAGGGTTTATTTTAAAGGTAAGTATTTAGTTTTAAATAGGATTCATTTAGTTAATAAGAGTTAATTTATTTAGATTTATTTAATTAATATTTAAGTTAGGGGGGCGTTAGGGTTAGGGTTAGACTTAGGTTTAGGGGTTAATCATTTTATTACAGTGGCGGCGGCGTAGTGGGGGGCAGGATAGGGGTTAATAAATTTATTATAGGTGGCGACGGTGTAGGGGGGGCAGATTAGGGGTTAATAAATTTATTATAGGTGGCGACGGTGTAGGGGGGGCAGGATAGGGGTTAATAGGTTTAATATAGGTTGCGGCGGGTTCATGGAGCGGCGGTTTAGGGGTTAAACTATTTAGTTGCGGAGAGGTGCGGGATCAGCAGGATAGGGGTTAATAATTTTATAATAGAGGGCGACGGTATAGGGGGGGCAGGATAGGGGTTACTAGGTATAATGTAGGTGGCAGCGGTGTCCGGGAGCGGCGGTTTAGGGGTTAATACATTTATAAGAGTTGCGGCAGGGTCTAGGAGCGGCGGTTTAGGGGTTAGTAACTTTATTTAGTTGCGGGGGGCTCCGGGGGCGCCTGTATAGGGGGTAGAACAGTGCAGTTTAGTGTGGGTGCTTAGTGACAGGCTAGCAATAAAGCTGGGAAAAAGCCGAAGGGCAGCGAGATCGGATGAGTGATAACTCTCACAGTCTGCTGCTCATCGCCCCGCGGCTTTTTGACAGCTTTATTTGATAACTTAGGCGAACGTATTCAAGGTCCGCGGCGGCGAAGGTAGGCGAGCTTAGGCGGACGTATTGGGCCGGCGAAGCCAGAAAAGTAGACGGCTTGATAACTACCCCCCTATGTCTGCTATTCTACCTTCTAATAAACGTAAAAGGTCTTTTAAAACTTCTCATTAACTGATGAAATTTGTGATGATCGACAACATACTGATTAATCCTCCTCTGAAGAGGATCTCTCTGGTTCAGAAGATCCTACTTCAGACATTGAAATTGATAAATATTCTTATCTTTTTAAGATTGAATATATTCTGTCTTTATTGAAGGAAGTATTGGTTACTTTGGGTATTGAGGAGTCTGATCCTCTTGATAACAAAACCAGTAAACGTTTAAATTCTGTATTTAAACCTTCTGTGATTACTCCTGAGGTTTTTCCTGTTCCAGATGCAGTTTCTGATGTGATTGCTAAGGAATGGTCTAAGCCTGGTGCTTCTTTTAACCCTTCTTCTAGGTTTAAGAAGTTATATCCTTTAGCAGTGGCTAATTTGGAGTTTTGGGAAAAAGTCCCTAAGGTTGATGGGGCTATTTCTACCCTTGCCAAATGTACTACTATTCCTATGGAAGATAGTACTTCTTTTAAGGATCCTTTAGATAGAAAGATTGAATCTTATCTAAATAAAGCTTATTTACATTCTGGCTATATTCTCAGGCCTGCCATTTCTATGGCTGATGTTGCGGCTGCATCAATTATTTGGTTGGATAGCTTAGCACATCAGGAAACAGATTCTGATTTGTCTAGCATTGTTCGTTTGCTTCAACATGCTAATCATTTTATCTGTGATGCTATTTTTTATATCATCAAGATTAATGTTAAATCTATGTCTTTAGCTATTCTAGCTAGAAGAGCTTTATGGCTTAAATCATGGAATGCTGACATGGTATCTAAATCTAGATTACTATCTCTATCTTTCCAGGGTAATAATTTATTTGGTTCTCAGTTGGATTCTATTATTTCCACTATCGCTGGGAGAGTTTTTTGCCGCAAGATAAAAAGTCTAAGGGTAAATTTAAAGTTAGGGTTTATTTTATAGGTAAGTATTTAGTTTTAAATAGGATTCATTTAGTTAATAAGAGTTAATTTATTTAGATTTATTTAATTAATATTTAAGTTAGGGGGGCGTTAGGGTTAGGGTTAGACTTAGGTTTAGGGGTTAATCATTTTATTACAGTGGCGGCGGCGTAGTGGGGGGCAGGATAGGGGTTAATAAATTTATTATAGGTGGCGACGGTGTAGGGGGGGCAGATTAGGGGTTAATAAATTTATTATAGGTGGCGACGGTGTAGGGGGGGCAGGATAGGGGTTAATAGGTTTAATATAGGTTGCGGCGGGTTCATGGAGCGGCGGTTTAGGGGTTAAACTATTTATTTAGTTGCGGAGAGGTGCGGGATCAGCAGGATAGGGGTTAATAATTTTATAATAGAGGGCGACGGTATAGGGGGGCAGGATAGGGGTTACTAGGTATAATGTAGGTGGCAGCGGTGTCCGGGAGCGGCGGTTTAGGGGTTAATACATTTATAAGAGTTGCGGCAGGGTCTAGGAGCGGCGGTTTAGGGGTTAGTAACTTTATTTAGTTGCGGGGGGCTCCGGGGGCGCCGGTATAGGGGGTAGAACAGTGCAGTTTAGTGTGGGTGCTTAGTGACAGGCTAGCAATAAAGCTGGGAAAAAGCCGAAGGGCAGCGAGATCGGATGAGTGATAACTCTCACAGTCCGCTGCTCATCGCCCCGCGGCTTTTTGACAGCTTTATTTGATAACTTAGGTGAACGTATTCAAGGTCCGCGGCGGCAAAGGTAGGCGAGCTTAGGCGGACGTATTGGGCCGGCGAAGCCAGAAAAGTAGACGGCTTGATAACTACCCCCCTATGTCTGCTATTCTACCTTCTAATAAACGTAAAAGGTCTTTTAAAACTTCTCATTAACTGATGAAATTTGTGATGATCGACAACATACTGATTAATCCTCCTCTGAAGAGGATCTCTCTGGTTCAGAAGATCCTACTTCAGACATTGAAATTGATAAATATTCTTATCTTTTTAAGATTGAATATATTCTGTCTTTATTGAGGGAAGTATTGGTTACTTTGGGTATTGAGGAGTCTGATCCTCTTGATAACAAAACCAGTAAACGTTTAAATTCTGTATTTAAACCTTCTGTGATTACTCCTGAGGTTTTTCCTGTTCCAGATGCAGTTTCTGATGTGATTGCTAAGGAATGGTCTAAGCCTGGTGCTTCTTTTAACCCTTCTTCTAGGTTTAAGAAGTTATATCCTTTAGCAGTGGCTAATTTGGAGTTTTGGGAAAAAGTCCCTAAGGTTGATGGGGCTATTTCTACCCTTGCCAAATGTACTACTATTCCTATGGAAGATAGTACTTCTTTTAAGGATCCTTTAGATAGAAAGATTGAATCTTATCTAAATAAAGCTTATTTACATTCTGGCTATATTCTCAGGCCTGCCATTTCTATGGCTGATGTTGCGGCTGCATCAATTATTTGGTTGGATAGCTTAGCACATCAGGAAACAGATTCTGATTTGTCTAGCATTGTTCGTTTGCTTCAACATGCTAATCATTTTATCTGTGATGCTATTTTTTATATCATCAAGATTAATGTTAAATCTATGTCTTTAGCTATTCTAGCTAGAAGAGCTTTATGGCTTAAATCATGGAATGCTGACATGGTATCTAAATCTAGATTACTATCTCTATCTTTCCAGGGTAATAATTTATTTGGTTCTCAGTTGGATTCTATTATTTCCACTATCGCTGGGAGAGTTTTTTGCCGCAAGATAAAAATTCTAAGGGTAAATTTAAAGTTTTTAATCGCTTTCGTTCCTTTCGTCAGAATAGAGAACAGAAAACCACGCCTTCCCCTAAGGACTCTGGATCCAATTGGAAGCCAACTTCAAGTCGGAATAAATCCAAGCCCATAAGAAGCCAAAGCCAGTCCCCAAGACTCCATGAAGGTGCAGCCCTCTATCCAGTTCAACTGGTGGGGGGCAGATTGAAATTATTTCAAAACATTTGGGCAGATTCTGTTCAGTATCAGTGGATTCAGAGCATTGTCTCTCAAGGGTATCGAATAGGTTTCAGAATAAGAATAATCTCCTGTGAGAAGATTCTTTCTCTCTCATGTTCCAACAAATCCTGTGGAAGCTCAGGCTTTTGTGAAGTGTGTTTCCGATCTGGAACTTTCAGGGGTGATTATACCAGTTCCGCTTCAGGAACAGGGTCTGGGTTTTTATTCAATTCTATTCATTGTCCCAAAGAAAGAAAATTCATTCAGAAGTTTTTGAATAGTTTTGTAAGGGTCCCAACTTTCAAGATGGTGACTATAAGGACTATTCAGCCTTTTGTTCAGCAAAGTCATTACATGTCCGCAAAAGACTTACAGGACACTTATCTTCACATTGCAATTCATCCAGATCACTATCGGTTCTGAGATTCTCTTTTCTAGACAACCATTACCAATTTGTTGGCCTAACAACAGCTCCAAGAATCTTTTTGAAGTTTCTCGGTGCCCTTCTATCTGTAATCAGAGAGCAGGGTATTGCAGTGTTTCCTTATTTAGACGATATCTTGGTACTGGCTCAATCTTTTCATTTAGCAGAATCTCACACGAATCAACTAGTGTTGTTTCTTCAAAGACATGGTTGGAGGATCAATTTACCAAAGAGCTTCTTGATTCCTCAGACAAGGGTCACATTTTTAGGTTTCCACATAGATTCAGTGTCCATGACTCTGTCTTTAACAGACAAGAGACAAATGAAATTGGTTTCAGCCTGTCGAAAACCTTCAGTCTCAATCATTCCCTTCAGTGGCTATGTGCATGGGAGTTTTAGGTCTCATGACTGCAGCATCGGACGCGATCCCCTTTGCTCATTTTCATATGAGACCACTGCAGCTTTGCATGCTGAATCAATGGTGCAGGGATTATACTCGTATATCACAATTGATATTCTTAAATCCCAACATTCTACTCTCTTTGACTTGGTGGTTTGACCATTATCGTATTATTCAAGGGGTCTCTTTTGTTCGTCCTTCCTGAACTGTAGTCTCAACAGATGCAAGCCTTTCAGGTTGCGGAGCTGTCTGGGGGTCTCTGACAGCACAAGGGGTTTGGAATCCTCTAGAAGCGAGGTTACCAATCAATATCTTAGAACTCTGTGCTATTTCCAGGGCTCTTCAGGCTTGTCCTCTATTAAAGAGAGAACTTTTTATTCGCTTTCAGACAGACAATATCACAACTGTGGCATATGTCAATCATCAGGGAGGGACTCATAGTCCTTTAGCAATGAAAGAAGTATCACGGATACTTTCTTGGACGGAATCCAACTCTTGTCTAATTTCTGCGATTCATATCCCAGGTGTAGACAATTGGGAAGCGGATTGTCTCATCCATCAGACTTTGCATCTGGGGGAGTGGTCTCTCCATCCAGATGTCTATTTTCAGATTGTACAGATGTACAAGATGTGAAATAGATCTGATGGCTTCCCATCTAAACAGGAAACTTCCCAGATACCTTTCCAAGTCCAGGGATTCTCAGGCGGAGATGCATTAGCAGTTCCTTGGTCTTACCAGCTTATATTTTTCTGCCTCTAGTTCTTCTTCCAAGGGTGATCTCCAAGATCATAATGGAACAATTGCATGTGTTTCTGATAGCACCAGCATGGCCTCACAGGTTTTGGTATGCAGATCTTGTCCGGATGTCCAGTTGCCAACCTTGGTCACTTCCTTTAAGGCCAGACCTTCTGTCTCAAGGGCCTTTTTCCATCAGGATCTCAAATCACTAAATTTGAAGGTATGGATATTGAAAGTTTAGTGCTTAGTTTCTATGACTCAGTGATCAATACTATGTTGCAGGCTCGTAAGTCTGTTTCAAGGAAGATTTATTATTTGGTTTGAAAAACCTATATTTCATGGTGTTCTCATAAATTCTTTTGGCATTCTTTTAGAATTCCTAGAATTTTACAGTTTCCTCAGGACAGTTTGGATAAAGGTTTTTCTGCAAGTACTTTGAAGGGACAAATCTCTGCTCTTTGTGTTTTATTTCATAGAAAGATTTCTAAACTTCCTGATATTCACTGTTTTGTTCAGGGTTTGGTCCATATCAAGCCTGTTTTTAAGTCTATTTCTCCTCCATGGAGTCTTAATTTGATTTTGAAGGTGTTGCAGGCTCCTCCTTTTGAGCCTATGCATTCTTTGGATATTAAGCTACTTTCTTGGAAAGTATTGTTCCTTTTGGCTATCTCTTCTATCTATCTATCTATCTATCTATCTATCTATCTATTGGGTACTTGTAAAGCACAAACTAATCACCCCTGAGGGTCTCAAGGTGCTAAGGGAGGAGGGAAAGAGGGGGGGGCTAAGGGAAGATGATTCAGTCGAAGAGCCAGGTCTTGACATCCTTCCTGAAGTTTGTAAGGGAGGTGGATTGTCTGAGGTGCAGCGGGAGGGTGTTCCATGACTTTGCTGCCATATAGGAGAAGGCTCTTCCTCCAGCTGTTGTTTTCTTGATGTGGGGGATGACTGCGAGTGCTTGGTGGGCAGAGCGGAGTTGTCTGGAGGGGGTGTAGAAACTGACGTGGTGGTTGATGTATTTGGGACCGATGTTGTGGAGGGCCTTGAATGCATGGGTTAGGATTCTCTTGTTGACGGGGAGTCAGTGCAGGTTCCTTAGGTGTTCTGTGATGTGGCTTTGGTGAGGGATGTCGAGGATCAGTCTGGCCGAGGTGTTCTGGATGCATTGGAGTCGTTTCTGGATCTTGATGGTGGACCCAGGGTAGAGTGCATTGCCGTAGTCCAGTCAACTACTGACGAGGGCATGGGTGACAGATTTTCTGGTTTCGGTAGGAATCCACTTGAAGATTTTTCGCAGTAGGTGGAGTATGTGAAACAAGTCAAAGAGACGGCGTTGACTTGGCGGTCCATGGAAAGTGATGAGTCGAGGATGACGCCTAGATTTTGTGTGTGGTGTGTTGGAGTTGGAGGGTGTCCGAGGGCTGTGGGTCATCCCATGCGGATTCGGTGGGTCCGAAGAGGAGGATTTTGGTCTTGTCAGTGTTGAGTTTGAGACGGTTGTTGTTCGTCCAGGTGGCGATTGCTGTTAGTCCTTTGAGGACATTTTTCTTGGTGGTGGCGGGGTCTCGGGGTGAGTGAGATGATTAACTGGGTGTCGTTGGCGTAGGAGACAATGTTGAGGTTGTGTCATTGGACAATGGCGGCGAGGGGGGCCATGTAGATGTTGAAGAGGGTGGGGCTGAGAGAAGAGCCTTGGGGTACGCCGCAGATTATTGCTGTGGGATTGGAGGAGAAGGGTGGGGGTCTGACTTTCTGGGTTCTGCCACTTAGGAAGGAGGTGATCCTCTGCTAGAAGAGTTTATGAATTGTCTGCTCTCTCTTGTGAGTCTCCTTTTTTGATTTTCCATAAGGATAATATTGTTTTGCGGACTTCATTTAAATTTCTTCCTAAGGTTATGAATTCTAACAACATTAGAAGGGAAATTATTGTTCCTTCCTTGTGTCCGAATCCTAAGAATTCGCTTGAAAAATCGTTACATTTTTTTGGATGTGATTAGGGCTTTGAAATACTATATTGAGGCTACTAAGGATTTCAGGAAGACTTCTAGTCATTTGTTGTCTTTTCCGGTTCTAGGAAAGGTCAGAAAGCCTCTACGATTTCTTTGACATTTTTGGCAACTGTCTCAGTTTGATTTTTCTGTTTTTAAGAATAACTTGTTTTTTGGATTTAATTTCTCAGCGGAAATAGCTGTTTTTATTTTATCCCTCCCTCTCTAGTGACTCTTCTGTGTACTTTCACTGCTTGTGTATTTCATCCGATACATCACTAGCTCATGGACTCTTTCCATTTACATGAAAGAAAACATATTTTATGTAAGAACTTACCTAATAAATTAATTTCTTTCATAATGGCAAGAGTCCATGGGGCCTATTTATTAAATGTCTGTCCGACATGATCCGATCAGTGGATCATGTCCGACAGACATCGCTAAATGCGGAGAGCAATACGCATTCAGCATTGCACCAGCAGCTCTTGTGCGGCCAATCTAGAAGGGGGGTGGCAACATGATCGTACTCGATTGGGTTGAATTGTGGCGATGTCTGTCCACCTCCTCAGAGCAGGGAGACAGGTTATGGAGCAGTGGTCTTTAGACCGCTGCTTCATAACTGGTGTTTCTGGCAAGCCTGAAGGCTCGCCAGAAACACGGGCCCTAAAGCTCCATAAGGAGCTTGATAGATAGGCCCCCATGAGGCCCACCTTTTTTTGGTGGTTATATTTTTTTGTATAAAAGCACAATATTTTTTTTCACTTCCTCTTTTTTGTATGCTTTTTTAATCCTTTTTACACCTCACTACTTGGCTATACGTTAAACTGAAGTATGTGTGTGGTGGGAGGTGTATTTATAGGCATTTTGAGGTTTGGGAATCTTTGCCCCCTCCTGGTAGGCCCCCTCCTGGTAGGCTAGCTCATAGACTCTTGCCATTATGAAAAAAAATTAATTTATCAAGTAAGTTCTTACATAAATTATGTTTTTCCTAGATGAATATTTCTAAAAAAACTTTCATTTAGAAAACTGGCGCTAGGCTAATGTTATATAATTCTGAACTATGTAAATATCACTTCCAGGTTCTAGTGTAACCAGTTCCAAAGCACTCACTCTGTTCAAGTGGCCCCCATGTGAGAAGAATACTTGGCCAGTGGCCCCCAGATACACTGAGCTTGATACCCCTGGCTTAAAGAGACAGTATACACCAATTTTGATATAACTACATGTAATAAACAATATTATAAAGAAGAATATGCACAGATACTGATATAAAAGCCAGTATAAACACTTTTAAAAACTTACTTAGAAGCTCCCAGTTTAGCACTGTTGATGAGGTTAGGCTGGGACACCCAGTGAAAGAGGCTGGGAAAGCAAGAAGAGCAGACACCCCCCTCCCCTGCATATGAACAGACCCATTACACATCCAGGAGTCTGTAGACATCAGTATTCATCTAAAACTTTGGGTTTGGTTAAGAGTCTGAAAATCAGCACAACTTTTTTTTTTTTTTTTAAATAAGCAAAACTATATATTTGTACAAAACAACTCCCAGATGGGCTATATAAGTGGATATCCACAAAACATTTATGCAAAGAAAAAGCTAGTGTACAATGTCCCTTTACATATGAATAACCATTGTCCCTTCTCTCACTCCAGCAATGTTCTGATTGGATTTCTGCGATGTAATGTATCTATAATGCTTGTTTCTTCTTTATGTTTATGATACAATTTTTTTTCAGCTAGAAAAAGTTCAAGAAACAAAACTATGATTATATATTAAAATATGAGTGGAATCTGCACTTTGTGCTACAGTGTAAAACCCCAATTACAGTTTGCACAAGGATTTAATTACTGGAATACTCTGAAACAAAATAATAAATATGATGAAATTAATGCTATTATTTAGATAACAACTGAGACAGAAAAAAATGGAGATAGCACATTTTTAACTGGACCTTCATTCTTACACCCTATGGATAATGAAAACTGGTACCTATACCATAAAAGATACCAATGTGATTTATATATACTGGGGATCCTCCAATCCCAACGGCCACCTGCTGCCCAGTAAAACTAACTGTGACACCAAATTAATCCCCATGGTTTGACTCTACATGATTTACATTGCAGGGGTAATTGAGAGATTATTAATTTCCTAATTATTATTAGTTTTTAGTTTTTTCTGTGTGCCCTGTCATCCGTGGTATCCAGATAAGCACATATTTACTTTGTAATAAATCCTTGCCATGTATATTACATTTATACATCTATATGGTACGTTTGTTATAACATGTACTATGTTTTGCTTGTTGTTAATGTTTTATTATATCTAAATTTAGAAATTGGAAGGATTTGACTGATCTTTACTGTGTCCTATCAAGCCACATCTTGCTGCATTTGAAAGATATGTGGACTCCTCTTTAATTGCTTTATTTGCAATTCATTTTTGGCATTATATAATGTCCTCTACTTTATTATACTGTAATTTATTTCAATGGCTGTAACTCTGGGCCTTTCCAATAAAAAGACATTAAAAAACAAAATAATCCCCAATGCAACTGGATTCCCCAAACTGTATAACAATTAAGCCGAACCACTTCAGCCCTACTATTGCTAGCATGCTTGTCCCCACTATTAACCCAACCCATCCTAGCGCAACCAAGGCAATATTTCACAGCTTGTATCACAATGAAATTATAGATTAAGAGGCCTATTTAACAAATGTCTGTCGGACCTGATCCGACAGTGCGGTTCAGGTCCGACAGACATCGCTGAATGCAGAGAGCAATACGCTCTCCGTATTCAGCATTGCGCCGGCAGCTCACAAGTGATTGGGTTGAATTGTGGCGATTCCTGTCCGCCTCATCAGAGCAGGCGGACAGGGTTATGGTCTTTAGACCGCTGCTTCATAACTGGTGTTTCTGGCGAGCCTGGAGGCTCGCCAGAAACACGGGCCCTCAAGCTCCGTATGGAGCTTGATAGAGAGGCGCCATTGTGAGTTCATGATGATGGAAAGATATCATAAACACTATGAGAGTAATCTTGTTTCATGTAAGTGCAACATACTGTAGGTAAAGAGAAGTATAAACAGGGAATCTTTTATGTTTTTTTTTGTTTTTGTTTTTAAGTAAGTTAGATTTTATTAACTTTCACAAGTAAGTTTTTTTTATTTTTTTAAAGAATTTTTTTTTGGTAAAGGTAGGGTTAGTCTATTTTGGGTTAACTTAGGGGGTTTAGATGTTAGTGGGTTATTTTAGGTTTAGGCGGTGGTGGTTTAGGGGTTAAACGCTTAGCTTGCGGTGTTATTATGGTATAGGGGTTAACAGAGTAGAAGCTTACTTTGTGGTAGGGTGTGTGGTGATTTTGGGGTAAATAGAGGTGTTGTTTGCAATGTGGGGGGGTGGCGGTTAAACGGTTCAAAGTGTAGTTTAGTGCAACTGTTTCCTCCAAACTCTGAAAGGTTGCGTAAAAAGTTTGAGCGGTAAATGCGATTCCGTTAACATGATCATATTTACTTTCAACTCGTAATATGAGTGCATTTTACCGCTCGACCCTACCCATGGAAAATATGGGGAGCGTAAAATTGGAGTCATTTTAACAGCGCGACACTTGTAATATGGATTTCAGCGTAAAGAACACTGCAATCTTGAGATCGTTCTTACTGTCCTCGCACTAATGATAGCCCTCCATTTGCAATTTGGGCATTAGTTTGTTTAGAGGAGGATTATAGTACATTGTCCATTAAAAAAAAATGTTTTTCAGACACTCCAGAGACAGGTTACTGTTGATTGATAAGAAAAGACATAATATAGACTAATTGCATTAAAATGACATTAAACACATCTTTTGTGTAAATATCCCACACTCGCATTAGAGCCCAAAAAGAATAAACTGGGATCTGCTAGGTTTTCAAAATGTTACAAATTACATCAAACCAGCTATTTGTTTTGGAGCATTTGCAGGTTGCAACATTTGCTGTTCTCTTTTGGGGACAAGCACAATTTGTTCACAAATACAAGAGCACAGCTTTTTAAAGGGACAGTCAACACCAGAATTTTTGTTGTTTAAAAATAGATAATCCCTTTATTATGCATTCCCCAGTTTTGCATAACCAACACAGTTATATTAATATACTTTTTACCTCTGTGATTACCTTGTATCTAAGCCTCTGATAACTGCCCCCTTATTTCAGTTCTTTTGACAGACTTGCATTTTAACCAATCAGTGCTTACTCCTAGATAACTTCACGTGCATGAGCTCAATGTTATCTATATACTAATGCTCTCTAGTGGTAAAAAAATGTCAAAATGCATTCACATAATAGGCGGCCTTCAAGGTTTAAGAAATTAGCATATGATCCTACCTAGGTTTAGGCTTCAACTAAGAATACCAAGAGAACAAAGCAAAATTGGTGATAAAAGTAAATTGGAAAGTTGTTTAAAATGACATGCCCTATCTGAATCATGAAACTTTATTCTGGACTTGACTGTCCCTTTAAGTCAATAGAAATGTAACAGAAGATGTCTGTTGTCCGACCTGAGGTCTGAGGCACAATGATGCTTTTTTTGCATCCGATTCAGAGTTTTACAGTGTAGTTTAATAATTAGAGACATATAAAGCTTTTTATATTCAAAATGTATAGTAATCATGAAAGAGACATAAAAGTACAAATTAAACTTTCATGGTTTCAGTTTACAGTTTACAGTTATTATCACATTTACTTCATTCCCTAGAGATCCTTTGTTAAAGATTATATAGTGATTTTCTCCTGAAGTTGTTTTTGTTTTTTAAATCTAAACCACTATAATTGTATATTTCACTCTAATACAATATATTTGTGTTCACTTAAAGGGATATTTAAAATCTTCTGTTTCATTTATAAAGAATATTTCAAAATGTATTATTATTTTTATTTTTTTCTAATTGCCCTTCATGTGTAATAGTAGTAAAGTCTTATTTATAATGCTAATTAATAAGCTATGAGGTTAAGAAAAATTGAATGTGGTTAGAGTATAATTACCCATAAAACCCAGAGGCTGAGAGATAATTTGTAAATGCATTAAAAATACATCAAAGTGGGCATGTAAACATCTTTCCATTTTAACGTCTTTTATACAAGATATTGTCACACGGTATTAATAAATCAGTTGTTTAATATAATGTAGCATTATCATAAATGTCTACCATGACATTGCCCTTGCTAAATATGGAAAACTGTGTCTATTTCTTGTAGAATAATTGTAGGGAACATAAGCTCAAATGTATCTGTCTTGCTAATATCTAATCATGTAACAAATACATGTTAAAGTTATAGACTTTTACCTATATATGAGCAACAAAATAACATGAAACATTGTTTTCTTTCATGATTCACATAGAGCTGTCAATTTTAAGATATATTTCAATATACTACCATTATCTAATTTGTTGAGTTCTCTTGGCATCCTTTGTTAAAATACCTGGGTAAACTTAGGAGCTGCTGATTGGTCGCTGCACATATATGACTCGTGTTATTGGCTCACCCATTGTTGTTTCTTCAACAAAGGATGCCAAGAGAATAAAGCCAATTAATGAATATAAGTAAATTAGAAATTTGTTTAATAATTTGTACTATATCATATTTCAAAGTTTCATTACTAATAGGTTGATTTTCTAGTATTCACATCGTAATTTTCTCTTTGTGTTACTTTCTAGTAATATTGTAAAAGGTAAAAATGACAACATAATTGGCACATGAAATAATTCCATATAGCCAAACCTTGTTGTGCATTTGATGCATTAAAAACATATATATATATGTATGATAGTAGAATTTGTACAGTTTTCATGGACACAATGTATAAAGCATACTATGGCAAGATGAAGGATGGTCAGGGAGATGTAAAAGGAATTAGTCTATTTACAAGATAATACTCCTGCTGGGTAATACAATACAGAAATACTAAATTGAAAATCTAAATGTACTGTTCATTATACGTTTAAATAAAATATACTATCAATGCATTACTAGTTAGCTGTAGTGTTTTTAGTTTTCAGTAATACTTATTTTAATAGTACTTTTGGCACACACTCTATTTATTTATTTCGTACAATATTCCTGTTACCTTCCATGTCACCCTGATTCAATTCAATTGCAAAAAAAGAACCAATTAACCCAAAATCAGATTGCATTTGTTTTAAAGAGTATCAAAATATTTGTATAATATATGGGTCTATATTTTTGTACAACACATGATTTTAGAGTTAAAGGGGCATTAAACTTTGTTTTGTTTTGTTTGTTTTAAAATGCAGAAATTAGTTTTTAAGGCCCAGTATAGTCTATTGCAGTGATGGCTAACCTTGGCACCCCTAATGTTTCAAAACATCTGGGGTGTTAAAAAGAGCCATCTCTGGTCTATTAATTGGTACTTTACTGCTCCTTCACTACCTTATTATGTATAATTAACTCTAGAATTTGTGATCTAACCCTCTATTGTATCCTAAGCGGCCTCATACTTTTTCCCTCATACTTTCAAAGGTAAGTGTGGCAATAAGAAGGATGCAGACTGCGTCATAGGGCTTGATTTATCACTATAGTAAATCATGTCCGCTGGACATCCCTAGATGCAGACAGCATTTCACCTGAAATGCTTGGGCAATGCCCCAAGCTCACTGGATAAGGATGAATTCAATTCGCCACCTTTTAGGTGGCGGAGAGGTTACGGAGCAGCGGTCTTACGACCGTTACTTCTTACGTTTCATTTCAGACAAGCCTGAAATGATAGGCCTCCAAAACAGCATCTGCTGCTTGGTAAATGGTGCCCTTTGACTTTAACCAGAGAGCGCTATAAATCATACACTCAGTGTAGAATCTAGAGCTTACCCTGGTTAAGTTAATAGCGTGATTCTCATGATTCTGATTGGCCACACTGCTCACTGTCAAAGTAGCTGAGTGAGGAAGATGATGCACAGTTTTATTTCACAAATATGGGGTATAAGTTATATATAAAAATGTATAGGAGCAGTAAAGTAGCCATTGATAAACTGTACTGGACCTTGAAACTTAAATATTGCATTTTAAAAAGCAAAGTTTTCTGTCCCTTTAAATAGTATTTTACCTTTGATGCTCCTTATGCCAACGTGTTTCTGTAGTTACCAAATACAATAAAACCTATTTATTTACCATACAGTTTTGTTCCAAGCCTTAAACAATTCACACTATCTAAACATTAGTAGTGCTACACAAAGCTTATTTATTTATTTTTAAAAAGGCACTTTTAGAAAAATTATCTTTTTTGGGACACACCTGAAAAAATGTTCTATTTTTGGGAACATTACAAAATCACCTTTATTATTATATTTTCAAAATATTTATTAATGTATTTATTTTACACCAAATTGTTACAATTGATGCTGATAATTAAACATTTACCTATTTTCTTGAAACAAAATAATAATGATAGATTCTGCTATTTAAAAAAATAAATACCCCCACTCATATTCATTTTCATCCCTGGTCCATTTCCATCCATTTCCCTAGAACAGGACTTCTTTTTCCATTCACTAAGTGATTTTCACCCTATTCCCAGCAAGGGTCTGCATTAAATATGAATATGGGTCTGACAAAGAAGCAGTTTCAGAATGACTAAAAGGGAAAAAAAGATGCTCTCTCCAAACAGGATGTCACAAGTTCAAATCCCACTGGTGCTTTTGAGGACAATGAAGATGGATGGGTGATCTTGACCAAACTACAGATTTGGCAGCTACTTAAGGTTCATTCAGGCAATAAAAATCCACTAGCTGGAAAAATGCCATATCTAGACTACGGCAGCTAAATGTCTGAGCTTGTAAGTGCAGCTTCCTTTTATTAGAATCTAAGGACCAAAGATTATTTAATATGATAGTTTAAAATTGTAAATAACTCATATTTATAGTGGTTATAGCTGGATAAATTGCATAATACAAGCACTAAATTAATTGTATCTTCAAATCTACATTATATTATAAGAATATACCAATGGATTATTTACTATAAGGTTTCAAAACCATAATCATATAACATATTTTTTTATTCCTAATAATACCCAATATTTTGACTAACATGTGTGGTGCAGTTAACACTGTATTTATGTATTATGTTAATATACACTTACAACTGGTGACGTGAGATAGCTTTATTTGGTTAAAGGGATACCAATACCCAATTTCTTTCTTGATTCAGATAGAGCATGCGATTTTAAGCAACTTTCTAATGTGCTCGTATTATGTATTTCCTTTGTTCTCTTGCTATCTTTATTTGAAAAAGCAGGAATCTAAGCTAAGGAGCTGTGCCATTTTTAGTTCAAAACACTGGATACCACTTGCTGATTGGTGGCTACATTTTGACACCAATCAGAAAGCACAACCCAGGTGCAGAACCAAAATTAATGTGCTGGCTCCTAAGCTTACATTCTTGCTTTTCAAATAAAGATAACAAGAGAACAAAGAATAATTGATAATAGGAGTAAATTAGAAAGTTGCTTAAAATAGTGTGCTCTATCTGAATCATTAAAGAAAAAAATTTGGGTTTAGTATTCCTTTAAGGGACTGACTACAATAATTGCAATATTTGGAGAGAAAAAAATCAAAATAAATATTACAGTTTAATTTAATTTTGAAACCAGCAGGAAATGCACAACTTATTTATCATGATAGATTGATCATTGGTTTATAAGAACAAAATCCATGTCTCTTTTAGTGGTATGCCTTACAACCATAAATATTAATTAAAAAAATAATTTTTAAATTTTTTTTTACAGTGCTCTCTTATTTGTACTACAAAGGAAATGAATCCTTTAATGTCCATTTAAAACCCAGTAAAGAAAACAGAATGGTGATATAATGTTGTGAGTATATGGAGAGGGTGGGGTTATAACTATTGATTAATGGGTCTGAAACTGAAGAGTGGTGATCTGATAGAGTAGTTAAGTGCAGGTCTAACAGGGTAGCAACATGCTGGTCTAGCTGAGTAGAAAACATAGAAAGACAGGAGAGAGAAAGTAAAAATAATTCAGTACTCAAGTAAGGGCCAGAATGAAACAAAGAGTACAATGACAGGTACTTGTGGATTGGAGTTGATAAACACTGCATTGGTAGTTTTGTTAAGTTTATTATCCTATCATTTCTCCAATATATATTGATTTCATAATCAAGCACTCCCTCTTGTAACTTGCTACCACTTGAAAATCAGTTTTACATCAGAAATGTTGCTGTAAATCATTATTTTTAATTCTCGATAGATATCTTCAATTCAGTTTTAAAATTAGATACATTTAAAGGGACGTTAAACCCCAAAAATGTATTTCATGATTCAGACAGAAAACACAATTTTAAACAACATTCCAATTTACTTCTATTATCGAATTTGCTTCATTCTTTAGATATCCTTTGTTAAAGAAATAGCAATGCACATGGGTGAGCCAATCACATGAGGCAAATATGTGCAGCCACCAATCAGAAGCTACTGAGCCTATCTAGATATGCTTTTCAGCACAGAATATCAAGAGAATGAAGCAAATTAGATAATAGAAGTAAATTAGAAAGTTGTTTAAAATGACATTCTCTATCTGAATCATGAAAGAAAAAAATTGGGTTTAATGTCTCTTTAAGTCAGAAGCTAAAATAAGAATGCTTTTAATTAGCTATGTAGGACCTTGTATTCTGCTCTCAACCATGAATTCAACATGGTAGTAAATATATCTTCTTTCTAATTACCAGGACCCCATTCAAATGATAATGTAATTTTACTAAATATAATTAATTTACTAACGGCTAGATTTGGAGTTTTGTCGGTAACGACCCGAAAAACTAACGCCGGCTTTTTTCTGGCCGCACCATAAAAATAACTCTGGTATTGAGAGACCACATAAAGACTGCGTTAGGCTCCAAAAAAGGAGCGTAGAGCATTTTTAACGCAGCTTCAACTCTCGATACCAGAGTTGCTTACGGACGCGGCCAGCCTCAAAAACGTGCTCGTGCACGATTCCCCCATAGGAAACAATGGGGCTGTTTGAGCTGAAAAAAAACCAAACACCTGCAAAAAAGCCGCGTTCAGCTCCTAACGCAGCCCCATTGTTTGCTATGCGGTAACCCTTCCTACGTCTGCACTTAACACTCTAACATGTACCCCGAGTCTAAACACCCCTAACCTTACACTTATTAACCCCTAATCTGCCGCCCCCGCTATCGCTGACCCCTGCATATTATTATTAACCCCTAATCTGCCGCTCCGTAAACCGCCGCTACTTACATTATCCTTATGTACCCCTAATCTGCTGCCCTAACATCGCCAACCCCTATATTATATTTATTAACCCCTAATCTGCCCCCACAACGTCGCCTCCACCTGCCTACACTTATTAACCCCTAATCTGCCGAGCGGACCTGAGCGCTACTATAATAAAGTTATTAACCCCTAATCCGCCTCACTAACCCTATAATAAATAGTATTAACCCCTAATCTGCCCTCCCTAACATCGCCGACACCTAACTTCAAACATTAACCCCTAATCTGCCGACTGGAGCTCACCGCTATTCTAATAAATGTATTAACCCCTAAAGCTAAGTCTAACCCTAACACTAACACCCCCCTAACTTAAATATAATTTAAATCTAACGAAATTAATTAACTCTTATTAAATAAATTATTCCTATTTAAAGCTAAATACTTACCTGTAAAATAAATCCTAATATAGCTACAATATAAATTATAATTATATTATAGCTATTTTAGGATTTATATTTATTTTACAGGTAACTTTGTATTTATTTTAACCAGGTACAATAGCTATTAAATAGTTAAGAACTATTTAATAGCTAAAATAGTTAAAATAATTACAAATTTACCTGTAAAAGAAATCCTAACCTAAGTTACAATTAAACCTAACACTAGACTATCAATAAATTAATTAAATAAACTACCTACAATTACCTACAATTAACCTAACACTACACTATCAATAAATTAATTAAATACAATTGCTACAAATAAATACAATTAAATAAACTAGCTAAAGTACAAAAAATAAAAAAGAACTAAGTTACAAAAAATAAAAAAATATTTACAAACATAAGAAAAATATTACAACAATTTTAAACTAATTACACCTACTCTAAGCCCCCTAATAAAATAACAAAGCCCCCCAAAATAAAAAAATGCACTACCCTATTCTAAATTACTAAAGTTCAAAGCTCTTTTACCTTACCAGCCCTGAACAGGGCCCTTTGCGGGGCATGCCCCAAGAAATACAGCTCTTTTGCCTGTAAAAAAAAACATACAATACCCAAGCCCCCCAACATTACAACCCACCACCCACATACCCCTAATCTAACCCAAACTCCCTTAAATAAACCTAACACTAAGCCCCTGAAGATCATCCTACCTTGTCTTCACCTCACCGGGTATCACACCGATCCGTCCAGAAGAGCTCCTCCGATGTCCTGATCCAAGCCCAAGCGGGGGGCTGAAGAGGTCCATGATCCGGCTGAAGTCTTCCATCCGATTGAAGTCTTCATCCAAGCAGCATCCATCCGGAGCGAAGCGGCAGCATCCTGAAGACCTCTACCGCGGAACATCCATCCTGGCCGACGACTGAACGACGAATGACGGTTCCTTTAAATGACGTCATCCAAGATGGCGTCCCTCGAATTCCGATTGGCTGATAGGATTCTATCAGCCAATCGGAATTAAGGTAGGAATATTCTGATTGGCTGATGGAATAAGCCAATCAGAATCAAGTTCAATCCGATTGGCTGATCCAATCAGCCAATCAGATTGAGCTTGCATTCTATTGGCTGATCGGAACAGCCAATAGAATGCGAGCTCAATCTGATTGGCAGATTAGGGGTACATAAGGATAACGTAGGTGGCGGTCGGCAGATTAGGGGTTAAAAAATATTATTCGAGTGTCGGCGATGTGGGGGGACCTCGGTTTAGGGGTACATAGGTAGTTTATGGGTGTTAGTGTACTTTAGAGTACAGTAGTTAAGAGCTTTATAAACTGGCGTTAGCCCAGAAAGCTCTTAACTACTGACTTTTTTCCTGCGGCTGGAGTTTTGTCGTTAGATGTCTAACGCTCACTTCAGAAACGACTCTAAATACCGGAGTTAGAAAGATCCCATTGAAAAGATAGGATACGCAATTGACGTAAGGGGATCTGCGGTATGGAAAAGTCGCGGATGAAAAGTGAGCGTTAGACCCTATTTTGAGTGACTCCAAATACCGGCGGTAGCCTAAAACCAGCGTTAGGAGCCTCTAACGCTGGTTTTCACGGCTAACGCCAAACTCCAAATCTAGGTCAAAGTATATTTTAATGATTTTTCTTTTAAATTTCAGTTCTTTATTATTATGTTAACCTCTGTAATTTCCTCTGATATTTATTTTTACATTAATTTTCTGGAGCTTTTTTGTGTGCAGTTCCAGGGAAATATCTAAAATTTTAGCAGGAGCTATTATGGAATAAGTGAGGGAAGGGCAAATAATTTACACCTAACCTTTGTTTCTATTAACATAATCTGCACGTTTCTAAACAAAAGAAAACTGTGGGATAAAATTAAACTATTTACTATGAGGGGGTAATCTATGCAGTGATTTTAAGCTTCTTTTTGTGTCAATTACTTTGGAAGTGATTACAAAATGGACCTAAATAGAACAGCGTGTCTGAAGCAATAGTAAATACTAATAACTATAGATGTGAAAAAAGTACTGCATGGATAAGTAGAATTATCTGATGAAACATAATATGTTTTAAAAAAATCCCTTCTGCTCTTAAAATCACTAGTGTGCTATTCAAAACTATGAAATGTGGCCACGCTATGTAAATAAATGATAATAATTCCCTTTCAGGGTATTTAGATAAACCCCAGATATTGTCAAAAGAAGGGGTTAATCAGTGACATAATGTTAGTAGGGGTTTTATTGGCGGGGACATATAACCACCCTCCATATGTAGCCTGACCATATTGCGCTTTAATAAGAAACACATATGAAAAATACATATGTAAGTGTTCTTATACAAAACCATTTCTTTAAACAGCCCTTACATATGTATTTTTCATATGTGTCCCTTTTTAAAGCGGCAATATGGTTAGCCTATCCATATATTACCCACAAGCTATATACATTGTTGTCTGCCCTGTGATAAGGATCAAAAGAACAACACTATTTTTCACAACGATCTGAGTCTGTCATGATATTAACAAGAAGAGCATCACTGGGATAATAGATCTTAGAATGAACTCTGTTCTTGTTTTGTTTTATAAATCGCAAAAATAACACTTATGTACCTTGTCTATGTTTAGCAGCTAAATCCTGACTCATCTACCAATAACAAATACAAATTATAATCTTGAAAAATAATAAAAAAATAATATATTCCTCATTGTGAATGACACCTAACTGAGACTACACCCTTAGTTAAAGGGACATGAAAACCAAAATATTTAATTCATGATTCAGATAAAGAATACAATTTTAAACAACTTTCCAATTTACTTCTATCATTTAATTTGCTTCCTTCTCTTGTTATCCTTTGCAGAAAGGTTTATCTAGGCAAGCTCAGTAGCAGCAGAGAACCTAGGTTCTAGCTGTTGATTGGTAGCTGCATATATATATCGATTGTGATTGGCTCAACAATGCATTGCTGCTCCTTAAACAAATGATATTAAAAGAATGAAACAAATTAGATAATAGAAGTAAATTAGAAAGTTGTTTACAATTTTATTCTCTATCTGAATCACAAAAGAAAATATTTGGTTTTCATTTCCCTTTAAGTGAACTATATTATGTTTCATTTCCCCCTCAAATTAGTATAATTGCTCTGGCATAAAATAAGACATGTTGTTCTTTAGTCCATATCAGTGTTTCTTAGTGCCAGTCCTCAGAGCACACTAATAGACTAGATTTTTAGGATATCTGAACTAAAGTACACTTGTAATAATCAGATGAATAGTAACCATGGTTATTAAACTGCTCCCAGCCATGGTAATCTGGAAAATCTGGCCTGCTAGTGTGTCATGAGAGCTGGAATTAAGCAACAATGGTATAAGCTATAATAAGAAGTAAGAGAAAATGGGAGTCAAAAAATCAGAAAAAAATAGGAGGTCGCTCATGGGAGGCAATGCAAGAATGGAAGGATTGATCAGGAGCATTCTATGCATTTCTGAAACACCGGGTGGACAAGGTTGACCAGGAACCTGTTTGCCTGGAGTTGCTTGTGTGGTTGTGCCACCTGCTTGTGTGCAACCAATTGCACAAGAGTAGAGCTTGTCAATCACCCTTGTTGGATCTGACCAGGATGATTCAACTCCCCCACTCTTGAGGTGGTAGAGGGGTTAAGACCACTGTTATTTAACTAATGTTGCAGAGAAACCATAGGGTGCAGTGGTGACTGAAGTTTAAAATTAAAAAATACCTGCCTTAAAATGACAGGGTGGACCGTGGACTGGATACACCACAAGAGAAATAAATTTATCAGGTAAGCATAAATTATGTTTTCTCTTGTAAGGTGTATCCAGTCCACAGATCATCCATTACTTGTGGGATACCAATACCAAAGCTAAAGTATATGGATGAAGGGAGGGACAAGGCAGGTACTTAAACGAGAGGTACCACTGCCTGTAAAACCTTTCTCCCAAAAATAGCCTCCAAAGAAGGAAAAGTATCAAATTTATAGAATTTTGAAAAGGTATGAAGCGAAGACCAAGTCGCCGCCTTGCAAATCTGTTCAACAGAAGCCTCATTTTTAAAGGCCCATGTGAAAGCCACAGCTCTAGTAGAATGAGCTGTAATCCTTTCAGGAGGCTGCTGGCCAGCAGTCTCATAAGATAAGCGGATTATACTTCTTAGCCAAAACGAAAGAGAGGTTGCCGAAGCCTTTTGGCCTCTCCTCTGTCCAGAGTAGACAACAAACAAAGCAGATGTTTGACGAAAATCTTTAGTAGCTTGTAAATAATACTTTAAAGCATGAACCATGTCAAGATTGTGTAATAGACGTTCCTTCTTTGAAGAAGGATTAGGACACAATGATGGAACAACAATCTCCTGATTGATATTCTTATTAGATACCAATTTAGGTAAAATCCCAGGTTTGGTACGCAGAACTACCTTATCTGCATGGAAGATCAGATAAGGAGAATCACATTGTAAGGCAGATAACTCGGAAACTCTACGAGCCGAGGAAATAGCTACCAAAAAATGAACTTTCCAAGATAAAAGTTTGACATCTATGGAATGAAGAGGTTCAAACGGAACCCCGTGAAGAACTTTAAGAACCAAATTTATGCTCCAAGGTGGAGCAACAGATTTAAACACAGGCTTGATTCTAACCAAAGCCTGACAAAATGCCTGAACATCTGGAACATCCGCCAGACGCTTGTGCAAAAGAATAGACAGCTCAGAAATCTGTCCCTTTAAGGAACTAGCTGACAATCCTTTCTCCAATCCTTCTTGGAGAAAAGATAATATCCTGGGAATCCTGACCTTACTCCATGAGTAGCCCTTGGATTCACACCAATAAAGATATTTACGTCATATCTTATGATAGATTTTCCTGGTGACAGGCTTTCGTGCCTGAATTAAGGTATCAATGACTGACTCGGAGAAACCACGCTTTAATAAAATCAAGCGTTCAATCTCCAGGCAGTCAGCCTCAGAGAAATTAGATTTGGATGGTTGAAAGGACCTTGAAGTAGAAGGTCCTGCCTCAGCGGCAGAGTCCATGGTGGAAAGGATGACATGTCCACCAGATCTGCATACCAAGTCCTGCGTGGCCACGCAGGCGCTATCAAGATCACCGATGCTCTCTCCTGCTTGATTTTGGCAATCAGACGAGGGAGCAGAGGAAACGGTGGAAACACATAAGCCAGGTTGAAGGACCAAGGCACTGCTAGAGCATCTATCAGCGTTGCCTTGGTGTCCCTGGACCTGGATCCATAACAAGGAAGCTTGGCGTTCTGGCGAGACGCCATGAGATCCAGTTCTGGTTTGCCCCAACGATGAATCAATTGTGCAAACACAGTTCCCACTCCCCCAGATGAAAAGTCTGTCGACTTAGAAAATACGCCTCCCAGTTCTCTACACCTGAGATATGGATAGCTGATAGGTGGCAAGAGTGAATCTCTGCCCAGCGAATTATCTTTGAGACTTCTAACATCGCTAGGGAACTCCTTGTTCCCCCTTGATGGTTGATGTAAGCCACAGTCGTGATGTTGTCCGACTGAAATCTGATGAACCTCATTGTCGCTAGCTGAGGCCAAGCCTGAAGAGCATTGAATATCGCTCTTAGTTCCAGAATTTTTATTGGAAGGAGTGTCTCTTCCTGAGTCCATGATCCCTGAGCCTTCAGGGAGTTCCAGACTGCCCCCCAGCCTAGAAGGCTGGCATCTGTCGTTACAATTGTCCAATCTGGAATGCGAAAGGTCATTCCCTTGGACAGATGGACCCGAGATAGCCACCAGAGAAGAGAATCCCTGGTCTCTTGATCCAGATTTAGTAGAGGGGACAAATCTGTGTAATCCCCATTCCACTGACTGAGCATGCATAGTTGCAGCGGTCTGAGATGTAGACGTGCAAACGGCACTATGTCCATTGCCGCTACCATTAAGCTGATTACTTCCATACACTGAGCCACCGAAGGGCGAGAAGTAGAATAAAGAACACAGCAGGAATTTAGAAGTTTTGATAACCTGGACTCTGTCAGGTAAATCCTCATTTCTACAGAATCTATTAGAGTTCCCAGAAAGGAGACTCTTGTGAGAGGGGATAGAGAACTCTTTTCCTCATTCACCTTCCACCCATGCGACCTCAGAAATGCCAGAACTATGTCCGTATGAGACTTGGCAATTTGGAAATTTGACGCCTGTATCAGAATGTCGTCTAAATAAGGGGCCACTGCTATGCCCCGCGGTCTTAGGACCGCCAGAAGTGACCCCAGAACCTTTGTAAAGATTCTTGGGGCTGTGGCTAACCCAAAGGGAAGAGCTACAAACTGGTAATGCCTGTTCAGGAAGGCAAACCTGAGAAACCGATGATGATCTTTGTGTATCGGAATGTGAAGATAAGCATCCTTTAAATCCACTGTAGTCATGAATTGACCCTCCTGGATCATAGGTAGGATGGTAATAATAGTCTACATCTTGAATGATGGAACTCTGAGGAATTTGTTTAAAATCTTGAGATATAAAATTGGTCTGAAGGTTCCCTCTTTTTTGGGAACCACAAACAGATTTGAGTAAAATCCCTGTCCTTGTTCCTCCTGTGGAACTGGATGGATCACTCCCATAACTAGGAGGTCTTGAACACAGTGTAAGAATGCCTCTCTCTTTATCTGGTTTGCAGATAACTGTGAAAGGTGAAATCTCCCTTTTGGAGGAGAAGCTTTGAAGTCCAGAAGATACCCCTGGGATACAATTTCCAACACCCAGGGATCTTGGACATCTCTTGCCCAAGCCTGGGCGAAGAGCAAAAGGCTGCCCCCTACTAGATCTGTTACCGGATAGGGGGCTGATACGTCATGCTGTCTTAGGGGCAGCAGCAGGCTTTTTGGCCTGCTTACCTTTGTTCCAGGTCTGGTTAGGTCTCCAGACCGACTTGGACTGGGCAAAAGTTCCCTCTTGTTTTGCATTAGAGGAAGTTGATGCCATACTCGCCTTGAAGTTTCGAAAGGCACGAAAATGTGTCTGTTTGGCCCTTGATTTGGACCTATCCTGAGGAAGGGCATGACCTTTTCCTCCAGTGATATCAGAAATGATCTCCTTCAAACCAGGCCCGAATAGAGTTTGTCCCTTGAAGGGAATGTTAAGCAGCTTAGACTTTGAAGTAACGTCAGCTGACCATGTTTTAAGCCATAGCGCCCTGTGCGCTTGAATAGCAAAACCAGAACTTTTAGCCGTTAGTTTAGTCAAATGAACAATGGCATCAGAAACAAAAGAATTGTCTAGCTTAAGTGCTCTAAGCTTGTCAAGTATGTCATCCAATGGGGTCTCTACCTGTAAAGCCTCTTCCAGAGACTCAAACCAGAAAGCCTCCCTGAGCAACACGCGGAGGTGTTCAAGCTTAAATTTAAATGTAGACATATCAGAATCAGGTTGAATCTTTTTCCCTGAGTCAGAAACATCACCCACAGAAAGAAGCTCTCCTTCCTCAGCTTCTGTATATTGTGAGGGAGTATCAGACATAGCTCTTAAAGCGGCAGTATGCTCTGTATTTCTTCTAACTCCAGAGCTGTCTCGCTTTCCTCTAAACCCAGGTAGTCTGGATAATACCGCAGACAGGGTATTATCCATGACCTCCGCCATGTTTTGTAAAGTAAACGCTATGGGCGCACTAGATGTACTTGGCGCCATTAGAGCGTGAGTCCCTTGAGCGGGAGTCAAAGGGTCTGACACGTGGGGCGAGTTAGTCGGCATAACTTCCCCCTCGTCAGATTCCTCTGGTGATAAATTTTTTTAAAGACAGAATATGATCTTTATTACTTAAAGTGAAATCAGTACATTTGGTATACATTCTAAGAGGGGGTTCCACCATGGCTTCTAAACATAATGAACAAGGAGTTTCCTCTATGTCAGACATGTTTAAACAGACTAGCAATGAGACCAGAAAGCTTGGAAAACACTTTAAATCAAGTTAACAAGCAAAAAATAAAAACGGTACTGTGCCTTTAAGAGAAACACATTTTTTCAGAATTTGAAAAACAGTGAAAAAAAGCAGTAAATCAAACGAAATTTTTACAGTGTGTATAATAAGCTAACAGAGCATTGCATCCACTTGCAAATGGATGATTAACCCCTTAGTTCAAAAAACGAATCAAAAAAACGATATAGACATTTTTTAACAGTCACACCAAACTGCCACAGCCTTGCGATTATGGAAAGCCTAAGAGCCCTTGAGAGAGGTCCTATAGCATTCAGGGGACTTCTGGAGGAAGCTGGATGTCTCAGTCTGTAAAAGTTACTGCGCAAAAAAGCGCTAAATTAGGCCCCTCCCACTCATAGTAACACAGTGGAAAGCCTCAGGAAACTATTTCTAGGCAAATTTAAGCCAGCCATGTGGAAAAAAAACTAGGCCCCAATAAAGTTTTATCACCAAGTATATATAAAAACGTTTAAACATGCCAGCAAACGTTTTATATTGCAAATCTATAAGAGTATTACCTCAGAAAGTAAGCATGATACCAGTCGCTATTAAATCACTGTATTCAGGCTTACCTTACATAAATCTGGTATCAGCAGCATTTTCTAGCATTCACATCTTCTAGAAAAAAATTTAACTGCACATACCTCATAGCAGGATAACCTGCACGCCATTCCCCCGCTGAAGTTACCTCTCTCTTCAGTCATGTGTGAGAACAGCAATGGATCTTAGTTACAACCTGCTAGGATCATAGAAATCACAGGCAGATTCTTCTTCTATTTTCTGCCTGGGACAAAATAGTACAACTCCGGTACCATTTAAAAATAACAAACTTTTGATTGAAGAAAAAAAACAACTACGTTACACCACTTCTCTCTTACTACCTCCATGCTTGTTGAGAGTTGCAAGAGAATGACTGGATATGGCAGTTAGGGGAGGAGCTATATAGCAGCTCTGCTGTGGGTGATCCTCTTGCAACTTCCTGTTGGGAAGGAGAATATCCCACAAGTAATGGATGATCCGTGGACTGGATACACCTTACTAGAGAAATTAAACTTTAATTTAGATAGAGCATACAATTTTAAATGACTTTCCAATTTATTTCTTTTATCAAAATTGCTTTGTTCTCTTAGTATCCTTTACTGAAGAGTAAATCTAGGTGGACTCATAAGAGCTGAGGAGCGTGCACATGTCTTTTGTACTCTATGGCAGCAGTGTTTGCAACAATTAATAAATGCTAAAAACAAAATGCTGCTGCCATATGGCATAGAGTACTAAATACACGTGCATGCTTCTCAGCTCTTATGAGTCCACCTAGATTTCATCTTCAACAAAGGATACCAAGAGAACAAAGCAAATTTGCTCATAGAAGTAAATGGAAAGTAGCTTAAAATTATCTAAATCATGAAAGTTTAAAGGGACACTAAACCCAAAAGTTTTCTTTCATGATTCAGATAGAGAATACAATTTTAAACAAAATTCCAATTTACTTCTATTATCTAAGTTGCTTCATTCTTTAGACATCCTTTGCTGAAGAAATAGCAATGCACATTGGTGAGCCAATCACATGAGGCATCTATGTGCAGCCACCAATCAGCAGCTATTGAGCCTATCCAGATATGCTTTTCAGCAAAGGATATCAAGAAAATGATGCAAATTAGATAACAGAAGTAAATTAGAAAGTTGTTTAAAAGTGCATGCTCTTTCATGCCCTTTAATTTATATTTTACTGTCCGTTTAAACTCCAAATTTCCCAGAAAATCCTTAAAGGGGACACGGAACCCAATTTTTTTCTTTGATGATTCAGATAGAGCATGCCATTTTAAGCAACTTTCTAATTTACTCCTATTATCACATTTTCTTTGTTCTCTTGCTATCTTTATTTGAAAATCATGAATGTAAATCTTAGCAGCCAGCCCATTTTAGGTTCAGCACCATGGATAGCGCTTGCTTATTGGAGGCTGATATTTACCCACCAATAAGCAAGCATAACCCAGGTTCTCAACCAAAAATGGGCCGGCTCCTATGCATCACATTCCTGCTTTTTAGATAAAGATAGCAAGATAACGAAGAAAAATTGATAATAGGAGTAAATTAGAATGTTGCTTAAAATTGCATGCTCTATCTGAATCATTAAAGAAAAAAAATTGTGCTTAGTGTCCCTTTAATTATGTAAATTGAAATGAACTTTGCTATGCATTTTTATTATTTATTTTGCTTGCTTTTCCTGTCTTGCAAATCTAAAAAATTTAGTTTTCCTCTACCCCAAATATTTGGTGTAATTCAGAATCCTGATGCTCCTACATTCTACACAGAGATCTGTTCCCAATTGGCCACATCAAAGGAGAGAATATAAATAACACTAAAAAAGCTGTTCAAGGGGTGTGTCACCTGACAGGAAAAAAGCATGCAAAATCTGCTAATAAAATGAAAGTTTTAAATGCTATTTTGTCATTTATGTTGAATACAGATCATATACAATGGGGGGGGGGGGGGGTATGCATATACAAAAATAGCTTTAATATTCCTTTATATCACCCTTTGTTCTCATTGTTTTATTTCCATGAACTGCACAGAGCAAAGCATAAGTACAAGAATTCTGTCCTGTAAATATATGGCAACTGGGAGTGCTACAATAATGATTGATCTGCCATTGCTTTAGACATACCAAAGATATATATAATTGTCCAGCCCCCTCACTGACCCTGTAAGACTCCTTTTACAGAGATAAGAATACAAAGAAAATGTAGATTTTAAAAATGTTATCGTTAAATACAACACAGAACACACTTGTAATATGGGCCACACTTCTTAGTAAGATAAGTACCTCAAAATGATACACACACATAACAAGCAAAACATATATGTTTCATTTAAATAGAGAGGACATGAATCCAGATATATAAGAGGATAACTTTGTGGATTACAAATAAGGAGAGGTAGAGGAGTAATCTTGGATATGGAAGAGAGGGCCGGATAAAAAAACATTCTGTTGAAAATCATTATGGTTTGTGAGCCTAAGGGGTAGATTTATTAATGGTCGAGCAAACATGATTTAACATTGCACAAGCATTTCTAGGTGTGACGGACACCAGCTACCCCGACTGGGTAGCTCCGCCAGAAGGGTCCTTCCTATAACTGGAACATGCCGCTATGTAGCAGAGCAAAGTGATTATAGCAGAGCCCACCCAAATAACCAGATAGAACCAGTATTCGGATGAATACTGTATTCGGTCGAAACAAAGAACAACTTTATTGTGTAAACACACTACTTTTATACACCAACTCATCTTGATAAGAAGTCTTATCAGACCCCCAGATCTCCAGCCTTTCCCTCCCCTCTAGACAGGCTGGCGCCCCCCATAGTGTCGATTATCTTATAGGGTCCTAGTGGTACAGAGGTGGCCATTCCGGGGTGATCCCGGGGGAGCGGCGGCACTTCAAGGGTGTCGTTGGAAAGCCCTCGGTCCCCAGATGCTACAGTCCAAAAAACAATGTGATCCATGGCTGGGGGCTGGAGCTACGGGTGATCAAAAGTACTCCGGGAAGGCCAAGGGTAAATAGGAGTTATAAGTGGGGGTCCTGAATCCCCAGTTCCCAAGGGAGCTCCAATCCGGCAATCACCCCACCTTGTGCCGTCCCTAGGGAGTACCAATCCCCAAAAGAGCGGAGCACTGGGGTGAAGGGCCGCTGGAGAGACCAGGTGTAAATGTCAGAGGGTATGCGGGGAGGCGCAGCTGGCTGGTAGTTCCAGGAGCCGAGCAAGCCGGAAAGGGTTAGGCGGTCAGAGATCAGCTCTTCCGTGAGGGTGTACAGATCACAACACAGGCAAAACCAAGAGTCTGGGAGATTGCGAATGACACAAAAAGGCCATATCTGAGGTAAAAAGGAGTAAGCTGGGTAGTAGGGGGTGATGGTAGCTCTTGCAGCCTGGTATCCGTGACACTAGGGAAATGCTTGTGCAATGCCGCCCCCTGCTCACTCGCTAGCAGGAGCCATCAATCATCCCAATCGTATCGGATTGGGATGATTTCAAACCTAAAAGGTGGTAGAGAAGTAAAGGAGCAGCGGTCTTATGACTGCTGCTTCTTCGGACCTGAAACAATAGGGCTTTGATGGAGCATCCGCTGCTTAATAGATCGACCCCTTGGTCTGGACATCACTGCTTGAAGAAGGCATTAGATGCTTTACATTTCTCACAGATCTCACTGCTAGTGAGTTTTGGTGAAATGGGCAGGGACAGTAAGGTTTACAAACGTAATTAATTGCAGAACTTCTGCTTATGGTAGACATCTAGAATGTATTTATAAAGCTTCTGCAGGGAATGAAAACATAATAGCCCTCTGTGGCATCCAAAAGGTTAACAAACTGCTATGTCCATTTTCACTTTGCGATTTAAAACACATAGGGCTAGAATTGCTTCAAGAAAGCAATATTAGCGTTCCCCTTTGAAATACCAGAGCATGATAATGTGCGCTGGTATTACAAGTTATCCGCAATTGCTTGGAAGCATTGCGCTCACGCTTCCATAGGCTCCTCTGTGACAACATCAGAACTTCAGCACCAGCGAAGGGGGCAAGTAGCGCAGCAATGGGCATTAATCAAATATATATGTATATGCCAATATACATATATATTTATGTTTTAATATGTGTGTTTTTTCATATTAACACATAAATATATATGTATATAAGCATATACATATATATTTATTGGGAAAACACAGTTCCCATTGACCGCAATGTAAAGGCACTTTTTAGTGCCGTTTTTTTTTTCCAAACACCCCACTCCTGCCAACTTTAACCCCAAAATACTACCTAGTGCAGTAAGTATATTAAAAAATAAAGATGCTACCATCTTTATTTTTTAATTAACTACACTAGACAGTATTTTGGGGCCATTAGGGGCAGATTTATAAAATGAACCAGAAATCCGTTCTCTGGTTAATTGTATAAGCACTAATTGCTACCGCGAGCTTGCGGTAGCAATAACTAGCCACTTGTAATGGCTGATTAATTATTGCACTCCTGCAAACTGGCAAATTTGCTCGTTTACAGGGAGTGCAATAATTTAGCGTTCCACTTGTAATCTATCCCATAGATTTTATTTGCCCATATCAGCTCCTAGACCAGATGACATTTCCCATGATGCTCGCCTGGACTTCAGAGTGCCTAAACATTTCTTAAGCATCTGGAGTACCCAGGATCGCCATCACTGTCCCTAGACTATATAGCAGGGCTGGGTGGTCCAAATATGTTTCGCCTTGTCTATATAGTCTATATATTTTAGAAGCTTCACATGTTTATCTTAAAAGCAAGAACACAGGAACTGAACCTAGTGACACAAATCAACAAGGTCAAAATGAAGGTAAGTAAATAATTATTAATATCTAGTTGTTGATTTATTATCATCCTCTCACTTAGTAGCCATCTTTCAATAATACCCTAATGCCTTACCCGGTAGTAGTCTGTGCTATAGATGTCCCTGGACATTCCAAAGTCCCCAATCTTAACCACCAAGTTGGTGCCCACAAGACAGTTTCTAGTTGCAAGATCTCGGTGAACAAAGTGGAGAGATGCCAAGTAAACCATGCCTGAAGCAATCTGAGTAGCAATCTGCAACATCTGTGTCAGGTTGAGTTGTCCAAAAGGCTGCCCATTACCATTGTCCAGGATCTTGGCATCTGGTCCATGGGATCTAGGTAAAGAAAGAAGACATGGACAATAGTGAAAAGGGTTTTTCAAGGACTTGGAAAATCCATTTAAAAACTTGTTTGTAAGTGCTTTTTCAAGGAATAAAATAATTGGTGTTTATAGGTATCCTTATATTAATTATCTGTGATCCGAATCCATACTTTATAGCCAACTGATTGATTGTGATAGCTAAGAATGGGAAAGTGGATTAACCAATGCAATAAGATACAGAATATACCCCACATTATGTACATATACAATACAAAATAAAATACTTTGTAAAGAATATCACATTGAAAGGGCCTGTGAACAAGGGCTTGGTGCAGCCCAAAAACGCGTACGTCTATGCCTCCTTTCATAATTTGCACTTAATTTGCTTTTGAGCATGTTTTTATATGGATCCTATGTTTTTCAGATGGTTGTACAATTACGTTTCTTTATTTTATTCTCTTCTGTTTGGATCTCAGCTTTATACTGAGTATGGAGTACTCTTTTTTTCACTGCTTGTTTGTATATCACTTCAACAGAGGTGGGTCTCCCGCACTGGTCACGTGGCTAACCTGAAGAACACTACTGTAAAGAAGGAAGAGCGTGAGCGCTACGGTAATTGTGCATGTCTACATTGAAAGAATGCCTGTCAAAAAATGTTAACAAAGCACAGTGGAAAAGTACACATTCAGCGTGCAGTCTCTTTTTGCTCACTTGGGCCATGAAACATATTTATATATATATATATATATATATATATATATATATATATATGTATATGTATATGTATATATATATATTTCCATTTTTAATCTTATGTTCCTTTAAAAGAATAGAAAAACGTGTAGGAAAGTTAGATTTTCAAAAATAAAAATAAAAATATGATTTGTGGCCTTTTTTTCTTCAGCTAAATAAATCCTAATCTTTTAAATGATAGCTACCGTCCTTTACAATTTTGAGTTGCTTTAATTGTTATTAAACGCAATTAATCCAATATGGCTTTTTTTTTTTTCGATGAACATAAGGCAAATGGAAAATGTGTGAAGTGAAAGGGCAATTTGTTTTAGTGTTCAATCAAACTTGACTTCTCTAATGACCACCTAGAGAGGCAGTGAAAAGATCTGCCCAACAAAGTCAAGTTTATTGAATTGTATATTATCATATTCTTAGGCATGTAACCTTCTATTTCACTTTAACAATAAATACGAATGAACGAGCTGACTGGAAAAAAGTGATTGCAGGCCTCTGATAACAATAATCTTTCATGCCAAGTCTCATTGTCATAATAATCATAAAAAAACTGTGTCTCTCAGTCATCCCTATCAGAGCCTGGACACCGAGCATCACCACTGGCAGCAGAGCGTCTATGTCTTATACCTGCGGGGCCAATCAAAAAGTCTCTGTTTATTTCAACTGATGGACAATCTCCTCCTATTTAAGCCTCTCAGACAGCTAATCTAATCAATATTGCAAGGAGTATTGCATTAGCAGCATGGAGAAGTCTGCCTGAAAGAGGCAGATCGACAGTTATAATGGAATCATGGAGCAGGGAGGGGGAGCCAGAGAGGAAAGTGTTGGTAGAGATACAGAAGCAGAAAGTGAGCATGGAACTCTACAACTTAGAGCACTATAGGATCCTAGTGTGAATAGTTGTCTGCTGGGCAGGTTCAGAATGGTCTGTTCCAATTGTCAATCCAATCATAGTTCTTGTTTAGACAGATTTGTGGATTTAAAGGAACTGCAATTGTCTGTTACTAAAAATGCCACAGCGGGCATTCAAAATATTAAAAATATTTGGGCCCTTCTAAGTATGAAATTAGTCTACGATATATATATATATATATATATATATATATATATATATATATATATATATATATATATATATATATAAGCTATAGGTCAGTCAAGTAGGAAACAGAGCAGACTGGACACACCAAGAGGATCAGTTAATTAGAGATCAATTGCAGACAAGATGGGAGGGGTATCATACACATGTTACGCACAGACAATGATTATGAAACCTATTATTTAAATGCCCCTATAAGAGGAAGAGCTGTTCTTTATTGTATCTCTTAGCTTATCCAATGACTATTCTATTAGAATGCTCTGTAAACAAATTATGTGATACAATTTAAATGATTAGCTTTTATTCTCCAAATTCCAAGCACCCACTAAATTGTAATGAAATCTGAAAGTTATCCAGTTTCAGTTCTTAATTCATACAACTGTCGAACCTAGGCTTGGTGATGTTGCCATTAACTCCTTTTATTGCCTGACTGCAGACAGTTACGTATAAGAAGCCAATATAGCTTCTGTAATGAACTACAAAGTGTACAGGACATTCAAAACTATAGGGATTATATAGCAAATTTCTATAATCTTAAAATCCAAGGAAATTCCCCTCTAAGAGACTGCCCTCCTTGATAGCCGCCTAATAAGAAATTAAGCTCTGTTGTGTCACAAAAGAATATAAAGTGTATGTGCTATGCCTGTCACTAAAATGAAGAAACAATATCTATCTATCTATCTATCTATCTATCTATCTATCTATCTATCTATATATATATATATAAACAAAAAGGGTACAGGACAAATGGCTACTATAAATGTGTCTTTTTTCAAAAAAATTTTTATCAAACTTTAGAAAACATTAATGTTATGCTAGATTATAATTTTAATGTGGTGCAGACCCTATAAAAAATTATTCTTCAACAAACTACAAGAGGAGAACAAGGACCATCAAAAATTTCTTAAGGCCCTGTATGTTATTAAAAAAAAGAGTGCTTGATTCCCTATCTATACAGGGCCTTAAGAAATTTTTGATGGTCCTTGTTCTCCTCTTGTAGTTTGTTGAAGAATATATATATGTATATATATATATATATATATATATATATATATATATATATATAATTTATTTTTTAAAATAAGTGCCAGCTAACTATTTAGTGAAAACGTATTCACAATGACCAGCAGCTAAGAAAAATCTAACCCTAACCACAGTAATACGTGTACCAGTATCATATGTATCAGTGTTTCTGCCCAATAGCCCTAACTGTAACCTCTCACTTTTTTGATAATGCCTAACCTAGACCTCTCGACACTACAATAAACCTTACCTGTCCTGGCTTCCCAACACAATTAACCCAGACGGCAAACTTTGCACCAGTTGCAATGAATCCTGTGACCTTTTCAGGTCTGGGATCTAAAACATTATCAAAACGTGTAAATAGATGTTATAGGTCACTGTTATATAGTTAATCAGACGGTTAATCAAATTGCAGTGTGGTTCTGGCAGCTAAGCTTTTAATTTCCGAGATAAATGTGTAATTTGTTTGTGTTTATGTACACTTAACAAAAAAACAAATGAAATTGGGGTTTTTTTGCCCTCTCACTCAGTAAAGATATTTTAATAGATTATTGTTATGGTAGAACAGATGGAGTACAAGTTTGTTATATTCCCACATTTATACAGGATGCTGTATAAACATTGTCTAATTAGATAATTATTTTATAGTTCTAGCTTATGTATAGTTACAGGAACCTTGTCAGCATTTACTGTGTTTTCTTAAAATTCTGGAAAGTTTTCAGGTCACTGAAGATTATCAGCATTAATGAGAGATCTGGAATTAATTTTTAATTTGCATTTGTACATGATTTAAACAGAAACAAATCCCTAGGGAAGTTAATTTGCATAGAGAGCTTATTTGTGAATGCATTTCACCTGAGTCAGATGCCCATAAAAGCTAATTATCTACTTGTAGTCATTAGTGTAAGGAAAACTGCCAAAGAAACCCTCAAGGGCCAGAATACCCTAGAGGTAGAGCACCTGGTATTTTTGTAAGTTTTCTTGTATTTTATTCATATGTATGCGTACATAAATAGGAATACATATAAATACATATACACACACCCAACGAACACCATAGGACCCTTCACCTGCCGCAACTGCGCCTTCTCCTCCCTCCGAACCACCAACCTACCAGTCACCTCACGCGCCTTCTCCTCCCTCCAAACTACTAACCTGCCAGTCACCTCAAGCAAAAACAATCGCAACCACCTCAACTGCATCCTCCTCAACACCCGCTCCGTCCACAAGCATGCCGTCGAAATCTGGAACCTGCTCAACTCCACCTCCCCAGATGTTGCCTTCCTCACCGAAACCTGGCTGAACCCCACATCAATGCCTGACATCGCCATCGCCACCCCCAATGGATACAAGATCTCCCACAAGGACCGCAGCAATCGACCAGGAGGAGGCATCGCCATCGTCCACAAACACTTCCTCTACGTCACAACCAGCTCCGACTACCACGCACCAGGCTTGGAACACCTACACTTAAAGATTCAGGTCAGTTCCAACACCACCCTCCGTGGCACCTTCATCTACAGACCTCCCGGACCTCGTCCTGCCTTCTGTGACTCCATCACTGACCTCATCGCACCCCACGCCCTCCCCTCAACAGACTACATCCTCCTCGGTCACCTCAACTTCCACCTAGACAACCGCAATGACCACAACACCACCAACCTCTTAGAAAACCTTGGAACCATCAGACTAAAGCAACTCATCAACTCCCCAACCCTCTTAGCCATGCACACCCTCGACCCTATCTTCTCTGCAGGCAACCACATCTCAGTCAACCACATCCCCGAACTCCATTGGACCGACCACCATTGCATACACTTTTCCTTCAACAAACCCACCACACACCTCCATCAGCACCACCCACCCGCAGAAACTGGAACAACATCACCGAAGACCAACTGCACTCCACCCTGAACAAGTGCCCCCCAGCTACCTCCACAGATGCCAACTCCTCCACCCGCAACCTCCACCACTGGCTCACAGACTGCGCCAACACCCTCGCCCCTCTCAAGAAACCGTCCAACTGCCAACCCACCAACAACGAAATGTACTTCCACCGCAAGATCGTCGACATCTATGACAGCTTCGTGCCCCAGAACTCACCCACCACCGCCTACCCACCAACTCCCACCGATACCTCACCCAAATACACCACCGCCTATCAATATATATCAATATTTCTACATTTATATGCTCGAACATAACCATTAGTATATAAGTGCATTACTCGTTCGACTGACACATGATCAGTTAGAGCATGATACAAACAGGTCTCTTATCATTTATTTTATTAACTTTTAACAAGCGGACATTAGTTCTTTTTATTGAATCAAAATGAAACATTATCGTTGAAACACATTCAGCAACTCATGTCCGCCGTTATATAAGCATGTTATTTAATTAGTTTATTGTAAATCTTGTGTATAATTGTTTTTATAAGCGGCTCTTTCAGTCATGACAATGTTTGCTCACAATGCATACCAAGCTCTAATTTGTTCCAATCTAACCAATTGTATTGTATGACACCCTTTTTAAATTTGTCTGATTTTCATAGATGTAAACTAACTGAGGAAACGGCCAGGAGCTAGCGGCCGAGAAACGCGTTTTTAAGCTCATTGTAATTTCAAAGTTACTGTATTAAAACAAACTTTTGCTTTTAACCATAACTTTGTTACGGTTTTTTCCAACGTTGATTGTAGACTGTTTCTACATGCCTCGTAAGAAGGCTTTTAACACACAAGTCATTTGCACTGTACACTGTGTTGCCTGATCCTGATACAAGAGGGGAAACTGCACTCTGACTTGGTACTTACATCGAGGTTCCCGAGTGAGCTTGAAGGAGAGTCCACGGCTGCATCACTGACCCCCTGGAGGATCTACCACCCAGCATACTGACTGCTGTAAAAGGTCAGCCTGCATATTCGCACTTCTTTCTAAAAGAGTGCCAGTTCCTTTGTGAGTACATTTTCATTCACTTTTCCAGTTTGATATTCACTTTTGTAGTTTGTCTGCACTATGAGGTGCTGTCTTTCTTTGTCTACTCTACAGATATACTGAAGGATCATTCAGTCACAAGATCAGCAGCCTAACGCCTTAACACCTTTATCATCTCATCAGAGACTGTATTTGAACTGTTTTTTCTCAAGGTTTTTCCATACTGTTTGCACTTTGTTTTTTTCTTGCACTTTGGATTTGGTATGTTTTTTATTAAAAACAGGACTTCCAATTGTTTTTTTTAAGCCTATCATATACCAAATTTTTTTTTTCCCACTTATTTATTTATTTTTTCACATCTCATTCTTATTTAAATTAATTATTTGTTTGATTTTATTAACACAATACACAGCCATATTTTATGATCACTTGTTTTGTAGCTATTGATAGTTTAGTTTAGGCTAGGTTTTTTTTTTTTTTTTGATAGGCTATTAGATTAGGTGTAATTAGTTTAAGATCTTGTAATTTGATTTTAATTTCTGTAATTTAGTGTTTGTTTTTTATTATAATTTAGCTAATTTTATTTAATTTATTTAATTGTATTTAATGTAGGGGATTTATTTAATTGTAGTATAGTGAAAGGTGTTATTGTAACATAGGTTAGGTTTTATTTTACAGGTCAATTTGTATTTATTTTAGCTAGGTAGTTAGTAAATAGTTAATAACTATTTAGTAATTATTCTACCTAGTTAAAATAAATACAATCTTGCCTGTAAAATAAAAATAAACCCTAAGCTAGCTACAATGTATCTATTAGTTATATTGTAGCTATCTTATGGTTTATTTTATAGGTATTTAGTTTTAAATAGGAATTATTTAGTTATTAATAGTAGGTTTTATTTAGATTTATTTAAATGATATTTAAGTTAGGAGGTGTTAGGGTTAGACAGGTTTAGGGGTTAATAAATTTAGAATAGCGGCGGCGACATTGGGGACGGCAGATTAGGGGTTAATAAATGTAGGTAGGTGGCGGCAATGTTAGGGGCGGTAGATTAGGGGTTAATAAATATAATGTAGGTGTTGGCGATGTTGGGGGCAGCAGATTAGGGGTTAATAAGTATAATGTAGGTGGCGGCGATGTCCGGAGCGACAGATTAGGGGTTAATAAGTATAATGTAGGTGTTGGCGATGTAGGGGCCGGAAGATTAGGGGTTAATAACTGTAAGATTAGTGGTGTTTAGACTCGGGGTTCATGTTAGGGTGTTAGGTGTAGACATAAATTTTGTTTCCCCATAGGAATCAATGGGGCTGCATTACTGAGTTTTACGCTGCTTTTTTGCAGGTGATAGACTTTTTCTCAGCCGGCTCTCCCCATTGATGTCTATAGGGAAATCGTGCACAAGCACGTATAACCAGCTCACCGCTCACTTAAGCAGCGCTGGTAATGGAGTGCAGTGTGGAGTTTTGCTCTACGCTCACTTCTTGCCTGTTGACACCGGGTTGACAAAAACCCGTAATACCAGCGCTGTAGGAAAGTGAGCGGTGACAATAAACTGCAAGTTAGCAACGCACAGCTCATAACGCACAACTCATAATCTAGCCGATAGTTAACTATGCCTTTTACAGGGGAAACTATTGCATGATAAGTCTTCTGATGGGTGTGGTAGGTGGGTTAGTTCAGTTTTGTTCTACTAAGCATGTGAGGGAATTTCATTTTTCTCTGTTGGTATCAATATACTGTTTGGATTTAGCCAATACAGAAAAAAACATTTATCAATATATTAAAGGCATTAATGAAAGAAATGAGGGTTAATAAGACTCAAAAATACCCCCAGTAACATTTATTGGGTGGATTTTAGGGATCAGGGTTTTTTATGCATGGTTATGTCCTAATGACTAATACATTGAATATGATAGCTCCAAGTTAAAAATGATCTCATTGAGCAACAATAACTGGATTTAATTCTAAGCTGTTATTAACTCAGAACTTTTTAAATGATGTATAACATTGAGAGAATATGTAATATATGGAATAGCCCCCAATGTCTGATAACAATAAATTACTTTTTTTCTATGCTCATTGTGATTCTTCTAGGATTTATTCACCAACCACCCTAAATGTAGCATTAGACTAGTTACTTAATCTTCTTATGCCATTTTTATTATTATTACTGCTATTTATTTATAAAACACCTCCAAATCCCATAGTGCTGGCATAGTAAGTGCCACATAAGTACTGTGAACTTTTGTAAATTTAGTATGAGCCATGTGATCATTCGGTAAATGTTTTAGGGTAGCACATGCTTTTGTGCTAAATATTGTAGTTACCAATATTTATTCCAGTGTAATTAACCTGTTACAGTAAGTTAAGTTAGATAGCCCCAGTATTGTGGCTTCAAAAGCGCCATCTAAACTTTCATACAGAACTCTTGTGAATGCTGATGTCTCACTGTGCAGGAATTTGGCAGCCAGCAATCTAATAAAGGTATGATTAGGGATTAAGGTTAGTTTTAGGGTTTGATCTGTAGTTAGGTTGAGGTTTAACAAAATGCTGCTGTGCATTGCCCTCTTTGGCATGCAAGGGGTTAACAGAAAGATTCCCCTTGGCAGCAATTGCATGGTAGCCACTAAAACTTCCCAGCTGAGATATTTTGGCAACAACAATAATGCCAAAGTGTGACATTCTCTACAACAGTGTTTTTCAACTCCAGTCCTCAATTACCCCTAGCAGGTCAGATTTTCATGACATTTGAACTAGAGTACAGGTGAAATAATCAGCTGATGAGTAAGAACAGGTTTGTAACTATGGTTACTGATCAGCTGATTATTTAATCAGTGCTCTAGTTTAGATGTCACGAAAAGCTGGCCTCTTAGGGGTACTTGAGAACTGGAGTTGAAAGACACTTATCTACAACAACAGTTATAATGTAAATAGGACCAATATATTACTGTTCTGGTTGTAGAATTATCAATTAATACACTGAGATTTTAGTGATGAATAATGATCATATTGGACCAACTGCACTTAGTAGAAGTTGTCCTTATTCCAGTAGTGCCCTCACCTCAGGAAGCGATTGAGGTCTCCGTGCTTCATGTATTCAAACACCATGACAAGGGGCTCTCCGTCAGTGCAGACTCCATAAAATTTGACAATGTGCTCATGTTGTAGAACAGTGAGGAGTTCAGCCTCCCTCTGAAAGTCCTGGCGGGCATTTTCTGTTGCTTCCTTTAGAGCCTGAAATGTAAATAAAACAATAGCATTACTATTGTTTAATATGGCCTGGCTGGGTTCTTGAAAGGCCAACAAATAAAAAAAATAAAAAGTCTATGTCACCATCCTGTGTAAATTCAAAGACATATATTATAAACATTTGGTGAAATTCAGTACATTCATGAGCACAAATTGATGGTTTGTAGCAATGCAGTTAATATAAAATATTGAAATAATGCTCCCATAAGTATTGGATTTACATCTACTAACTCTTCCTCTGGGGATGTTTCATAATTATTCTAATTGCAGTAGTTTTCCAACAAAAATGGCAAACCTACTGTTTTATAAAATATATTTTGTAGCTTTAATAGTTAACTGAGCCAAAGAAATTTAGAGGAAGTAGGCGCGGACAACACAGAAGCTAAAAAGGCATTTTAATAGGTTATCACAAGTTCGTAGAAGGAGCAAAAGGAAAAAAACAGATTTTCTTTCAAACAGAAGTCACAATAAATATAAAATATACATCTTATGATTTGATTCTCCATCAAGGATTGGACACATAGAAGGGACTTCTAATTACTGAATATTTATTACCTTGGTTTGACTTTGGGGTTATTATTATTTTCTGCATTTCTCCTTAAATTTAGTAAAACACATATGTATTTTTTTTAATTTCTGAGTAGGATTTGCATTTAAATATTAATCTAAATAAGATAATATCAAATCATTTTTACTGTTTCTTCTTTTATTTTGTTAAAAAACATAATTTATGCTTACCTGATAAATTTATTTCTCTTGTAGTGTATCCAGTCCACGGATCATCCATTACTTGTGGGATATTCTCCTTCCAACAGGAAGTTGCAAGATGATCACCCACAGCAGAGCTGCTATATAGCTCCTCCCCTCACTGCCATATCCAGTCATTCGACCGAAACAAGACGAGAAAGGAGAAACCATAGGGTGCAGTGGTGACTGTAGTTTAATTAAAATTTAGACCTGCCTTAAAAGGACAGGGCGGGCCGTGGACTGGATACACTACAAGAGAAATAAATTTATCAGGTAAGCATAAATTATGTTTTCTCTTGTTAAGTGTATCCAGTCCATGGATCATCCATTACTTGTGGGATACCAATACCAAAGCTAAAGTACACGGATGATGGGAGGGACAAGGCAGGAACTTAAACGGAAGGAACCACTGCCTGTAGAACCTTTCTCCCAAAAACAGCCTCCGAAGAAGCAAAAGTGTCAAATTTGTAAAATTTTGAAAAGGTGTGAAGCGAAGACCAAGTCGCAGCCTTGCAAATCTGTTCAACAGAGGCCTCATTTTTAAAGGCCCAGGTGGAAGCCACAGCACTAGTAGAATGAGCTGTAATCCTTTCAGGGGGCTGCTGTCCAGCAGTCTCATAGGCTAAGCGTATTATGCTCCGAAGCCAAAAGGAGAGAGAGGTTGTCTAAGCTTTTTGACCTCTCCTCTGTCCAGAGTAAACGACAAACAGGGCAGATGTTTGACGAAAATCTTTAGTAGCCTGTAAGTAAAACTTCAAGGCACAGACTACGTCCAGATTATGCAAAAGACGTTCCTTCTTTGAAGAAGGATTAGGACACAATGATGGAACAACAATCTCTTTATTGATATTCCTGTTAGAAACCACCTTAGATAAAAACCCAGGTTTGGTACGCAGAACTACCTTGTCTGAATGAAAAATCAGATAAGGAGAATCACAATGTAAGGCAGATAACTCAGAGACTCTTCGAGCCGAGGAAATAGCCATCAAAAACAGAACTTTCCAAGATAAAAGTTTAATATCAGTGGAATGAAGGGGTTCAAACGGAACTCCCTGAAGAACTTTAAGAACCAAGTTTAAGCTCCACGGGGGAGCAACAGTTTTAAACACAGGCTTAATCCTAACCAAAGCCTGACAAAATGCCTGGACGTCTGGAACTTCTGCCAGACGCTTGTGCAAAAGAATAGACAGAGCAGAGATCTGTCCTTTTAAAGAACTAGCTGATAAGCCTTTGTCCAAACCCTCTTGGAGAAAGGACAATATCCTAGGAATCCTAACCTTACTCCATGAGTAACTCTTGGATTCACACCAATAAAGATATTTACGCCATATCTTATGGTAGATTTTCCTGGTGACAGGCTTCCGAGCCTGTATTAAGGTATCAATGACTGACTCGGAGAAGCCACGCCTTGATAGAATCAAGCGTTCAATCTCCATGCAGTCAGTCTCAGAGAAATTAGATTTGGATGATTGAAAGGACCTTGTATTAGAAGGTCCTGCCTCAGAGGCAGAGTCCATGGTGGAAGAGATGACATGTCCACTAGGTCTGCATACCAGGTCCTGCGTGGCCACGCAGGCACTATCAGAATCACCGATGCTCTCTCCTGTTTGATTTTGGCAATCAGTCGAGGGAGCAGAGGAAACGGTGGAAACACATAGGCCAGGTTGAAGAACCAAGGAGCTGCTAGAGCATCTATCAGCGTTGCTGCCGGGTCCCTGGACCTGGATCCGTAACAAGGAAGCTTGGCGTTCTGGTGAGATGCCATGAGATCCAGTTCTGGTTTGCCCCAACGATGGACCAGTTGAGCAAACACCTCCGGATGGAGTTCCCACTCCCCCGGATGAAAAGTCTGACGACTTAGAAAATCCGCCTCCCAGTTCTCTACGCCTGGGATGTGGATTGCTGACAGGTGGCAAGAGTGAGACTTTGCCCAGCGAATTATCTTTGAGACTTCTAACATCGCTAGGGAACTCCTGGTTCCCCCTTGATGGTTGATGTAAGCCACAGTCGTGATGTTGTCCGACTGAAATCTGATGAACCTCAGTGTTGCTAACTGAGGCCAAGCTAGAAGAGCATTGAATATTGCTCTTAACTCCAGAATATTTATTGGGAGGGGTTTCTCCTCCTGAGTCCACGATCCCTGAGCCTTCAGGGAGTTCCAGACTGCGCCCCAACCTAGAAGGCTGGCATCTGCTGTTACAATCGTCCAATCTGGCCTGCGAAAGGTCATACCCTTGGACAGATGGACCCGAGAAAGCCACCAGAGAAGAGAATCTCTGGTCTCTTGATCCAGATCTAGTAGAGGGGACAAATCTGAGTAATCCCCATTCCACTGACTTAGCATGCATAATTGCAGCGGTCTGAGATGCAGGCGCGCAAATGGCACTATGTCCATTGCCGCTACCATTAAGCCGATTACTTCCATGCACTGAGCCACTGACGGGCGTGGAATGGAATGAAGGACACGGCAAGCATTTAGAAGTTTTGATAACCTGGACTCCGTCAGGTAAATTTTCATCTCTACAGAATCTATAAGAGTCCCAAGGAAGGAGACTCTTGTGAGTGGTGATAGAGAACTCTTTTCCACGTTCACTTTCCACCCATGCGACCTCAGAAATGCCAGAACTATCTCTGTATGAGACTTGGCAATTTGAAAGCTTGACGCCTGTATCAGGATGTCGTCTAGATACGGAGCCACCGCTATGCCTCGCGGTCTTAGAACCGCCAGAAGTGAGCCCAGAACCTTTGTAAAAATTCTCGGGGCAGTGGCCAACCCGAAGGGAAGAGCTACAAATTGGTAATGCCTGTCTAGAAAGGCAAACCATTGATGATGATCTTTGTGAATCGGTATGTGAAGGTAGGCATCCTTTATCATGGGTAGGATGGTCCGAATAGTTTCCATTTTGAATGATGGAACTCTGAGGAATTTGTTTAAGATCTTCAGATCCAAGATTGGTCTGAATGTTCCCTCTTTCTTGGGAACCACAAACAGATTTCAATAAAATCCCTGTCCTTGTTCCGTCCGCGGAACTGGATGGATCACTCCCATTACTAGGAGGTCTTGCACACAGCTTAGGAATGCCTCTTTCTTTATCTGGTTTGCTGATAACCTTGAAAGATGAAATCTCCCTTGTGGAGGAGAAGCTTTGAAGTCCAGAAGATATCCCTGAGATATGATCTCCAACGCCCAGGGATCCTGAACATCTCTTGCCCATGCCTGGGAGAAGAGAGAAAGTCTGCCCCCCACTAGATCCATTTCCGGATAGGGGGCCGTTCCTTCATGTTGTCTTGGGGGCAGCAGCAGGCTTTCTGGCCTGCTTGCCCTTGTTCCAGGACTGGTTAGATTTCCAGGCCTGTCTGGAATGAGCAACAGTTCCCTCTTGTTTTGAAGCAGAGGAAGTTGATGCTGCTCCTGCCTTGAAATTTCGAAAGGCACGAAAATTAGACTGTTTGGCCTTTGATTTGGCCCTGTCCTGGGGAAGGGTATGACCCTTGCCTCCAGTAATGTCAGCAATAATTTCCTTCAAGCCAGGCCCGAATAAGGTCTGCCCCTTGAAAGGAATGTTGAGTAATTTAGACTTTGAAGTCACGTCAGCTGACCAGGATTTAAGCCATAGCGCCCTACGCGCCTGGATGGCGAATCCGGAATTCTTAGACGTTAGTTTAGTCAAATGAACAATGGCATCAGAAACAAATGAGTTAGCTAGCTTAAGCGTTCTAAGCTTGTCAATAATTTCATTCAATGGCGCTGTCTGGAGGGCCTCTTCCAGGGCCTCAAACCAGAATGCCGCCGCAGCAGTGACAGGCGCAATGCATGCAAGGGGCTGTAAAATAAAACCTTGTTGAATAAACATTTTCTTAAGGTAACCCTCCAATTTTTTATCCATTGGATCTGAAAAAGCACAACTGTCCTCAACCGGGATAGTGGTACGCTTTGCTAAAGTAGAAACTGCTCCCTCCACCTTAGGGACCGTCTGCCATAAGTCCCGTGTAGTGGCGTCTATTGGAAACATTTTTCTAAATATAGGAGGTGGGGAAAAGGGCACACCGGGTCTATCCCACTCCTTGCTAATAATTTCTGTAAGCCTTTTAGGTATAGGAAAAGCGTCAGTACACACCGGCACCGCATAGTATCTATCCAGCCTACACAATTTCTCTGGAATTGCAACTGTGTTACAGTCATTCAGAGCAGCTAATACCTCCCCAAGCAATACACGTAGGTTCTCAAGCTTAAATTTAAAATTAGAAATCTCTGAATCAGGTTTCGGTTTCCCCGAGTCAGAGATGTCACCCACAGACTGAAGCTCTCCGTCCTCATGTTCTGCATACTGTGACGCAGTATCAGACATGGCTCTAACAGCATTTGCGCGCTCTGTATCTCTCCTAACCCCAGAGCTATCACGCTTGCCTCTTAATTCAGGCAATCTAGATAATACCTCTGACAGGGTATTATTCATGATTGCAGCCATGTCCTGCAAGGTAATCGCTATGGGCGTCCCTGATGTAATTGGCGCCATATTAGCGTGCGTCCCCTGAGCGGGAGGCGAAGGGTCTGACACGTGGGGAGAGTTAGTCGGCATAACTTCCCCCTCGACAGAACCCTCTGGTGATAATTATTTTATAGATAAAGACTGATCTTTAATGTTTAAGGTGAAATCAATACATTTAGTACACATTCTCCTATGGGGCTCCACCATGGCTTTCAAACATAATGAACAAGTAGGTTCCTCTGTGTCAGACATGTTTAAACAGACTAGCAATGAGACTAACAAGCTTGGAAAACACTTTAAAACAAGTTTACAAGCAATATAAAAAACGTTACTGCGCCTTTAAGAAACACAAATTTTCCCAAATTTTGAAATAACAGTGAAAAAATGCAGTTACACTAACGAAATTTTTACAGTGTATGTAATAAGTTAGCAGAGCATTGCACCCACTTGCAAATGGATGATTAACCCCTTAATACCAAAAACAGAATATCAAATGACAAAAACGTTTTTTAAACAGTCACAACAACTGCCACAGCTCTACTGTGGCTTTTTACCTCCCTCAATACGACTTTTGAAGCCTTTTGAGCCCTTCAGAGAAGTCCTGGATCATGCAGGAAGAAGCTGGATGTCTGTGTCTGTAATTTTTGCTGTGCAAAAAAACGCCAAAATAGGCCCCTCCCACTCATATTACAACAGTGGGAAGCCTCAGGGAACTGTTTCTAGGCAAAATTCAAGCCAGCCATGTGGAAAAAACTAGGCCCCAATAAGTTTTATCACCAATCATATGTAAAAAACGATTAAACATGCCAGCAAACGTTTTAAAATACACTTTTATAAGAGTATGTATCTCTATTAATAAGCCTGATACCAGTCGCTATCACTGCATTTAAGGCTTTACTTACATTACTTCGGTATCAGCAGCATTTTCTAGCAAATTCCATCCCTAGAAAAATATTTTAACTGCACATACCTTATTACAGGAAAACCTGCATGCTATTCCCCCTCTGAAGTTACCTCACTCCTCAGAATATGTGAGAACAGCAAAGGATCTTAGTTACTTCTGCTAAGATCATAGAAAACGCAGGCAGATTCTTCTTCTAAATACTGCCTGAGATAAACAGTACACTCCGTTACCATTTAAAAATAACAAACTTTTGATTGAAGAAATAAACTAAGTATAAAACACCACAGTCCTCTTACGACCTCCATCTTAGTTGAGAGTTGCAAGAGAATGACTGGATATGGCAGTGAGGGGAGGAGCTATATAGCAGCTCTGCTGTGGGTGATCCTCTTGCAACTTCCTGTTGGGAAGGAGAATATCCCACAAGTAATGGATGATCCGTGGACTGGATACACTTAACAAGAGAAATACATATTTCTGTACTGCACAGTTTTCTTACCAGAAAGGCAATGAAAAGAATGTTATACTTTTGCAAGAACACTAGATGGCAGCACTTTTTCCTGCCATCTAGTGCTCCAGACATGTGCAAAGAACACCATGAGAATGAAGCAAAATTGATAATAGAAGTAAATTGGAAAGTTTTTTCTTAACTGAACGCTCTGTCTGAATCCCGAAAAAAAAATTTGGTTGTCACGTCCCTTTAAATTTAAATATTTATTACATATTTTTAAGGAAAAAATAAATTCAACATGATTAAATTCTCCTTTTTTTTTTTATACCCGTGATATTAAAGTATAGAATCTAATAAAGAAAATACAACATTAGCCATATACTTTAATGAAAATAAAAATGGACTTTCTATGGCAAACTTTTACCTCATAAAAATGCAACATTCTTATGCCAATAGCGAAAAAAGTTGTAGGGTATATGGGCATGGAAATAAGCTTCATGCCTTGATGCCCATGATAACTGACAGTTTAGACTTGGCTGGGGAGGAGCACGGTGAAATTTGCCTTTCGCAAAATGTATATTGTTAAACTCTAGTTTATGGCAATTTTAACCTTTTACATTAAAGGGACATTAAACCCAAATATTTTCTTTCATGATTCAGATAGAGAATACCATTTTAAACAACTTTCTTATTTACTTCTATTATCTAATTTGCTTAATTCTCTTGATATTCTTTCCTCAAAAGCATATCTAGATAGGCCCAGTCACTTCTGATTGGTGGCTGCACATATTTGCCCTGTGATTGGCTCACCCATGTGCATTGCTATTTCTTTAACACAGGATATCTAAAGAATGAAGCAAATTAGATAATAGAAGTAAATTGGAATGTTGTTTAAAATTGTATTCTCTACCTGAATCATGAAAGAAAAATGTTAGGTTTCATATCCCTTTAAGTATTGGTAAGTGAAATGCCTACACTATACTGATCCTTTCATTCTGCTCTAACGTCAGTGATGCGTGAATTTGAGATTACTCATCTAGTAATTTTCTGTTTGTTGGTATCCGACTGTATCTATGTTTCACTTACAATGGTCTATAATGCCAGTTAACTCACCTTTACAGCCACTAATGTTTTCTCATTCTCAGTGGTAAGGTTGTAGCACTCAGCCAAATACACTTTACCAAAAGCTCCTTCTCCGAGCTCCCATTTTGGCACAATGTCCCTCCGTTTGATATGTTGGACACCTACAAAAAAGTTTGACAGCTATCATTACCTTCTAAGATATTCTTACTTAGAGAGTATTGTCATATTCTGCACAAGGAATAAAACATTGAGAAAAACAAGCAAAAGTGTCACTGATGGTACTGAGGATTGTTTTGTAAGATATTACAATGGGTAATAGAGATATAAGTCAAGAGACGATGAAAAGATTCAGGAGTGTCAGAATTGAGGAATTGAGGAAACATGGCCAAAGGGATATGGAAGTGATGCATTTTGTTTAAAGGGACATAAAACCCCAATCATTCTTTCTTTATTTATATAGAGCTTGCAATTTTAATCAACTTTCCAATTAACTTCTATTATCTAATTAGCATTGTTCTCTTTGCATCCTTTGTTAATAATCATACTTAGGCTCAAGAGCAGCAATACACTACTAGTTTCTGATTGGTGGCTGCACGTATATGTCTTTGTCATTGGCTCAGAATATATTTTCTGCTGACTCCCAGTGGTGCATTGCTGCTCCTTCAACCAAGGATACCAAGAGAATGAAGCAAAGTTGAGTAGAAGTAAATTGAAGGTTGTGTAAAATGGTGTGTTCATCTGATTTAGCACAATCTAGCTTTTATAGTATTTCTCACAGTAATGCTTTAGTCTCACACAGGAGCTGGTGGGAACTTGCTGCCATAGAATTGAAGAGATCAAGAGTACTTTTAACAAAACAAAAATGAACTATGCATACTTGTTTTATGCAGGCTGGGATGGAAGTGATACATTAAAGGGACATTAAACACTAACTAAATGCTAGATTTGATGATGTATTCAAAGAAAAGATTAGTCTGAGAATAACATGTAGATGTATCTTTTAAAGTTTCATTAACTGTTTAAATATTGATACAATAATTATAAAGTTTTAGTGTCTATAAAACGATGGGAGCTGCCATGTTGTAACTTAGGTTACCTTCTCTGCTGTAACCAATTAGGGACAGTTATAAATAGGTCACTAGAGTGTGCAGCCAATAGCTGTGTGTAATATAACAGTGTTCTGCACTTCCATTTCTAACAGGAACTGAAAAGCTCAAAATTTCAGAATGGAATTACAGGAAAAAGGGGTCAAAAGAAATAATGAATGTATATTGCAGAGGTTTTTTATACATACGATTTATCATTTTATACTACCATCTCAATGTGTTTAATGTCCCTTTAATGCATAAGTTCCCACTCATGGGATGTTTTTTATCTATGTTCAATATCTTATATGGAAAGAATATACTGGAAATATATAAGTGAGGTTGACTTACATCAGCATATTCCAAAGTGCTATAATCAAGAACATAGTTATTGTGTGAGACTGATAGGCAATTTTAAACAGATAAAGTATGGGGGGTCCCTTACTATAGGCTACAGTTAGTATCTCAAGTTGAGAACTTTTTGTTCACTGTGCTCTACTAGACACCTACTAAAAAGATTATAAAATATATTAAAGATAAACGGTGAAAGCTTAGAACAAGAATAAGGGCAATGGCTTGAGGGAATATACAAGAGCCGTAGTTTGTACAGGAAGAGGAGATAATGAGAGGAAAACGAGGCGTGAGGCACTGGAGCAATTAAAGGCAAAACGGGAGTATTTAAAAGTGGTGAAGAAATGTAAGGGAGCGAGGAGCATAAAAGTAAGGATAGGTAGCCGGTATTATTGTGGAAAAATAACCAGAAATTTCATGGACTTCTATAAATCAATGCTAGAGGGAAGGTAGAAGCACAAAGTGACTCACAAGCATCACAGAAATATTGTGGGTTCTCTATGAAGTTGGGTTTCATGCCGTCCAGTTTCCCTTCAGTTGAGGTCAAAGGGCTTGCTCCGAAGTTCATGAAATGGAGAGACATAGCCAGGTCATCTTCCTGAGCCAGCACAGCCGCTCCTAAAGACAACGTCACAGAATCAGGTTATGTTCACAAAACACATAAAGCTGTAATTACACTAGTAATGTGCTCAGTAGAGTTTTGTACTTTTATCTTCCATACTGGCCTCCTTTCTAGTCCATAAACTCATAGTATGGAGCTTGGGTAATTTTTCAATCCAGTCCAATCCAATGACCATTTTTTAGTAAATCCGCTCAAATAGCTTATACACTACTTCATTTTTTTTTCTTGCTTATTATTGAAAACAATGCACACATATACATGAATAAATAAAAAGTTCACAGCCTATACATAAATACATATAGATATACAGTATATATGAATTGTAAATAACACAAACAGGATCTTTTGCACATGACATTGGTAACGTCATGCACAAAAGATCCTGTTATTTTTTTTACATTGAAACATACCAAAATGCCACGATTTTGATTGGACAACGGCAAAAATGTCAAAAAAAAATCTTAGTGTCGGGGCTGCCAGAGAGTTTGCAATAGCAAAGTAGCGTTTATATATAAGTTACTAAAGTTTTACATTGTGTGTTTTTATCAATTAAACTAATATTATTGTTAAATTTTACATTGAATTGCAAAAAGTAAAGGTTTTAAATTTACCATCACTTTAAAAAACCTTATATTTACTACACTTTTTAAAATATCAAAGACCATTTATTTTCTTTGTTTTATTTCTCAAAAAAAATCTGTCATCTTAGTAACTTATGATTACAATAGCAAAGAGTATTTTAAATAATTATTATATAATTGTACTAAACATTTATGAAAACAAAGGGCCGAGTATAAATTGTTGGTGCTCATTTTAGGCTGCACTACATACCCTACCCCCTATATTTATTTAATGCTAATGAACTTACACCTAGATTACGAGTTTTGTCAGTAAAGACCTGCGGGGCTAACGAGCCTTTTTTTTCCAGCGCTCCCTTTAGCCAACGCTGGTATTACAAGTTTTCTGAATGGCTGCGCTAGCCTCAGAAAAGTGAGCGTGGAGCCAAATCTAGCTCCACTTCAACCCTCAATACCAGCGTTGCTTACGGTAGCGGTAAGATGGAAAAACGTGCTTGTGCACGATTTCCCCATAGGATACAATGGGGCTGAGCTGGCTGAAAAAAAACCTAACACCTGCAAAAAAGCAGCGCTCAGCTCCTAACGCAGCCCCATTGTTTCCTATGGGGAAATTAATTTTATGTCTGCACCTAATACCCTAACATGAACCCGAGTATAACCAGCCCTAATCTTACACTTATTAACCCCTAATCTTCCGCCCCCGCTATCGCCGCCACCTACATTATCCCTATGAACCCCTAATCTGCTGCCCCCAACATCGCCGACACCTATATTATATTTATTAACCCCTAATCTGCCGCACCCAACGTTGCCGCCACCTACCTACACTTATTAACCCTTAATCTACTGACCGGACATCGCCACCACTATAATAAATGTATTAACCCCAAAACCGCCGCACTCCCGCCTCGCAAACACTATAATAAATTGTATTAACCCATAATCTGCCCTCCCTAACATCGCCGCCACCTACCTACAATTATTAACCCCTAATCTCCCGCCCCCAACGTCAACGCTACTATAATAAAGTTATTAACCCCTAAACCTAAGTCTAACCCTAACACCCCCCTAACTTAAATACAGGGGGCTTAGATTAGGTGTAATTAGATTAAAATTCTTGTAATTTTTTTATTTTTTTGTAATTTAGTGTTTGTTTTTTTGTAATATAGTTTAGTTTATTTAATTGTATTTTAGTTTAGATCATTGTAGTTAATTTATTTAATTAATTTATTGATAGTGTAGTGTTAGGTTAGGATTTATTTTACAGGTAATTTTGTAATTATTTTAACTAGGTAGCTATTAAATAGTTATTAACTATTTAATAGCTATTGTACCTAATTAAAATAAATACAAAGTTGCCTGTAAAATAAATATAAATCCTAAAATAGCTACAATGTAATTATTAAATTATATTGTAGCTATCTTATGGTTTATTTCTCCAACATAGGTGTGTCCGGTCCACGGCGTCATCCTTACTTGTGGGATATTCTCTTCCCCAACAGGAAATGGCAAAGAGCCCAGCAAAGCTGGTCACATGATCCCTCCTAGGCTCCGCCTACCCCAGTCATTCTCTTTGCCGTTGTACAGGCAACATCTCCACGGAGATGGCTTAGAGTTTTTTAGTGTTTAACTGTAGTTTTTATTATTCAATCAAGAGTTTGTTATTTTGAAATAGTGCTGGTATGTACTATTTACTCAGAAACAGAAAAGAGATGAAGATTTCTGTTTGTATGAGGAAAATGATTTTAGCAACCGTCACTAAAATCCATGGCTGTTCCACACAGGACTGTTGAGAGCAATTAACTTCAGTTGGGGGAACAGTGAGCAGTCTCTTGCTGCTTGAGGTATGACACATTCTAACAAGACGATGTAATGCTGGAAGCTGTCATTTTCCCTCTGGGATCCGGTAAGCCATGTTTATTACGATTGTAAATAAGGGCTTCAAAAAGGGCTTATTAAGACTGTAGACTTTTTTTGGGCTAAATCGATTGATTATTAACACATATTTAGCCTTGAGGAATCATTTTATCTGGGTATTTTGATATAATAATATCGGCAGGCACTGTTTTAGACACCTTATTCTTTAGGGGCTTTCCCAAAGCATAGGCAGAGCCTCATTTTCGCGCCGGTGTTGCGCACTTGTTTTTGAGAGGCATGGCATGCAGTCGCATGTGAGAGGAGCTCTGATACTTAGAAAAGACTTTCTGAAGGCGTCATTTGGTATCGTATTCCCCTTGGGGCTTGGTTGGGTCTCAGCAAAGCAGATACCAGGGACTGTAAAGGGGTTAAAGTTCAAAACGGCTCCGGTTCCGTTATTTTAAGGGTTAAAGCTTCCAAATTTGGTGTGCAATACTTTTAAGGCTTTAAGACACTGTGGTGAAAATTTGGTAAATTTTGAACAATTCCTTCATGTTTTTTCGCATTTGCAGTAATAAAGTGTGTTCAGTTTAAAATTTAAAGTGACAGTAACGGTTTTATTTTAAAACGTTTTTTGTACTTGTTATCAAGTTTATGCCTGTTTAACATGTCTGAACTACCAGATAGACTGTGTTCTGAATGTGGGGAAGCCAGAATTCCTATTCATTTAAATAAATGTGATTTATGTGACAATGACAATGATGCCCAAGATGATTCCTCAAGTGAGGGGAGTAAGCATGGTACTGCATCATTCCCTCCTTCGTCTACACGAGTCTTGCCCACTCAGGAGGCCCCTAGTACATCTAGCGCGCCAATACTCCTTACTTTGCAACAATTAACGGCTGTAATGGATAATTCTGTCAAAAACATTTTAGCCAAAATGAACACTTATCAGCGTAAGCGCGACTGCTCTGTTTTAGATACTGAAGAGCATGACGACGCTGATATTAATATTTCTGAAGGGCCCCTAACTCAGTCTGATGGGGCCAGGGAGGTTTTGTCTGAGGGAGAAATTACTGATTCAGGGAACATTTCTCAACAAGCTGAACCTGATGTGATTGCATTTAAATTTAAGTTGGAACATCTCCGCATTCTGCTTAAGGAGGTATTATCCACTCTGGATGATTGTGACAAGTTGGTCATCCCAGAGAAACTATGTAAAATGGACAAGTTCCTAGAGGTGCCGGGGCTCCCAGAAGCTTTTCCTATACCCAAGCGGGTGGCGGACATTGTTAATAAAGAATGGGAAAGGCCCGGTATTCCTTTCGTCCCTCCCCCCATATTTAAAAAATTGTTTCCTATGGTCGACCCCAGAAAGGACTTATGGCAGACAGTCCCCAAGGTCGAGGGAGCGGTTTCCACTTTAAACAAACGCACCACTATACCCATAGAGGATAGTTGTGCTTTCAAAGATCCTATGGATAAAAAATTAGAAGGTTTGCTTAAAAAGATGTTTGTTCAGCAGGGTTACCTTCTACAACCAATTTCATGCATTGTCCCTGTCGCTACAGCCGCATGTTTCTGGTTCGATGAGCTGATAAAGGCGGTCGACAGTGATTCTCCTCCTTATGAGGAGATTAAGGACAGAATCAATGCTCTCAAATTGGCTAATTCTTTCACCCTAGACGCCACTTTGCAATTGGCTAGGTTAGCGGCTAAGAATTCTGGGTTTGCTATTGTGGCGCGCAGAGCGCTTTGGTTGAAATCTTGGTCGGCTGATGCGTCTTCCAAGAACAAGCTACTTAACATTCCTTTCAAGGGGAAAACGCTGTTTGGCCCTGACTTGAAAGAGATTATCTCGGATATCACTGGGGGTAAGGGCCACGCCCTTCCTCAGGATCGGCCTTTCAAGGCAAAAAATAAACCTAATTTTCGTCCCTTTCGTAGAAACGGACCAGCCCAAAGTGCTACGTCCTCTAAGCAAGAGGGTAATACTTCTCAAGCCAAGCCAGCTTGGAGACCAATGCAAGGCTGGAACAAGGGAAAGCAGGCCAAGAAACCTGCCACTGCTACCAAGACAGCATGAAATGTTGGCCCCCGATCCGGGACCGGATCTGGTGGGGGGCAGACTCTCTCTCTTCGCTCAGGCTTGGGCAAGAGATGTTCTGGATCCTTGGGCGCTAGAAATAGTCTCCCAAGGTTATCTTCTGGAATTCAAGGGACTTCCCCCAAGGGGGAGGTTCCACAGGTCTCAGTTGTCTTCAGACCACATAAAAAGACAGGCATTCTTACATTGTGTAGAAGACCTGTTAAAAATGGGAGTGATTCATCCCGTTCCATTAAGGGAACAAGGGATGGGGTTCTACTCCAATCTGTTTATAGTTCCCAAAAAAGAGGGAACGTTCAGACCAATCTTAGATCTCAAGATCTTAAACAAGTTTCTCAAGGTTCCATCGTTCAAGATGGAAACCATTCGAACTATTCTTCCTTCCATCCAGGAAGGTCAATTCATGACCACGGTGGATTTAAAGGATGCGTATCTACATATTCCTATCCACAAGGAACATCATCGGTTCCTGAGTTCGCATTCCTGGACAAACATTACCAGTTCGTGGCGCTTCCTTTCGGATTAGCCACTGCTCCAAGGATTTTCACAAAGGTACTAGGGTCCCTTCTAGCTGTGCTAAGACCAAGGGGCATTGCTGTAGTACCTTACTTGGACGACATTCTGATTCAAGCGTCGTCCCTTCCTCAAGCAAAGGCTCACACGGACATTGTCCTGGCCTTTCTCAGATCTCACGGATGGAAAGTGAACGTGGAAAAGAGTTCTCTATCTCCGTCAACAAGGGTTCCCTTCTTGGGAACAATAATAGACTCCTTAGAAATGAGGATTTTTCTGACAGAGGCCAGAAAAACAAAACTTCTAGACTCTTGTCGGATACTCCATTCCGTTCCTCTTCCTTCCATAGCTCAGTGCATGGAAGTGATCGGGTTGATGGTAGCGGCAATGGACATAGTTCCTTTTGCACGCATTCATCTAAGACCATTACAACTGTGCATGCTCAGTCAGTGGAATGGGGACTATACAGACTTGTCTCCGAAGATACAAGTAAATCAGAGGACCAGAGACTCACTCCGTTGGTGGCTGTCCCTGGACAACCTGTCACGAGGGATGACATTCCGCAGACCAGAGTGGGTCATTGTCACGACCGACGCCAGTCTGATGGGCTGGGGCGCGGTCTGGGGATCCCTGAAAGCTCAGGGTCTTTGGTCTCGGGAAGAATCTCTTCTACCGATAAATATTCTGGAACTGAGAGCGATATTCAATGCTCTCAAGGCTTGGCCTCAGCTAGCGAGGGCCAAGTTCATACGGTTTCAATCAGACAACATGACAACTGTTGCGTACATCAACCATCAGGGGGGAACAAGGAGTTCCCTGGCGATGGAAGAAGTGACCAAAATCATTCTATGGGCGGAGTCTCACTCCTGCCACCTGTCTGCTATCCACATCCCAGGAGTGGAAAATTGGGAAGCGGATTTTCTGAGTCGTCAGACATTGCATCCGGGGGAGTGGGAACTCCATCCGGAAATCTTTGCCCAAGTCACTCAGCGGTGGGGCATTCCAGACATGGATCTGATGGCCTCTCGTCAGAACTTCAAAGTTCCTTGCTACGGGTCCAGATCCAGGGATCCCAAGGCGGCTCTAGTGGATGCACTAGTAGCACCTTGGACCTTCAAACTAGCTTATGTGTTCCCACCGTTTCCTCTCATCCCCAGGCTGGTAGCCAGGATCAATCAGGAGAGGGCGTCGGTGATCTTGATAGCTCCTGCGTGGCCACGCAGGACTTGGTACGCAGATCTGGTGAATATGTCATCGGCTCCTCCTTGGAAGCTACCTTTGAGACGAGACCTTCTTGTTCAGGGTCCGTTCGAACATCCGAATCTGGTTTCACTCCAGCTGACTGCTTGGAGATTGAACGCTTGATCTTATCGAAGCGAGGATTCTCAGATTCTGTTATCGATACTCTTGTTCAGGCCAGAAAGCCTGTAACTAGAAAGATTTACCACAAAATTTGGAAAAAATATATCTGTTGGTGTGAATCTAAAGGATTCCCTTGGGACAAGGTTAAGATTCCTAGGATTCTATCCTTCCTTCAAGAAGGATTGGAAAAAGGATTATCTGCAAGTTCCCTGAAGGGACAGATTTCTGCCTTGTCTGTGTTACTTCACAAAAAGCTGGCCGCTGTGCCAGATGTTCAAGCCTTTGTTCAGGCTCTGGTTAGAATTAAGCCTGTTTACAAACCTTTGACTCCTCCTTGGAGTCTCAATTTAGTTCTTTCAGTTCTTCAGGGGGTTCCGTTTGAACCCTTGCATTCCGTTGATATTAAGTTATTATCTTGGAAAGTTTTGTTTTTAGTTGCAATTTCTTCTGCTAGAAGAGTTTCAGAATTATCTGCTCTGCAGTGTTCTCCTCCTTATCTGGTGTTCCATGCAGATAAGGTGGTTTTACGTACTAAACCTGGTTTTCTTCCAAAAGTTGTTTCTAACAAAAACTTTAACCAGGAGATTATCGTACCTTCTCTGTGTCCGAAACCAGTTTCAAAGAAGGAACGTTTGTTGCACAATTTGGATGTTGTTCGCGCTCTAAAATTCTATTTAGATGCTACAAAGGATTTTAGACAAACATCTTCCTTGTTTGTTGTTTATTCTGGTAAAAGGAGAGGTCAAAAAGCAACTTCTACCTCTCTCTCTTTTTGGATTAAAAGCATCATCAGATTGGCTTACGAGACTGCCGGACGGCAGCCTCCCGAAAGAATCACGGCTCATTCCACTAGGGCTGTGGCTTCCACATGGGCCTTCAAGAACGAGGCTTCTGTTGATCAGATATGTAGGGCAGCGACTTGGTCTTCACTGCACACTTTTACCAAATTTTACAAGTTTGATACTTTTGCTTCTTCTGAGGCTATTTTTGGGAGAAAGGTCTTGCAAGCCGTGGTGCCTTCCATTTAGGTGACCTGATTTGCTCCCTCCCTTCATCCGTGTCCTAAAGCTTTGGTATTGGTTCCCACAAGTAAGGATGACGCCGTGGACCGGACACACCTATGTTGGAGAAAACAGAATTTATGTTTACCTGATAAATTACTTTCTCCAACGGTGTGTCCGGTCCACGGCCCGCCCTGGTTTTTTTAATCAGGTCTGATAATTTATTTTCTTTAACTACAGTCACCACGGTACCATATGGTTTCTCCTATGCAAATATTCCTCCTTAACGTCGGTCGAATGACTGGGGTAGGCGGAGCCTAGGAGGGATCATGTGACCAGCTTTGCTGGGCTCTTTGCCATTTCCTGTTGGGGAAGAGAATATCCCACAAGTAAGGATGACGCCGTGGACCGGACACACCGTTGGAGAAAGTAATTTATCAGGTAAACATAAATTCTGTTTTTATAGGTAAGTATTTAGTTTTAAATAGGATTAATTTATTTAATGATAGTAATTTTATTTAGATTTATTAAAATTATATTTAAGTTAGGGGGGTGTTAGGGTTAGGGTTAGACTTAGGTTTAGGGGTTAATAACTTTATTATAGTAGCATTGACATTGGGGACGGGAGATTAGGGGTTAATAATTGTAGGTAGGTGGCGGTGATGTTAGGGAGAGCAGATTAGGGGTTAATACAATTTATTATAGTGTTTGTGAGGCGGGAGTGCGGCGGTTTAGGGGTTAATACATTTATTATAGTGGCGGCGATGTCCGGTCGGCAGATTAGGGGTTAATAATTGTAGGTAGGTGGCGGCGATGTTAGGAAGGGCAGATTAGGGGTTAATACAATTTATTATAGTGTTTGCGAGGCGGAAGTGTGGCGGTTTAGGGGTTAATACATTTATTATAGTGGCGGCAATGTCCAGTCGGCAGATTAGGGGTTAATAAGTGTAGGTAGGTGGCGGCGATGTTCAGGGGGGGGGCAGATTATGCGTTAATAAATATAATGTAGGTGTCGGCGATGTTAGGGGCAGCAGATTAGGGGTTCATAGGGATAATGTAGGTGGCGGCGATGTCCGGTCGGCAGATTAGGGGTTAAATAATTTAATTATAGTGTTTGCGATGTGGGGGGGCCTCGGTTTAGGGGTTCATATGTAGTTTATGGGTGTTAGTGTACTTTGTAGCACTGTAGTTAAGAGTTTTATGTTCCGACGTTAGCGCATAAAACTCTTAACTACTGACTTTTATATGCGGTGGGAGTCTTGAAGGTAGAGGCTCTACCGCTCAATTTCTCCAAGACTCGTAATACCAGCGTTAGGCAAATCCCATTAAAAAGATAGGATACGCAATTGACGTAGGGGGATTTGCGGTAGCCTCGAGTCGCGGAGGCTCGTAATACCAGCGTTAGATAAAAAGCAGCGTTGGGACCTCTCAACGCTGCTTTTTAAGGCTAACGCAAAACTCGTAATCTCGCCGTTAGTTTTTATAATATGTATCTTAGTAACACTTAAAGGGATAGTAAAGTCCAAATTAAACTTTCATAATTCAGATAGGTCATGTCATTTTAAACAACTTTATAATCTACTTTTATCATCAAATTTGCTTTGTTCTCTTTGTATGCTTAGTTGAAAGCTAAACCTAGGTAGGCTCATATGCTAATTTCTAAGCCCTTGAAGGCCGCATCTTATCTGAATGCATTTGTCAATTTTTCACATCTAGAAGGCGTTATCTCATGTGTTTCATATAAATAACTTTGCTCATGCACGTGGAGTTATTTAAGAGTCAGTACTAATTGCCTGAAATGTAAGTCTGTCAAAAGATCTGAGATAAGGAGGCAGTCTGCAGAAGCTTAGATACAAGGTAATCACAGAGGTAAAAGTATATTTCTATAACAGTGTTGGTTATGCAAAACTGGGGAATGGTAAATAAAGGGATTATCTATCTTTTTAAACAATAACATTTTTGGTGTTTACTATCCCATTAACCCCTTAACGACCGAGGACGTTCCGGGTAAGTCCTCAAAAAAAAGGCAGTTAATGCCTGAGGACGTACCCTGCACGTCCTTGGTGTGGAAAGCAGTTGGAAGCGATCCTGCTCGCTTCCAGCTGCTTTACGGTTATTGCAGTGATGCCTCAATATGGAGGCATCCTGCAATAACTCTAGATGGCCATCCGATGCAGAGAGAGCCACTCTGTGGCCCTCTCTGCACCGGACATCGATGGCCGGTATCGTTGGTGGGTGGGAGCCGACTTGGGAGGCGGGTGGGCGGCCATCGATGGGCCGGGTAATGTAGGGGGGGGGGCGGGATCGGGGGCGGGGCCGATGGGGCGCGTGCACGGCGGGCGGCGGGCGGGCGCGTGCACAGGGCGAGAGCGGGTGGAAACCGCTACACTACAGAAAAGACTGTGCTAAAAGTGTCAGAAAAAAGTTTTTATTTAAAAAAAAAAAAAAAAAATCAAAGGTATCTAGGTGGGGGTTTGTTCTTTGGTGGGGGGGAGCTACACTACAGAAAATGGGAAAAAAATAAAAAAGCAACTGTTTTTTTTCTAAACTGGGTACTGGCAGACAGCTGCCAGTACCCAAGATGGCGGCCATTAAGGCAGAGGGGGAGGGTTAGAGAGCTGTTTGGTGGGGGATCAGTCAGGTTGGGGGCTAAGGGGGGCTCCTACACAGCAGCATATGTAAATATGCTTAAAAAAAAAAGCCTAAATATATGTTTTATTTTAGTACTGGCAGAGTTGTACATTTATGTCTGACCCTTTTGTCTAATTAAAATTAAAAATGTCAAATTAAAACATAATTTTTAAATATCCATATAATTTTATTAAATATGTGTGTGTTTTACATGTATTAAAAATATTTTCAATTTAGTAATACTAGTTGTAAAGAGTATTTGACCCTTTATGCCAAGCAGGAGAAACAATAACAAACCAAAAGTCATTATTGACAGACATTCTAATGGCTAGGGAAGGGCGAATGTTTTGCAACATTCATTTTGAATTTCAAATGTCTGTACAACATTCTAACATTCGTTTAATGTAATAGTATTTCTAATGCTCTCTTTAAATTTAATATTCTACATTTTTAAATTTAATATATTTTCGAATAATTCAAATTGATATATTTGTAATAATGTTTCTAATGCTCTCTTTAACCCTTTAACCCTTTGAGTGCTAAGTACTTTCCCACCTGGGTTTTTTAATTTTTTTTTTAAATATATATATATTTTTTAACTATTTTTTTAAAAAAATATTCAGATCCCAAATTACCTTTCCAATGGTGGGTCTTGGGGGTCTGTAGCTGCTTAGATGCCTGAGATACAGGCTTCTAAGCTGCATGCTCCATTTCCCCATGCTGTCTATTGTATTTTTTAAATAAAGTTGCGCAGTGACGTCATCACGCCATTGCGCGTGATGTCACTGCGCAAAACGTGAAGCCCCGGCGATGCCTGTCACTATGCAGGCCAGATCACCGGGGTAGGAGGGGGTGGGAGCCCCCAGATCTCCCTCAAGGTGGGAGAGTGTTAGCGACAGCTCTGAGCCGTCATTAGCACCTGACTGAGACAATTTGTAACGGCTCAGATTAGCACTCAATGGGTTAAATGTAATATTCAGATTAAGCAATATTTGAAATAGAAACATTTGAATTGATATATTTGTATCTATTATGCATCAATTTACTAAATTCCCTACCTCATGAACTATTGAACTTCTGAATAGTATTTGTTAAATTGAATATTACATTTGAACATTTGAAAACTGTAAATAGCATTCGATTATAGTATTTTTTCGAATATTCATTCTTAGCAACATTTGATTATGAAAATCAAATTTCTACAATAACATTCGTTCTAACATTCAAATTTGAATATAAACACATTTACCCATCTCTACTATCAGCCAGCAGAAAATTAATAACATCACTCATACAAACATACAATTTATCCAGTCGTCTGTTTAAAAAAAAAAAAAATCCAAGGACAACTATGAATAGAATATAGTAAATCTAACAAAAGTAGCTACTGCAGCTGTCTAAATTTGTGACAAGCTCAAACTCAGTACAGTGGTTCAAAGTTTTTGCTTATGAAATGCTGGATACCTGCTAGATCTCACTTAGCCATCAGATAAAAAGTCAAATGAATTTTGTGTGTGAATCATTAGACAAATATTGTCTCACGTTTTATTCTTAAATTCACAGCATATTTCAGAAGAAGAAAAAATATAAAATGAGACAGAAATAATATTGTAATATTTAGCTTTGCTAGACAGTAGAATTGTAACTAAACCATTTCATTTGCTTGGCATGGGCGTCTCAAACTGTGTAATGTATGTGATTTCATTGTGACAATTTATCAAAATGTCAAAAACCCTCACTGCTTGATTCAAGTCCAAAGAATAACAGATACATTCTGCTTCTCATATGAGATAAAATGAATGTATTGGATGGAATGCAGCACCCTGCTGTGACATTTTTCAGAAAACCAGGGTGGAGGAGGTAGTAACCTTTACACACATGTTGAGGGAATCTAAAAAGAACAGGACAAAAGCTCATGTTTGGGTTTGTTCTCGAAAATATCAGGTAGTACCGATCACTACATTTTATTCCCCATAATGTTAAATTATGCATAATTTAAAAACTTTCTAATGCACTTTCATGATTAATTTTGCCTGATTTTCCTGTAATTTATCACTGTAGTGCACTGGTTTTTAATCCTGTACTCAGGCCTCCCTAAAAGGCCAGATTTTGAGGTTATCTGAACTGGAGCACAGGTGAAATAATTAGCTGATTAGTAAACATGGTTATTTTACCTGCTCTCATCCAAGGTAATCCTGAAAATCTGGCCTGTTGGGGAGGCCTCAGGACAGGTTTGAAAACCAGTGCTGTAGTGTTTCCACTCGGACTGGAGTGCGTTCCATTAAATACAAACCCCTGACACTCCTACATGTTGAACAATCATTGGTTAATATGTGCAGGTGCTCATATATACAATATATCTCCCTAATTGTCCAAAACAAAGGCAATAAGATAAAGAACACCCAGGTGCATTTCATGGTGTGTTTCGTGGGTCAGGAAAACAATGCATTTTTTTCCTAACAAAATTACAGTTTTAAATGCTTTAAAAAAACACATATAAACACATAAACATGCATACACACACACACACACACACACATATATATATATATATATATATATATATATATATATATATATATATATATACGTTGATTAGAGTAGCCGTGTTAGTCCAGATATTTAGATATCAAAATAACAAGAGTATTGCATTGAGCAATGATACTTTTTTATTGGACTAACTATACATTTATAAGTTGACAAGCTTTCGAAGAATGTCTTCCTTTTTCAAGTCGAAGCAATACTGACCAATTAGATGGAATTTACAAATTATATCTTAAAAAATAGGATGGCAAAAAAGACAGAAAGTGTTACAGAGGTCTGAATGCAGGGGGAGGAGGGGTTTCGAAAAAATCATGAGGGGGGTTTAGGAGACAGAGGCAGATAGTGTCAGTAAAGGATAACAGAAAGAAAAGAAATACATGGTTATACACAAAGTACAAAGTGTAGAAAAGGCGCTCTGGGAGAAAGGAAGATGATGCTGAAAGTGCTGTAAAAAGCACTATGCTGTGATGAACAAATAATGTTGATTTCCAGGCAGCAGGTTAAAAAGTAAAGTACAACTTTATTTCAAAAAGTATAAAAAAGGACACTGTTAGAATGTCCTGTACAGAGCCAGCAAATAACTCTATCAATCAGGCAAGTGAGCAGATCCCCATGCAGACATGTTTCGTGCACCAGGTGCACTTGATCACTGCTTACCTGGGGATCAGCTCAAATGCCTCTTTAAAGGCTGAGCTAGATCATGACATCACAATAATTGAATACCTGATTGGTTACCTATTTCCACAGGAAGAGCAAACAAATTTTGCAACATTTTAAACATTTTGCGAGACATATATATAAACTATGAATATGTCCTATATATATTACCATATGAATACTTTCCTAACTTGCTAAAGGAGACAAATATATCCTGACAAAGGTCTAAGAATTTCCATATTTAAAATGCTATTTCACAAACAGGACATATAGAAAGTGCAAAAGAATATTGTTGTAGCACAGCTTCCATGCAATACATATTCAAACAATATATTAGTGCCAGTTCCAAAAGACAGATCAATTTGTAATATATAAATATTAGCATTCAAGAGCAGGATCTTTAATCATGTATTATGTTTAAGTAAAGACATCCAGATCACGTCTGATGTTTAGCCCATCTGGTTCACTAGTTTGTAATCTAAACATCCAAAAAATCTCCTTTTTATTCAACAATGTTTCCCTATTTCCTCCTCTCTTCCATGTTGTAATATGATCAATTGCCTGTATCTTTAGGGAAGAGACATCTGAGTTGTGTTTTGTTTTGAAATGTCTAGATACTGGTGTGTCACTATCTTCATCCTCAACAGACCTTAGATGTTGCAAAAACCTATCTTTTAAGGATCGTTTTGTTTTCCCTGTATATTGAATTTTACAGAGATCACAAGTCAGTAGATAGACGACATGTGTTGTAGCACAATTGATAAAAAATCTAATATCATATTCCATTTGGGTTGTGCTAGAAACAAATTTATCCCCCTCACATATAAAACTACATGTTTTGCAAACGGGACGTCTACATTTGAAACATCCCTTTTTCTGTTTTAACCAGCATTTGCTCTTTTTGGGTCTCATATCTGAGGGTGACAAGTGGTTGGCCAGAGTTTTTGCTCTCCTAGGGATAAATTCACATCCCGAATCCAAAATTTCTTTAATAATGGGATCAGAGTACAAAATCGGAAGAGATTCCTTGATTATATTACATATTTTAGTGTATTCTACACTATATGTAGTAATAAACTTGATCTTACTCAAATCATCATTATTGCCTCTGTGTCTTTTTGATTTATATTGAAGTAACTGTTCTCTGGGAATCTGATCCACATCTTCTTTTGCTATGGTAAGGATACTATCACTATACCCTCGCTGTCTAAATCTAATTGTGGCCTCACTAGCCTGGCGCTGATATTCACTTTCTTTAGAACAATTCCTTTTGATGCGGATATATTCCCCTTTCGGTATCCCCCTCAGAACATGTCGTGGGTGACAAGATTCAAATTGTAGCAGGGTATTTCCCGCAGTCTCCTTCCTATACATCTTAGTCTGTATATGGCATCCAATTTCCCCACCCTGGACTGTGAGGTCAAGAAAATTTACACTATTTTGGCTGTGTGTGCCCGTAAATTCAATACCTTGCTGGTTACAATTGAGATATTGACAGAAAAAATCTGCCCTTGTAGCATCACAGTCCAGAATGAAAAACAGATCATCAATATAACGATGATATTGGATTATCTCTCCTTTAAATGGGTTGTTATCTCCAAAGACGTGGGACAGCTCCCACCAGCCCATAAATAGGTTGGCATAGGATGGGGCAAACTTTGCCCCCATCGATGTCCCACGTCTCTGGAGATAGTACTCTGTTTGAAACATAAAATAATTATGTGACAACAGATATCCAATTGCTCTCATCAGAAATATCTTGGTAGCCTCTTCAAAATCACACATAGTGTTAATAAAATATTCTATAGCTTGAAGGCCTTTGCCATGCTCTATAGATGTATACAGTGAAGTAACATCCACAACCATAAGTCTATAATTGGTTTCCCATTTAACTTTAGAGATTTTATTTATAAAAGATGTAGTATCTTGTATGTAACTTGGCAATTGGCATACCAACGGCTGCAAAAATGTGTCAACGAGTTCTGAGAGAGCTTCATTTAGAGACCCTATACCCGCTATAATAGGTCTTCCTGGCGGGGACAGGGGATCCTTATGAAGTTTGGGCAACTGATGAAAAATTGGTGTCACCGGATGTGACACTATCAACTTTTCCTCAACAGATTGTGTGATAATGTTGTTTTTACGTGCATAACTGACAATATCCGCAATCTCTTTTTGAAATTTATTGGTAGGATTTTCCTTGAGTTTTATATATACATCCCTTTGATTAAGCTGCCTCTTAGCCTCTGTAATGTAGTCGATTCTATTCAGAACGACTACATTACCGCCCTTGTCAGACTGTCTGATTATGATGTTTTCATTTTCAGACAGTTCTTTCAAGGCCATTTTTTCCTTATAAGTCAAGTTAGTGTGCTTTTTATTTTTATCTGTTTCTGTCACTGATTTCTCTAAGTTGCGTAATTTAAATTCCACTGTTTTTTGAAAAATGTCAATTACTTTTGAACGAGTTTTGAAAGGATAAAAGGTACTTTTATTCTTAATGTGTTTTGTAGAGACATTACTTTCTTGAAGGCACTCACTCTTATCTGCCTCTCCCTCATTTAATAATTGGTCTAGATCTCTCAGCGTATTCAATTCTGAAAAGTTAAGATTAGACATTAATGCAACATTATTAGTTACTTCTGCTCTTTCTAAGTTGATTTCCGGTTCATTTTGTGCCTCCTCATCCTTTCTAAAAAAATGTTTTTTCAACGTTATTTTTCTTGCAAATCTATTTATATCCAAGATTGTCTCAAAGATATTAAAGTGATGAGAAGGCACAAAATTTAGACCTTTTGAGAGTAGATCAACCTGTGCAGAAGTCAAAGGTACAGAAGATAAATTGACCACATTCTTATCCCTTAGGCATATTTCTTCGTTCCCTTTTGTGATCTTGTTTTGATTGTTTTTTTGTTGTTCTTCTGTACCTCCCTTATTTCTTCTGCAGCCACCCCGACAACCTCTGTGTGTTTTTTTCTCACTTCTTGCGTGGCCAGAGCCTGCCCGTTTTTTGACTGTGAGGTAGGGTTTTCACTATAATATACTGCATCATTCTCTTGAAATACTGCTGCAGTTTCACCTGCCTCAGGATTGTCACCATCTGATGAGTCACACTCATATTCGGTGTCTGAAAATGTTACACTTTTGCCCTTCTTATTCCCCTTCCAGTTACTTTGTTTGTTTCTATTTTTTATATTTCTCTTATATCCTTTTCTAGAGTATATTATAGTGAAAACCCTACCTCACAGTCAAAAAATGGGCAGGCTCTGGCCACGCAAGAAGTGAGAAAAAAACACACAGAGGTTGTCGGGGTGGCTGCAGAAGAAATAAGGGAGGTACAGAAGAACAACAAAAAAACAATCAAAACAAGATCACAAAAGGGAACAAAGAAATATGCCTAAGGGATAAGAATGTGGTCAATTTATCTTCTGTACCTTTGACTTCTGCGCAGGTTGATCTACTCTCAAAAGGTCTAAATTTTGTGCCTTCTCATCACTTTAATATCTTTGAGACAATCTTGGATATAAATAGATTTGCAAGAAAAATAACGTTGAAAAAACATTTTTTTTAGAAAGGATGAGGAGGCACAAAATGAACCGGAAATCAACTTAGAAAGAGCAGAAGTAACTAATAATGTTGCATTAATGTCTAATCTTAACTTTTCAGAATTGAATACGCTGAGAGATCTAGACCAATTATTAAATGAGGGAGAGGCAGATAAGAGTGAGTGCCTTCAAGAAAGTAATGTCTCTACAAAACACATTAAGAATAAAAGTACCTTTTATCCTTTCAAAACTCGTTCAAAAGTAATTGACATTTTTCAAAAAACAGTGAAATTTAAATTACGCAACTTAGAGAAATCAGTGACAGAAACAGATAAAAAATCTCAATTGTAACCAGCAAGGTATTGAATTTACGGGCACACACAGCCAAAATAGTGTAAATTTTCTTGACCTCACAGTCCAGGGTGGGGAAATTGGATGCCATATACAGACTAAGATGTATAGGAAGGAGACTGCGGGAAATACCCTGCTACAATTTAAATATTGTCACCCACGACATGTTCTGAGGGGGATACCGAAAGGGGAATATATCCGCATCAAAAGGAATTGTTCTAAAGAAAGTGAATATCAGCGCCAGGCTAGTGAGGCCACAATTAGATTTAGACAGCGAGGGTATAGTGATAGTATCCTTACCATAGCAAAAGAAGATGTGGATCAGATTCCCAGAGAACAGTTACTTCAATATAAATCAAAAAGACACAGAGGCAATAATGATGATTTGAGTAAGATCAAGTTTATTACTACATATAGTGTAGAATACACTAAAATATGTAATATAATCAAGGAATCTCTTCCGATTTTGTACTCTGATCCCATTATTAAAGAAATTTTGGATTTGGGATGTGAATTTATCCCTAGGAGAGCAAAAACTCTGGCCAACCACTTGTCACCCTCAGATATGAGACCCAAAAAGAGCAAATGCTGGTTAAAACAGAAAAAGGGATGTTTCAAATGTAGACGTCCCGTTTGCAAAACATGTAGTTTTATATGTGAGGGGGATAAATTTGTTTCTAGCACAACCCAAATGGAATATGATATTAGATTTTTTATCAATTGTGCTACAACACATGTCGTCTATCTACTGACTTGTGATCTCTGTAAAATTCAATATACAGGGAAAACAAAATGATCCTTAAAAACAGAATTTATGCTTACCTGATAAATTACTTTCTCCAACGGTGTGTCCAGTCCACGGCGTCATCCTTACTTGTGGGATATTCTCTTCCCCAACAGGAAATGGCAAAGAGTCCCAGCAAAGCTGGTCACATGATCCCTCCTAGGCTCCGCCCACCCCAGTCATTCGACCGACGGACAGGAGGAAATATATATAGGAGAAACCATATGATACCGTGGTGACTGTAGTTAGAGAAAATAATTCATCAGACCTGATTAAAAAACCAGGGCGGGCCGTGGACCAGACACACCGTTGGAGAAAGTAATTTATCAGGTAAGCATAAATTCTGTTTTCTCCAACATTGGTGTGTCCGGTCCACGGCGTCATCCTTACTTGTGGGAACCAATACCAAAGCTTTAGGACACGGATGAAGGGAGGGAGCAAATCAGGTCACCTAAATGGAAGGCACCACGGCTTGCAAAACCTTTCTCCCAAAAATAGCCTCAGAAGAAGCAAAAGTATCAAATTTGTAAAATTTGGCAAAAGTGTGCAGTGAAGACCAAGTCGCTGCCTTACATATCTGGTCAACAGAAGCCTCGTTCTTGAAGGCCCATGTGGAAGCCACAGCCCTAGTGGAGTGAGCTGTGATTCTTTCAGGAGGCTGCCGTCCGGCAGTCTCATAAGCCAATCGGATAATGCTTTTAAGCCAAAAGGAAAGAGAGGTAGAAGTCGCTTTTTGACCTCTCCTTTTACCAGAATAAACAACAAACAAGGAAGATGTTTGTCTGAAATCTTTAGTAGCCTCTAAATAGAATTTTAGAGCACGGACTACGTCCAAATTGTGTAACAAACGTTCCTTCTTTGAAACTGGATTCGGACACAAAGAAGGTACAACTATCTCCTGGTTAATATTTTTGTTGGAAACAACTTTCGGAAGAAAACCAGGCTTAGTACGCAAAACCACCTTATCTGCATGGAACACCAGATAGGGCGGAGAACACTGCAGAGCAGATAACTCTGAAACTCTTCTAGCAGAAGAAATTGCAACCAAAAACAAAACTTTCCAAGATAATAACTTAATATCTACGGAATGTAAGGGTTCAAACGGAACCCCTTGAAGAACTGAAAGAACTAGATTTAGACTCCAGGGAGGAGTCAAAGGTCTGTAAACAGGCTTGATCCTAACCAGAGCCTGAACAAATGCTTGAACATCTGGCACAGCTGCCAGTCTTTTGTGAAGTAAAACAGATAAAGCAGAGATCTGTCCCTTCAGAGAACTTGCAGATAATTCTTTCTCCAAACCTTCTTGTAGAAAGGATAGAATCTTAGGAATTTTTATCTTGTTCCATGGGAATCCTTTAGATTCACACCAACAGATATATTTTTTCCATATTTTATGGTAAATTTTTCTAGTTACAGGCTTTCTAGCCTGAATCAGAGTATCTATTACAGAATCTGAAAACCCACGCTTTGATAAAATCAAGCGTTCAATCTCCAAGCCGTCAGTTGGAGGGAAACCAGATTCGGATGTTCGAATGGACCCTGAACAAGAAGGTCCTGTCTCAAAGGTAGCTTCCATGGTGGAGCCGATGACATATTCACCAAGTCTGCATACCAAGTCCTGCGTGGCCACGCAGGAGCTATCAAGATCACCGAGGCCCTCTCCTGATTGATCCTGGCTACCAGCCTGGGGATGAGAGGAAACGGTGGGAATACATAAGCTAGGTTGAAGGTCCAAGGTGCTACTAGTGCATCTACTAGGGTCGCCTTGGGATCCCTGGATCTGGACCCGTAGCAAGGAACCTTGAAGTTCTGACGAGACGCCATCAGATCCATGTCTGGAATGCCCCATAATTGAGTTATTTGGGCAAATATTTCCGGATGGAGTTCCCACTCCCCCGGATGGAATGTCTGACGACTCAGAAAATCCGCTTCCCAATTTTCCACTCCTGGGATGTGGATCGCAGACAAGTGGCAGGAGTGATCCTCTGTCTGACTGAAACCTTATGAATGTGGCCTTTGCTAGTTGAGGCCAAGCTCTGAGAGCATTGAATATCGCTCTCAGTTCCAGAATGTTTATCGGGAGAAGAGACTCTTCCCAAGACCATAGACCCTGAGCTTTCAGGGATTCCCAGACCGCGCCCCAGCCCACTAGGCTGGCGTCGGTCGTGACAATGACCCACTCTGGTCTGCGGAAGCTCATTCCCTGTGACAGATTGTCCAGGGTCAGCCACCAACGGAGTGAATCTCTGGTCTTTTGATCTACTTGAATCGTCGGAGACAAGTCTGTATAATCCCCATTCCACTGTCTGAGCATGCACAGTTGTAATGGTCTTAGATGAATTCGTGCAAAAGGAACTATGTCCATTGTTGCAACCATCAATCCTATTACTTCCATGCACTGCGCTATGGAAGGACGAGGAACAGAATGAAGTACTTGACAAGAGCTTAGAAGTTTTGATTTTCTGACCTCTGTCAGAAAAATCCTCATTTCTAAGGAATCTATTATTGTTCCCAAGAAGGGAACTCTTGTTGACGGGGACAGAGAACTTTTTTCTTTGTTCACCTTCCATCCGTGAGATCTGAGAAAGGCTAGGACGATGTCCGTATGAGCCTTTGCTTTTGACAGGGACGACGCTTGAATCAGGATGTCGTCCAAGTAAGGTACTACTGCAATGCCCCTTGGTCTTAGAAACGCTAGAAGGGACCCTAGTACCTTTGTGAAAATCCTTGGAGCAGTGGCTAATCCAAATGGAAGTGCCACAAACTGGTAATGCTTGTCCAGAAAAGCGAACCTTAGGAACTGATGATGTTCCTTGTGGATAGGAATATGTAGGTATGCATCCTTTAAATCCACGGTAGTCATAAATTGATTTTCCTGGATAGTAGGTAGGATCGTTCGAATAGTTTCCATTTTGAACGATGGTACCCTGAGAAATTTGTTTAGGATCTTTAGATCCAAAATTGGTCTGAATGTTCCCTCTTTTTTGGGAACTATGAACAGATTGGAATAAAATCCCATTCCTTGTTCTCTTATTGGAACTGGATGTATCACTCCCATCTTTAACAGGTCTTCTACACAATGTAAGAATGCCTGTCTCTTTATTTGGTTTGAAGATAATTGAGACCTGTGGAAGCTTCCCCTTGGGGGTAGTTCCTTAAATTCCAGGAGATAACCTTGAGAAACTATTTCTAGCGCCCAAGGATCCTGAACATCTCTTGCCCAAGCCTGAGCAAAGAGAGAAAGTCTGCCCCCCACTAGATCCGGTCCCGGATCGGGGGCTATCCCTTCATGCTGTTTTGGTAGCAGTGGTAGGCTTCTTGGCCTGCTTACCCTTGTTCCAGCCTTGCATTGGTTTCCAGGCTGGTTTGGGTTGTGAAGTATTAACCTCTTGCTTAGAGGATACAGAATTAGAGACTGGTCCGTTTCTGCGAAAGGGACGAAAATTAGGCTTATTATTAGCCTTAAAAGACCTATCCTGTGGGAGGGCGTGGCCCTTTCCCCCAGTGATGTCTGAAATAATCTCTTTCAAATCAGGTCCAAATAATGTTTTACCTTTGAAAGGAATGTTAAGCAATTTTGTCTTGGAAGACACATCCGCTGACCAAGACTTTAGCCAAAGCACTCTGCGCGCCACGACAGCAAACCCTGAATTTTTCGCCGCTAATCTAGCTAATTGCAAAGCGGCATCTAAAACAAAAGAGTTAGCCAATTTAAGTGCTTGAACTCTGTCCATAACCTCCTCATACGAAGATTCTTTACTGAGCGATTTTTCTAGTTCCTCGAACCAGAAACACGCTGCCGTAGTGACAGGAAAAATGCATGAAATTGGTTGTAGAAGGTAACCTTGCTGTACAAAAATCTTTTTAAGCAAACCCTCTAATTTCTTATCCATAGGATCTTTGAAAGCACAACTATCTTCGATAGGAATAGTAGTGCGTTTGTTTAGAGTAGAAACCGCCCCCTCGACCTTGGGGACTGTCTGCCATAAGTCCTTTCTGGGGTCGACTATAGGAAATAATTTCTTAAATATAGGGGGGGGACAAAAGGTATGCCGGGCCTTTCCCACTCTTTATTTACTATGTCCGCCACCCGCTTGGGTATAGGAAAAGCGTCGGGGGGCACCGGAACCTCTAGGAACTTGTCCATCTTACATAATTTCTCTGGAATGACCAAATTGTCACAATCATCCAGAGTAGATAACACCTCCTTAAGCAGTGCGCGGAGATGGTCTAATTTAAATTTAAATGTCACAACATCAGGTTCAGCTTGATGAGAAATTTTTCCTGAATCTGAAATTTCTCCATCAGACAAAACCTCCCTCATGGCCCCTTGAGATTGGTGTGAGGGTATGTCAGAACAGTTATCATCAGCGTCCTCTTGCTCTTCAGTGTTTAAAACAGAGCAATCGCGCTTTCTCTGATAAGTAGGCATTTCGGATAAAAGATTTGCTATGGAGTTATCCATTACAGCCGTTAATTGTTGCATGGTAATAAGTATTGGCGCACTAGATGTACTAGGGGCCTCCTGTGTGGGCATAACTGGTGTAGACACAGTAGGGGATGATGTAGTATCATGTTTACTCCCCTCATTTGAGGAATCATCTTGGGCAATATCATTATCTGTTGCATTACTGTCCTTACTTTGTTTGGACACTATGGCACAATTATCACATAAATTTAAATGGGGAAACACATTGGCTTTCATACATATAGAACATAGCTTATCTGATGGTACAGACATGTTAAACAAGCTTAAACTTGTCAACAAAGCACAAAAAACGTTTTAAAATAAAACCGTTACTGTCACTTTAAATTTCAAACTGAAAACACTTTATTACTGAATATGTGAAAAAGTATGAAGGAATTGTTCAAAATTCACCAAAATTTCACCACAGTGTCTTAAAGCATTAAAGTATTGCACACCAAATTTCAGAGCTTTAACCCTTAAATTAATGGAACCGGAGCCGTTTTTACATTTAACCCCTATACAGTCCCAGAATGAGGCTCTGTCTATAACTAGAAAGGCCCCCATCTGAAAAAGGTGTCCAACACAGTGCCTGCCGTTTTTCTAAACGTTTCCCAAGATTATAATACCAATAATTAGTTAGAATCTGCATAATATGCCTAGTAAAGCAATTGTTTTAGCCCAGAAAAATGTCTACCAGTTTTTAAGCCCTTTTTGAAGCCCTTTATTCTTTTATGTTTAACTAAGAAAATGGCTTACCGGTCCCCATGAGGGGAAATGACAGCCTTCCAGCATTACATGGTCTTGTTAGAAATATGGCTAGTCATACCTTAAGCAGAAAAGACTGCTAACTGTTTCCCCCAACTGAAGTTACTTCATCTCAACAGTCCTGTGTGGAAACAGCAATCGATTTTAGTTACTGTCTGCTAAAATCATCTTCCTCTTACAAACAGAAATCTTCATCCTTTTCTGTTTCAGAGTAAATAGTACATACCAGCACTATTTTAAAATAGCAAACACTTGATAGAAGAATAAAACTACATTTAAACACCAAAAAACTCTTAACCATCTCCGTGGAGATGTTGCCTGTGCAACGGCAAAGAGAATGACTGGGGTGGGCGGAGCCTAGGAGGGATCATGTGACCAGCTTTGCTGGGACTCTTTGCCATTTCCTGTTGGAGAAGAGAATATCCCACAAGTAAGGATGACGCCGTGGACCGGACACACCAATGTTGGAGAAAGATAGGTTTTTGCAACATCTAAGGTCTGTTGAGGATGAAGATAGTGACACACCAGTATCTAGACATTTCAAAACAAAACACAACTCAGATGTCTCTTCCCTAAAGATACAGGCAATTGATCATATTACAACATGGAAGAGAGGAGGAAATAGGGAAACATTGTTGAATAAAAAGGAGATTTTTTGGATGTTTAGATTACAAACTAGTGAACCAGATGGGCTAAACATCAGACGTGATCTGGATGTCTTTACTTAAACATAATACATGATTAAAGGTCCTGCTCTTGAATGCTAATATTTATATATTACAAATTGATCTGTCTTTTGGAACTGGCACTAATATATTGTTTGAATATGTATTGCATGGAAACTGTGCTCCAACAATATTCTTTTGCACTTTCTATATGTCCTGTTTGTGAAATAGCATTTTAAATATGGAAATTCTTAGACCTTTGTCAGGATATATTTGTCTCCTTTAGCAAGTTAGGAAAGTATTCATATGGTAATATATATAGGACATATTCATAGTTTATATATATGTCTCGCAAAATGTTTAAAATGTTGCAAAATTTGTTTGCTCTTCCTGTGGAAATAGGTAACCAATCAGGTATTCAATTATTGTGATGTCATGATCTAGCTCAGCCTTTAAAGAGGCATTTGAGCTGATCCCCAGGTAAGCAGTGATCAAGTGCACCTGGTGCACGAAACATGTCTGCATGGGGATCTGCTCACTTGCCTGATTGATAGAGTTATTTGCTGGCTCTGTACAGGACATTCTAACAGTGTCCTTTTTTATACTTTTTGAAATAAAGTTGTACTTTACTTTTTAACCTGCTGCCTGGAAATCAACATTATTTGTTCATCACAGCATAGTGCTTTTTACAGCACTTTCAGCATCATCTTCCTTTCTCCCAGAGCGCCTTTTCTACACTTTGTACTTTGTTCTGTCTTGGCGTGTGTGGCTGTCACGCAAGAAGAGGCTGCCTACCTGATTGGATTGTTGTATACAGGGGTGTGTCCCCCGCCCACTCTCCATAGTGCCGGGCTCCGTTCACTTTACTGCACAGCGAGAGGAGCGCAGAAAACACAGTGTAATACTCGCGTTTGTGGTTATACACAAAGGCCTCTAGTTATCAAGCCGTCAACCGCAAATACGCTGGAATTCCGCAGCGTATTTGTGGCGAGGCTTATTCACCATAGTTATCAAGCCCTGCAGCCCGGCAAAAGTAGAATTTAGTGACGTAACATATGATCCACCGGACTCAGTCTGACACAGATCGATGGTTACGTCACTACAGATGTTCCGAACGCAAGTTTGGCACAATCTGACTACTTTTGGAAGTTATCAAAGAACAGCCAGGTACGCTCGCCACTATTCCGGCCCAGCGTACCTGGTTTTTAATCTGCTGCCCTGGAGGCGGCGGATCCCATAGGAATCAATGGGAGTCTGACAGCAGCGAGAGCTCATGTTCGCTGCTGCCCGATATCCCATTGATTTCTATGGGAAGTGTCTGCACCTAACACCCTAACATGTACCCCGAGTCTAAACACCCCTAATCTGCCCCCCTACACCTCCACCACCTACTTTATACTTATTAACCCTAAACCGCCGCTCCCGGACCCCGCCACAACTATAATAAATATATGAACCCCTAAACCGCCGCTCCCGGACCCCGCCGCCACCTACATTATACCTATTAACCCCTAATCTGCCGACCCCTATACCGCCGCCACCTACATAAAGTTATTAACCCCTATCCTGCCGATCCCGGACCCTGCCGCAAATAAATTAATTGTTTAACCCCTAAACCGCCGCACCCGGAGCCCTCCGCCACCTACATTACATTTACTAACCCTTATCCTGCCCCCCTACACTGCTGCCACCTACAGTACATTGATTAACCCCTAATCTACCCCCCTACACTGCCGCCAATATATTAAATGAATTAACCCCAAAACCTAAGTCTAACCCTAACACCCCCTAACTTAAATATTATTTAAATTAATCTAAATAAATATTCCTATAATTAAATAAATTATTCCTATTTAAAACTAAATACTTACCTATAAAATAAACCCTAAGATAGCTATAATATAATTAATAATTACATTGTAGCTATTTCAGGGTTTATTTTTATTTTACAGGCAACTTTGTATTTATTTTAACTAGGTACAATAGTTATTAAATAGTTATTAACTATTTAATAGCTACCTAGCTAAAATAAATACACAATGACCTGCAAAATAAATCCTAACCTAAGTTACAATTACACCTAACACTACACTATCATTAAATAAATTAAATGAATTAACTACAATTACCTAACATTAAATAAAATTAACTAAAAATAACTAAAGTACAAAAAAACCCCTCTAAATTACAGAAAATAAAAAAATTACAAGAAGTTTAAACTAATTACACCTAATCTAAGCCCCCTAATAAAATAAAAAAGCCCATAAATAATAAAATGCCCTACCCTACACTAAATTACAAATAGCCCTTAAAAGGGCCTTTTGCGGGGCATTGCCCCAAAGTAATCAGCTCTTTTACCAGCCCTTTAAAGGGCTTTTTGCGGGGCATTGCCCCAAAGTAATCAGCTCTTTTACCTGTAAAAAAATAAATACAATACCCCCCCAACATTACAACCCACTCACCCCTACTCTAAAACCCACCCAATCCCCCCTTAAAAAAACCTAACACTACCCCATTGAAGATCACCCTACCTTGAGCCGTCTTCACCCAGCCGGGCACCAGTGTCCATCCGATGGGGCAGAAGAGGACATCCGGACCAGCAGAAGTCTTCATCCTATCCGGGCAGAAGAGGACATCTGGACCGGCAGACATCTTCATCCAAGCGGCATCTTCTATCTTCATCCTTCCGGTGATGAGCGGCTCCATCTTGAAGACCTCCGGCACGGAACATCCTTCTAGGCCGACGACTACCCAAAGAATGGCTGGTCCTTTAAATGACGTCATCCAAGATGGCGTCCCTCGAATTTCGATTGGCTGATAGGATTCTATCAGCCAAACGGAATTAAGGTAGGAAAAATCCGATTGGCTGATGTAATCAGCCAATCGGATTGAATAGGATAGAATCCTATCAGCCAATCGGAATTCGAGGGACGCCATCTTGGATGACGTCATTTAAAGGACGGCTCAAGGTAGGGTGATCTTCAATGGGGTAGTGTTAGGTTTTTTAAGGGGGGATTGGGTGGGTTTTAGAGTAGGGGCATGTGGGTGGTGGGTTGTAATGTTGGGGGGGTATTGTATTTATTTCTTTTACAGGTAAAAGAGCTGATTACTTTGGGGCAATGCCCCACAAAAGGCCCTTTTAAGGGCTATTTGTAATTTAGTGTAGGGTAGGGCATTTTATTATTTTGGGGGGCTTTTTTATTTTATTAGGGGGCTTAGATTAGGTGTAATTAGTTTAAACTTCTTGTAATTTTTTTTTATTTTCTGTAATTTAGAGTTTTTTTTTTTTTGTACTTTAGTTATTTTTAGTTAATTTTATTTAATGTTAGGTAATTGTAGTTAATTAATTTAATAATTGAATGATAGTGTAGTGTTAGGTGTAATTGTAACTTAGGTTAGGGTTTATTTTACAGGTAATTTTGTATTTATTTTAGCTAGGTAGTTATTAAATAGTTAATAACTATTTAATAGCTATTGTACCTAGTTAAAATAAATACAAAGTTGCCTGTAAAATAAAAATAAACCCTAAAATAGCTACAATGTAATTATTAATTATATTGTAGCTATCTTAGGGTTTATTTTATAGGTAAGTATTTAGTTTTAAATAGGAATAATTTATTTAATTATAGGAATATTTATTTAGATTAATTTAAATAAAATTTAAGTTAGGGGGGTGTTAGGGTTAGACTTTTTGGGGTTAATTCATTTAATATATTGGCGGCGGTGTAGGGGGTAGATTAGGGGTTAATCAATGTACTGTAGGTGGCGGCAGTGTAGGGGGGGCAGGATAGGGGTTAATAAATGTAATGTAGGTGGCGGTGGGCTCCGAGTGCGGCGGTTTAGGCATTAAACAATTAATTTATTTGCGGCGGGGTCCGGGTTTGGCAGGATAGGAGTTAATAACTTTATGTAGGTGGCGGCGGTATAGGGGGCGGCAGATTAGGGGTTAATAGGTATAATGTAGGTGGCGGTGGGGTCCGGGAGTGGCGGTTTAGGGGGTAAAACAGTATAGTATAGTGTGGGTGCTTAGTGACAGGCTAGCAAGAAAGCTGCGAATAAGCCGATGAGCAGCGAGATCGATGACTGTCAGTTAACAACAGTCCGCTGCTCATCTCACCGTACTTGGTGTGTGGCTTTTTGACAGCTTTCTTGATAACTTTGGCGAACGTATTCAGGTCCGCGGAGGCGATGTTAGGCGAGCTTAGGCGAGCGTATTGGGCCGGCAAATGTAAGTAAGTAGACACGTTGATAACTAGAGGCCAAAGCATATACTGACATAAAGTTATATATCAACATACAATCAATATGTATCTTTTCCAGTGTTTCATTAGTGGGAGTGAAGATGTACGCCCCTGTCCACTTGTTCTTTGTTAAATCTGGGCTTAAGTGGCAATGCTCCAGTTGAATTATATTATCAATTTTGTTAAGTTCTCTTGGTATCCTTTGTTTTAGAGTTATCCTAGGTGAGCTCAGGAGTGTGCACGTGTCTTTAGCCACCTGGCAGCAGTGTTTGAAGGAATATTTATAGCAATGTTATACTTGTTGCAAATACTGCTGCCATAGAATGCTTAAAGGGACATACAACCCAAAATAATTATTTCACTATTCATATAGAGCATGCAATTCTAACAACTTTCCAATTTACTTATATTGTCAAATTTGCTTCATTCTCTTGGTATCCTTTGTTGAATGAGCAGCAATGCACTTCTATGAGCTAGCTTAACACATTGGGTAAGGAATCAATCAATGGGAGTCTGAAAGCAGCAAAATCTTATGTTTGCTGCTGCCCGATATCCCATTGATTCCTATGGGAGAATAAAAGTTATGTTTACACCTAACACCCTAACATGTACCCCGAGAAATTGGATGCCATATACAGACTAAGATGTATAGGAAGGAGACTGCGGGAAATACCCTGCTACAATTTGAATCTTGTCACCCACGACATGTTCTGAGGGAAATACCGAAAGGGGAATATATCCGCATCAAAAGGAATTGTTCTAAAGAAAGTGAATATCAGCGCCAGGCTAGTGAGGCCACAATTAGATTTAGACAGCGAGGGTATAGTGATAGTATCCTTACCATAGCAAAAGAAGATGTGGATCAGATTCCCAGAGAACAGTTACTTCAATATAAATCAAAAAGACACAGAGGCAATAATGATGATTTGAGTAAGATCAAGTTTATTACTACATATAGTGTAGAATACACTAAAATATGTAATATAATCAAGGAATCTCTTCCGATTTTGTACTCTGATCCCATTATTAAAGAAATTTTGGATTCGGGATGTGAATTTATCCCTAGGAGAGCAAAAACTCTGGCCAACCACTTGTCACCCTCAGATATGAGACCCAAAAAGAGCAAATGCTGGTTAAAACAGAAAAAGGGATGTTTCAAATGTAGACGTCCCGTTTGCAAAACATGTAGTTTTAAATGTGAGGGGGATAAATTTGTTTCTAGCACAACCCAAATGGAATATGATATTAGATTTTTTATCAATTGTGCTACAACACATGTCGTCTATCTACTGACTTGTGATCTCTGTAAAATTCAATATACAGGGAAAACAAAACGATCCTTAAAAGATAGGTTTTTGCAACATCTAAGGTCTGTTGAGGATGAAGATAGTGACACACCAGTATCTAGACATTTCAAAACAAAACACAACTCAGTTGTCTCTTCCCTAAAGATACAGGCAATTGATCATATTACAACATGGAAGAGAGGAGGAAATAGGGAAACATTGTTGAATAAAAAGGAGATTTTTTGGATGTTTAGATTACAAACTAGTGAACCAGATGGGCTAAACATCAGACGTGATCTGGATGTCTTTACTTAAACATAATACATGATTAAAGGTCCTGCTCTTGAATGCTAATATTTATATATTACAAATTGATCTGTCTTTTGGAACTGGCACTAATATATTGTTTGAATATGTATTGCATGGAAGCTGTGCTACAACAATATTCTTTTGCACTTTCTATATGTCCTGTTTGTGAAATAGCATTTTAAATATGGAAATTCTTAGACCTTTGTCAGGATATATTTGTCTCCTTTAGCAAGTTAGGAAAGTATTCATATGGTAATATATATAGGACATATTCATAGTTTATATATATGTCTCGCAAAATGTTTAAAATGTTGCAAAATTTGTTTGCTCTTCCTGTGGAAATAGGTAACCAATCAGGTATTCAATTATTGTGATGTCATGATCTAGCTCAGCCTTTAAAAAGGCATTTGAGCTGATCCCCAGGTAAGCAGTGATCAAGTGCACCTGGTGCACGAAACATGTCTGCATGGGGATCTGCTCACTTGCCTGATTGATAGAGTTATTTGCTGGCTCTGTACAGGACATTCTAACAGTGTCCTTTTTTATACTTTTTGAAATAAAGTTGTACTTTACTTTTTAACCTGCTGCCTGGAAATCAACATTATTTGTTCATCACAGCATAGTGCTTTTTACAGCACTTTCAGCATCATCTTCCTTTCTCCCAGAGCGCCTTTTCTACACTTTGTACTTTGTTCTGTCTTGGCGTGTGTGGCTGTCACGCAAGAAGAGGCTGCCTACCTGATTGGATTGTTGTATACAGGGGTGTGTCCCCCGCCCACTCTCCATAGTGCCGGGCTCCGTTCACTTTACTGCACAGCGAGAGGAGCGCAGAAAACACAGTGTAATACTCGCGTTTGTGGTTATACACAAAGGCCTCTAGTTATCAAGCCGTCAACCGCAAATACGCTGGAATTCCGCAGCGTATTTGTGGCGAGGCTTATTCACCATAGTTATCAAGCCCTGCAGCCCGGCAAAAGTAGAATTTAGTGACGTAACATATGATCCACCGGACTCAGTCCGACACAGATCGATGGTTACGTCACTACAGATGTTCCGAACGCAAGTTTGGCACAATCTGACTACTTTTGGAAGTTATCAAAGAACAACCAGGTACGCTCGCCACTATTCCGGCCCAGCGTACCTGGTTTTTAATCCGCTGCCCTGGAGGCGGCGGATCCCATAGGAATCAATGGGAGTCTGACAGCAGCGAGAGCTCATGTTCGCTGCTGCCCGATATCCCATTGATTTCTATGGGAAGTGTCTGCACCTAACACCCTAACATGTACCCCGAGTCTAAACACCCCTAATCTGCCCCCCCTACACCGCCACCACCTACTTTATACTTATTAACCCTAAACCGCCGCTCCCGGACCCCGCCACAACTATAATAAATATATGAACCCCTAAACCGCCGCTCCCGGACCCCGCCGCCACCTACATTATACCTATTAACCCCTAATCTGCCGACCCCTATACCGCCGCCACCTACATAAAGTTATTAACCTCTATCCTGCCGATCCCGGACCCCGCCGCAAATAAATTAATTGTTTAACCCCTAAACCGCCGCACCCGGAGCCCTCCGCCACCTACATTACATTTATTAACCCCTATCCTGCCCCCCTACACTGCTGCCACCTACAGTACATTGATTAACCCCTAATCTACCCCCCTACACCGCCGCCAATATATTAAATGAATTAACCCCAAAACCTAAGTCTAACCCTAACACCCCCTAACTTAAATATTATTTAAATTAATCTAAATAAATATTCCTATAATTAAATAAATTATTCCTATTTAAAACTAAATACTTACCTATAAAATAAACCCAAAGATAGCTACAATATAATTAATAATTACATTGTAGCTATTTCAGGGTTTATTTTTATTTTACAGGCAACTTTGTATTTATTTTAACTAGGTACAATAGTTATTAAATAGTTATTAACTATTTAATAGCTACCTAGCTAAAATAAATACAAAATGACCTGCAAAATAAATCCTAACCTAAGTTACAATTACACCTAACACTACACTATCATTAAATAAATTAAATGAATTAACTACAATTACCTAACATTAAATAAAATTAACTAAAAATAACTAAAGTACAAAAAAACCCCTCTAAATTACAGAAAATAAAAAAAAATTACAAGAAGTTTAAACTAATTACACCTAATCTAAGCCCCCTAATAAAATAAAAAAGCCCATAAATAATAAAATGCCCTACCCTACACTAAATTACAAATAGCCCTTAAAAGGGCCTTTTGCGGGGCATTGCCCCAAAGTAATCAGCTCTTTTACCAGCCCTTTAAAGGGCTTTTTGCTGGGCATTGCCCCAAAGTAATCAGCTCTTTTACCTGTAAAAAAATAAATACAATACCCCCCCAACATTACAACCCACTCACCCCTACTATAAAACCCACCCAATCCCCCCTTAAAAAAACCTAACACTACCCCATTGAAGATCACCCTACCTTGAGCCGTCTTCACCCAGCCGGGCACCCGTGTCATCTGATGGGGCAGAAGAGGACATCCGGACCAGCAGAAGTCTTCATCCTATCCGGGCAGAAGAGGACATCTGGACCGGCAGACATCTTCATCCAAGCGGCATCTTCTATCTTCATCCTTCCGGTGATGAGCGGCTCCATCTTGAAGACCTCCGGCACGGAACATCCTTCTAGGCCGACGACTACCCAAAGAATGGCTGGTCCTTTAAATGACGTCATCCAAGATGGCGTCCCTCGAATTCCGATTGGCTGATAGGATTCTATCAGCCAAACGGAATTAAGGTAGGAAAAATCCGATTTGCTGATGTAATCAGCCAATCGGATTGAATAGGATAGAATCCTATCAGCCAATCGGAATTCGAGGGATGCCATCTTGGATGACGTCATTTAAAGGACGGCTCAAGGTAGGGTGATCTTCAATGGGGTAGTGTTAGGTTTTTTTAAGGGGGGATTGGGTGGGTTTTAGAGTAGGGGCATGTGGGTGGTGGGTTGTAATGTTGGGGGGGGTATTGTATTTATTTCTTTTACAGGTAAAAGAGCTGATTACTTTGGGGCAATGCCCCACAAAAGGCCCTTTTAAGGGCTATTTGTAATTTAGTGTAGGGTAGGGCATTTTATTATTTTGGGGGGCTTTTTTATTTTATTAGGGGGCTTAGATTAGGTGTAATTAGTTTAAACTTCTTGTAATTTTTTTTTATTTTCTGTAATTTAGAGTTTTGTTTTTTTTGTACTTTAGTTATTTTTAGTTAATTTTATTTAATGTTAGGTAATTGTAGTTAATTAATTTAATTAATTGAATGATAGTGTAGTGTTAGGTGTAATTGTAACTTAGGTTAGGGTTTATTTTACAGGTAATTTTGTATTTATTTTAGCTAGGTAGTTATTAAATAGTTAATAACTATTTAATAGCTATTGTACCTAGTTAAAATAAATACAAAGTTGCCTGTAAAATAATAATAAACCCTAAAATAGCTACAATGTAATTATTAATTATATTGTAGCTATCTTAGGGTTTATTTTATAGGTAAGTATTTAGTTTTAAATAGGATTAATTTATTTAATTATAGGAATATTTATTTAGATTAATTTAAATAAAATTTAAGTTAGGGGGGTGTTAGGGTTAGACTTTTTGGGGTTAATTCATTTAATATATTGGCGTCGGTGTAGGGGGGTAGATTAGGGGTTAATCGATGTACTGTAGGTGGCGGCAGTGTAGGGGGGGCAGGATAGGGGTTAATAAATGTAATGTAGGTGGCGGTGGGCTCCGGGTGCGGCGGTTTAGGCATTAAACAATTAATTTATTTGCGGCGGGGTCCGGGTTTGGCAGGATAGGGGTTAATAACTTTATGTAGGTGGCGGCGGTATAGGGGGCGGCAGATTAGGGGTTAATAGGTATAATGTAGGTGGCGGTGGGGTCCGGGAGTGGCGGTTTAGGGGGTAAAACAGTATAGTATAGTGTGGGTGCTTAGTGACAGGCTAGCAAGAAAGCTGCGAATAAGCCGATGAGCAGCGAGATCGATGACTGTCAGTTAACAACAGTCCGCTGCTCATCTCACCGTACTTGGTGTGCGGCTTTTTGACAGCTTTCTTGATAACTTTGGCGAACGTATTCAGGTCCGCGGCGGCGATGTTAGGCGAGCTTAGGCGAGCGTATTGGGCCGGCAAATGTAAGTAAGTAGACACGTTGATAACTAGAGGCCAAAGCATATACTGACATAAAGTTATATATCAACATAAAATCAATATGTATCTTTTCCAGTGTTTCATTAGTGGGAGTGAAGATGTACGCCCCTGTCCACTTGTTCTTTGTTAAATCTGGGCTTAAGTGGCAATGCTCCAGTTGAATTATATTATCAATTTTGTTAAGTTCTCTTGGTATCCTTTGTTTTAGAGTTATCCTAGGTGAGCTCAGGAGTGTGCACGTGTCTTTAGCCACCTGGCAGCAGTGTTTGAAGGAATATTTATAGCAATGTTATACTTGTTGCAAATACTGCTGCCATAGAATGCTTAAAGGGACATACAACCCAAAATAATTATTTCACTATTCATATAGAGCATGCAATTCTAACAACTTTCCAATTTACTTATATTGTCAAATTTGCTTCATTCTCTTGGTATCCTTTGTTGAATGAGCAGCAATGCACTTCTATGAGCTAGCTTAACACATTGGGTAAGGAATCAATCAATGGGAGTCTGAAAGCAGCAAAATCTTATGTTTGCTGCTGCCCGATATCCCATTGATTCCTATGGGAGAATAAAAGTTATGTTTACACCTAACACCCTAACATGTACCCCGAGTCTAAACACCCCTAATCTGCCACCCCCCTATACTTATTAACCCCTAATCTGCAGCCCCCTACACCGCCGCCACCTACATTATACTTATTAACCCCTAATCTGCCGCCCCTATACCGCCGCCACCTACATTATACTTATTAACCCCTAATCTGCAGCCCCCTACACCGCCGCCACCTACATTATACTTATTAACCCCTAATCTGCCGCCCCAACATCGCCGCCACCTACATTATTAATCGGAATTAAGGTTGCAAAAAATCCTATTGGTTGTTGCAATCAGCCAATAGGATTGAGCTCACATAAAAAAGCTGAATAGCAGCAAGATCTATGACTGTTAGTTAACAACAGTCCGCTGCTCATCTCCCCGTACTTGGTGTGCGGCTTTTTGACAGCTTTTTATATAAATATGGAGAGCATATTCAGGTCCGCGGCCGCGATATTGGTGCCGTCAAATGCAAGTAAGTTGACGGCTTGATAAGTAGGCCTCATCGTGTCTATAAAACAATGGGAGCTACAATGTTGCAACTTAAGTTACCTTATCTGCTGCGGCCAATTTGGGACAGTTATAAATAGGTCACTAGAGTGTGCAGCCAATGGCTGTGTGGAATATAATAGTGTTCTGCACTTACATTTCTAACAGGAAATGAAAAGGTCACAATTTCAGAATGGAATTACAGGAAAAGTGGACAAAATAAATAATGAAACTATATTGCAGAGGTTTTTTATATATACAATTTATTATTTTATATTATCATCTCAAAGTGTTTACTTTTAATAACAAGCTATGGTTAATTATGCCACTCCCCCCCAAAAAACAAAAAGCAGTTCCATTTTTGTGGCAGTACACAACAGATAAACATATTTTTAAGTATGAGCTTGCTATGTGCTGGTAGAGCGGTATTTTGTGCACCCGTTCGCTCGTTAACCCCGCTAGAAGTAAGCTTTATTAAATATGAATATTGCATAAATATGTTTTCTCATGTTTTCATCTACTTAATTAAAAATGGCTCCAATGCCCTTTATTTATATATATATATATATATATATATATATATATATATATACATACACACAGTATCTGACAAAAGTGAGTACACCCCTCACATTTTTGTAAATATTTTATTATATCTTTTTATGTGACAACACTGAAGAAATGATACTTTGCTACAATGTAAAGTAGTGAGTGTACAGCCTGTATAACAGTGTAAATGTGCTGTCCCCTCAAAATTATTTAACACACAGCAATTAATGTCTAAACTGTTGGCAAAAAAAGTGAGTACACCCCTTAGTGGAAATGTCCAAAGTGGGTCCAAATAGCCATTTTCCCTCCCTGGTGTCATATGACTCGTTAGGTCTCAGGTGTGAATGGGGAGCAGGTGTGTTAAATTTGGTGTTATTCCTCTCACACTCTCTCATACTGGTCACTGGAAGTTCAACATGGCACCTCATAGCAAAGAACTCTCTAAGGATCTGAAATAAAGAATTGTTGCTCTACATAAAGATGGCCTAGGCTATAAGAAGATTGCCAAGACCCTGAAACTGAGCTGCAGCATTGTGGGCAAGACCATACAGCGGTTTCACAGGACAGGTTCTACTCAGAACAGGCCTCGCCCTGTAGTACCCAAACAATAGAGTTGCTACCTTTACCCTTTTTCTATCTGCATCTTTATCCTTATATATATCTATATTCTTATCTCTTGTGCTCAAATACAAGTTTTCTATATATAATGTGAGCTTTTGATAATAGTTCTTCTTTCCTACACCTTTAGAGAAAAATTCTGTTTATCACCGCGGTGATTGCTGAATTTGTTGTGCTTAAATTTTTAAGTATAGCATAACTACTAAAAAGTTAAATGTTAGTTTTTCCTAGTAATATGCCACTAATCCTTAATTCAATGATAATAAACACACAACCACGTTATTATTTTTTGATTATAAGCACAGCCCACTAACATCACTGCTTTATACACTATCTCCTTTTGAGAATTTCACATTCAAGATTTTCCTTTGTTTGCACCAAACACTTGCACATTATGTTTCATTCACACAATATCAATTAGGCTTTGCTTACACACTATTGGCTAACACCAGTACTTAACCTGATAGCAGGTGAACACCACTAGATCTCTGATGAAGCGCATGTGAGCATGCGGGAAACGCGTCAGATCCAGCCCTGCACACTGTGACTGTGTATCTCACTAAACTGTTCATTAAACTAACCACTTTGGAAAACAGAGCCTGCAGTTCCTCGTTTTTCTTTCTTCCAATACTATATATATATATATATATATATATATATATATATACACACACAGTATCTGACAAAAGTGAGTACACCCCTCACATTTTTTTAAATATTTTATTATATCTTTTTATGTGACAACACTGAAGAAATGATACTTTGCTACAATGTAAAGTAGTGAGTGTACAGCCTGTATAACAGTGTAAATTTGCTGTCCCCTCAAAATTATTTAACACACAGCAATTAATGTCTAAACTGTTGGCAAAAAAAGTGAGTACACCCCTTAGTGGAAATGTCCAAAGTGGGTCCAAATAGCCATTTTCCCTCCCTGGTGTCATATGACTCGTTAGTTCTCAGGTGTGAATGGGGAGCAGGTGTGTTAAATTTGGTGTTATCGCTCTCACACTCTCTCATACTGGTCAGTGGAAGTTCAACATGGCACCTCATAGCAAAGAACTCTCTAAGGATCTGAAATAAAGAATTGTTGCTCTACATAAAGATGGCCTAGGCTATAAGAAGATTGCCAAGACCCTGAAACTGAGCTGCAGCATTGTGGGCAAGACCATACAGCGGTTTCACAGGACAGGTTCTACTCAGAACAGGCCTCGCCATGGTCGACCAAAGACGTTGAGTGCATGTGCTCAGCTTCATATCCAGAAGTTGTCTTTGGGAAATAGACGTATGAGTGCTGCCAGCATTGCTGCAAAGGTTGACGGGGTGGGGGGGTGGTCAGCCTGTCAGTGCTCAGACCATTCACCGCACACTGCATCAAATTGGTCTGCATGGCTGTCGTCCCAGAAGAAAGCCTCTTCTAAAGATAATGCACAAGAAAGCCGCAAACAGTTTGCTGAAGACAAGCAGACTAAGGACATGGATTACTGGAACCATATCCTGTGATCCAATGATACCAAGATAAACTTATTTGGTTCAGATGGTGTCAAGCGTGTGTGGCGGCAAACAGGTGAGGAGTACAAATACAAGTGTATCTTGCCTGCTGTCAAGCATGGTGGTGGGAGTGTCATGGTCTGGGCCTGCATGAGTGCTGCTGGCACTGGGGAGTTACAGTTCATTGAGGGAACCATGAATGACAACATGTACTGTGACAAACTGAAGCAGAGCATAATCCCCTCCCTTCAGAGACTGGGCCGCAGGGCAATATTCCAACATGATAACTACCCTAACACACCTCCAAGAAACTACTGCCTTGCTAAAGAAGCTGAGGGTAAAGGTGATGGACTGGCCAAGCATGTCTCCAGACCTAAAGCCTATTGAGCATCTGTGGGGCATCCTCAAATGGAAGGTGAGGGAGTGCAAGGTCTCTAACATCCACCAGCTCCGTGATGTCGTCATGGAGGAGTGGAAGAGGACTCCAGTGGAAACCTGTGAAGCTCTGGTGAACTCCATGCCCAAGAGGGTTAAGGCAGTGCTGGAAAATAATGGTGGCCACACAAAATATTGACACTTTGGGCAAAATTTGGACATTTCCACTTAGGGGTGTACTCACTTTTGTTGACAACGGTTTAGACATTAATGGCAGTGTGTTGAATTATTATGAGGGGACAGCAAATTTACACTCTTATACAGGCTGTACACTCACTACTTTAATTCATAGCAAAGTGTTATTTTTTTAGTGTTGTCACATGAAAAGATATTAAATATTTACAAAACTGTGAGGGGTCTACTCACTTTTGTGATAAACTGTATATATATATATATATATATATATATATATATATATATATATAAATATATATATACATATGTATTTATGTGTTTATATGTTTGTAAATACATATATACACATATAAATGGATAAATACATATGTGCACACACACACGCACATATATATTTATATATATATATATATATATATATATATATACACACACATATTTAGACATGTATATGTATGTATCTTTATGTTAAATCCTTTTATTTTTCTAACACCTGATACCTCATATCTTTTTGCACTTGTAACTTTATTTTGCAATTTAAAAAAAATTAAAAAATGATAGTGTTATTATGAGTAAAACTGTACTTTTAAATATAATTTTAAAGATTTTCCCCCCAACTTTTTCATCTCACATAACACTTAACCAGAGCTTTGAAGTTGCTCTATCCCAATGTGCGCTAAATTCAATTGCGCTCAAGCGAATACGCTTACTTTAACTTGTAATATAGGTGCTACTTCTGACGCTCTCAGAAAGAGCCGCGATAAACCTCTTATCACTAGTGCGCAACAGTTAGCGTGCATCTTGTAATCTAGCCCATAGTCGCCTATCTCACAATAAGGTCTGATGGTGGGTTTCCTTTGTAACTCCATGAAGTATTTTTTGTATTCATTATTAATGATGTTTTATATTTTTATACAGTAAAAGAGACAAGTAATGTAAATAATAATGCGACAATCTGCCAATTGTGTCAAATTTGTATTAATTAAATTCCAAATTTAGTTACATTTAAAAACACCCAAAGACTATTAAAAGGTGCATTCCTTTGGTGTGAAGCAATAACAGTTTCATCATGTATTAATGAGGTGCAGCCCCACCTGGCAACCAAAGGGTACCGTTAAACAGAAGCAGTTCATGATTTACTGGGACCAGAAGATACTTTGCTATTGCATAGTGTTGCTCATACATCAAGCCAGGCTCATAGCCCTAGGGAAACAAGCCAGATCAAACCCATTTAGAGTTTAAATCAATTCCACAAGTAGATTAGCAGCTTCTTACTGCCTAGTGTAAGGAGAAACAAACACTAATGAAGTGCGGCTCTTGAAAATGTTGCCTTAGTTAAAGTGTAGAAAATGCAGTTACTGGGCGTCAAACATTTATCCACATCCAACCAAAATCCCTGGTACTCAGTTATAAAGCCTTGTGTTACTTTGCATCATATTAGCTACACCAAAACTTTATAGAATAGAGACAGTGCTGTCAAATCCAGGTGAAAACATTTCACATTACCTTTTGGACAACTTTGACATCTTGAATAATCCTTTTTTGAGTAACATATCTCTATCATATTGTATAAGGATTTGAACATGTTCAGTTGACAATTGTTTCCTACCATAAAACAATATTCTAATGTACGAATATGCTCATTAGAGCATGCAATTGTTTATTACGGAGCTTAAATAGCAATCAAAGGGAGTTATAGGACACAGTCAGTAATTGTCAAGTTCATGCAATTGCCACTCCCAATTGGCTAACAGCATGTCTACCAACTGTCCCATCACAGATTTGGATTTATGGCCCACTTCCCTCCTGCAGCCCCTTAGTGTCCTGGTTTTAAGATTCTGACCAAACTGTTCCTATTTATGCCTGTGGCCAATACAGACACACCCACAGAACTCACAAACACACCCACAGAACATGAGAACACACCCACGGAATGCCTGTTACGTACCCCACCACTTTGAACCCGGCAGGGATTACAAGGCTTGCAACTTTTGAGCAGGAGTATCCGTATGTCTTTAATCCCTTTGCAGAGGTTAAACACATAGGGCTAGATTACGAGTGGAGCGCTATTTAACGCCACTTGTAATCTGGCTCGTAGTTTTTGAAGGTCAGTAAAGCAAAAATTAAATTACAGGATTTTTTTGTCTTAGAATTTCCTTTTTATAAATGGTCACAGTCAAGTCTCAGTTTTATACACATGCAATTAGTGTTTGGATATTTAAATACATTGTTGATTATAAAATTATGTAAAATCAATTTTAACAAAAATGCATACATTTTACAAGCTGCTTTTATTGGTTAAAGGGACAGTCTAGTCCAAAATAAACTTTTATTATTCAGATAGAGAATGTAATTTTAAACACTTTTCCAATTTTCTTTATTTTCTTGGTATTCTTAGTTTAAAGCTAAATCTAGGAGGTTCATATGCTAATTTCTAAGCCCTTGAAGGCCGCCTCTTCTCTCAGGGCATTTTGACAGTTTTTCACCACTAGAGGGTATTAGTTCATGTGTATCATATAGATAACACTGTGCTCACGCATGTGGAGTTCAGGTGAGCCAGCTCTGATTGGCTAAAATGGATGTCTGTCAAAAGAACTGAAATAAGGGGGCCGTTTGCAGAGGCTTAGATACAAGGTAATCACAGAGATAAAAAGTGTATTTATATAACTGTGTTGGCTGTTCAAAACTAGGGAATGGGCAATAAAGGGATTATCTATCTTTTTAAACAATAAAAATTCTGGTGAAGACTGTCCATTTAAGTAAATAAATACTGTATCCAGACGCATTGGGCAATCATGATTAGTATAGAATTAATATAGATAGAATCAGTTAGATGTCATGTTTTACTTTAGTTGTACGCATATCTTTTGCTTCTGTTATGGTCTGTGAAATCTGATGAGAAAACCTGTTTAAAACGCCAGTAAGACTCATGTTACTTAGAGGGTTTAATCAGCTTTTCCTGTGATAATGTATTTGTAAAATGTCTGGTTTTACTTATTCAAAAATCAACCCATGACACTTACAATGAGCTGGGATGGGGGCCATAATCACATATATTGCTGCTTGTTAGAATTAAAATAATAAAATAGAAATGGGCCTATAAAACATTTCATCCTATAGAAGAAAGAAAAGTACAATTGTAACTTTGTTCAGAGTAGGGAGCATGAATTCTAACAGAGGAAAGTTTACTTTATCAGAGATCCCTGACATGGGTAATGGGAAAAACATGCTTTTCATCAGTGATCGATCATCTATGGATTGCAGATATTTCAACTGTCCCTACTTAAGAGGTACAGTCCCTGATTCTATACTCTGCTCCGCTGTCCCTCTGAGACAGTCCCCAGAATTTCACTTAGCATTATTATTATTATCGATTATTTGTAGAGCACCAACAGATTCCGCACCGCTATAAACATAGGCTGTATACAAGGTAACATTTATATGGATCAAATGGGTAGAGGGCCGTGCCAAAAGTCGCACTGTTGTAGTCAGCTCTTATGAAGGTGATCTGCAAACAGTTGGTCTCTTATGCTTACATGCTAAGGGGGTTAATGGCGAATAGCAATGGAGGAGAGGGACTGGCATTAGGAAAGGTTAGTGTAGGTTGTATGCATCCCTGAACAGTAGAGACTTTAGGGAGCGTTTGAAGCTTTCAAAACTAGGGGAGAGTCTTGTGGAGCGAGGCAGAGAGTTCCACAAGATGGGAGTCAGTCTGGAGAAGTCCTATAAATGGGAATGTGAGGAGGTAACGAGAAAGGGGGAAGTAGGAGGTCGTGAGAAGAGCAAAGGAGACGAGAGGGAGAGTATCTGGACACACGGTCTGAGATATAGGGGGGAGCAGTGCAGGTGAGGGCCTTGTATGTCAGAGTAAGAATTTTGTGTGTAATCCTGGAGGCAAGAGGAAGCCAGTGAAGGGATTGGCAGAGAGGTGCAGCAGATGAAGAGCGACATGAAAGGAAGATGAGTCTGGCAGAGGCATTTATTATGGATTGTAAAGGAGCTAGGCAGCAGCTAGGGAGACCAGAGAGGATGGCGTTGCAGTAGTCAAGGCGGGAAAGTATGAGAGAGTGGATTAAAATCTCAGTTGTGTCTTGTGTAAGGAAAAGACTAATTTTAGAGATGTTTTTAAAGTGGAAGCGGCAGGATTTAACCAAGGACTGAATGTGAGGAGTGAAAGAAAAATCGGAGTCAAATGTGACCCCAAGACATCGGGCATGCGGGGTAGGGGTGATGATGGAGTTGTCAACAGTTATAGAGAGATGGGGGTGGAGATTTTAGAAGAAGGTGGGAAAATAGGGAGCTCAATTTTGGAGAGATTTAGCTTTAGGTAGTGAGAGGACATCCAGGAAGAGATGTGAGAAAGACAGTTAGTGACACGGGTTAGCAAGGAAGGAGATAGGTTTGGTGAAGAGAGGTAGATTTGGGTGTTGTCAGCATACAGAAGATATTGGAATCCATAGGGCTTTATTAGGGAACCTAATGATGACGTGTAAATTGAGAAGAGAAGGTGACCGAGCCTTGCGGTACCCCAACAGAAAGTGGTAACGGGGCAGAGGAAGCCCCAGAGAAGGCTACACTAAACTTACGATTAGACAGGTAGGAAGAGGATCATGAGAGGGCTGTGTCACAAATGCCAAATGATTTTAGGGTTTGGAGCAAAAGAAGGTGGTCAACAGTATCAAAGGCTGTAGACAGTTTAAGGAGGATAAGCAATGAGGGCGAAATCCAGATTGTAGTGGGTCAAGGAGGGAGTTTAATGTAAGGAAATGGGATAGACATGCATATACTAGCTTTTCAAGAAGCTTTAAGGCAAGAGGGAGTAGGGAAATAGGGTGGTAGTTGGATGGGGAGGTTGCACACGTCCACAATCTGCCTAGGTACACCCAATGACCACCAGCCACACCCCTCTTAACATAACTCCACCCACAAAATGGTGACAGGCACTCATCAGCCATGAGTCCCTGACACCCATCCACAAATTTTGAAAAGTATGCGATTGCCATATTTCTCTGTATGAGTAAAACATCAGATGACCTATGAGTGATGCTGAGTTATGAGTGCCTTTAGTTTGCACACAATAGACTCCTCAGCATTTTCCTAATATGTTGGAGTTCATGCTTCCTAATCGGTACAAAATTACTGTTTTACCTTTGGTTAAGCATTTTAGTGTGTTTGGAGAATCACCCCAGGTAACTGTTAAGAACGCAGCGGTCATATACGCATTGGATCTCTAAGAACAGGAGCCTATTAACAAATTATTTTTATGATTTTTAATCTGGGGGCTTTTATGGAAAGCAAGGGCTGTATAAAATCTATTAATGTAGTAGCACTTGAGATCATTGTGGGTCCAATTGTTATTCACATACTTGTAGCACATTTGTTACATGTCCACAGGACATTGACAAATGGCATGGATTTCAATAAAACTTAACAAACTTCTGATGCTTATCTAATGGGTTATTATGCTTTTTATATTTTATTTTAAGCTTATTCTAATTCATTTGACAACTCCATAATAACCCATTTATTTAAAGTGCTTGTGCATTTGCCTTCCATGAGGACAACACTGCTATTCCAATCCATCAGAAAACTAAATGGCTGTTTCTCATAGGATTTTATGAGTATTCAATATATTTTCTTTGAACTTTTAATACAACTAATTATTGCCTATTCCAAGTGTCATTTCTTGGACAATTACATTACTTTTATCAACGTTTTTTTCCAAAAATAACTCACTAGTAAGCAATAAAAATAATATACATGCTACTGTGCTGCAGATTGGGGTGGCACAGCGGTTCAGAACATGGCCACTGAAGCACTAAGGCACTTTCATATGACAGCAGCAATTATATATGCTATTATCGCTTTCTGACTTGCCCTGATCTGCTTTACAGGACTGTCTGCACCATGTTGATGGTATTTAACCATTTCTCAGTTACAACTAAAGAAATGTACCATAAATGTCATTAATGTTTCAGTAAATTCCAGGAAAAAAATAAAGGGTATTTTCTCTTGTTTTATTGTAATTAATGTAGTCTAGTCTGCTTGCTGTCAAATAGATTTGCAGCTACTATCCATCCCCCATTAACAACACATTTCTGGCCCTATTTATTAATATGTATTGATCTAAAGGTTACAGAGAAAGGCCTAAGAGAGGTCAAGGTCAAACAGAAGCCCAGGAGGCAGCATAGCACTTATACAAGGGAGCTTGACATAGCTCAGTATATTAGGGGAACGGGAGTTAATAGGGGTTAAGAGATTGGGCTTTTTTAAAGGTTCCTGCAAATTCTAGAATCTCATGATATTTTCATAATAAATTGTCCTGTTCTGGTAATTAATTGATGTTTGTACTGAAGGCTCATAAAACAAACAAAAAATGTGTTTTTTATACTCATGTCGCATGACGCAAGACTGTATGTCATATTTAGGGTTGCATCATTAAGAGTACTTTTTAAAAATGTTTTATCAAGCAGTAATGAAACTTTAACTTTGTACCTATTTTAAAGGGCTTCTATCCTATGTATTATATGGTGAGTTTCAGACTGTAAAGGATTTGTTTCAGAAATAGGTTACATGCCGACAGAGGTCAGTGTAATATACTATTATGTGATGGTAATGAGTAAGCTAAGCTGCAATTTATAATGACACTATTGATATACTGGCAGTGAGCACATGTTGCTGCAAAATTATGTGAGTGTCTATATACTATACCCTGATGAATAGACTGCACTGTATGAATATAAAGAGCATGAATAAGCTGTGCACTGTATAATGATGTTAGCATCTATACAAAGAGGAGTATGCTGCAAAGTATAATGATGCTGAGCATCTATACACAGATGATAACCATGTAGGCACACGCCTATGTACAGACTGGTGGCTATGCCCCTCCCCCAGCACTGGTGCCACTGCGCCAATGGTAGTTCCGCCCCTAAAATGTATGATTATTATACACACAAATAATAATATATTTCTAAAAATGTGCAGTGGCACAGGACCAGATTTAGGTAAGGTTGCATGGGATCCTCTTTCTGCTGTTCTTCTCAGCAGATGGTTTTGAGTTGAGGCCATCTTGTTTGCGCACACGGCAGAAGTTCACAAAGCAAACAGCTTTAGTTCTCCTTTTTCCTACGACCACACAATCTATGACCTTTGTTCTTAGTTCTGCTTTTCCTAGGCGTGCAGCAAAAAAAAAAAAGTGTGAAGGGCCACATGTGGCCCGTGTCAGGGTGCCAGGAATCAGAGACAAGAAGTGCAAAAATAATCACACCTTTATTAATAGCAAAAAATAATAAAAAGTCCACAAGTCAAATAGCAAGCCAGGAATCAAAACTAGAACTGGTAGTCAGAAGAGCTGAGTCAGGAGCCAAAGCGAATAGTCAGACGAGCTGAAATCAGGAACAAGGAGAACAGCAGAGTCAGGAACAAGCCAGGGATCAGGAACCAGGAGGGACGTCAGACAGCCAGGTAATACACAGGAGCTTTCACAAACAGGTCTGAGACAACGCAAGGGCAAAGCATACTGAACAGAGGCCCTTTAAATAATAAGTGATGACATCACAATTCTGAGACTGCATCCTGTCTCACATGGATGATGACACCAGTCTGGCCATAAAAGGAAGTGCAGGAAATGAGCAGCATCACACAGTATGCACCAGGGTCAGCAAGAGAGGTGAGTAAAACAGATCAGGGATAAAACCCTGACAGCCCGTAGTCCTACAGTTCCCCATCCCTGACACAGACCCTGCACTTGATTACCTAACTCTTAAGCTTGTGCACAGGTGCAAACTTAATAGACAGAGGTTAAGAACTCTCTGGGATGTGCTACAGTTTTTCTGATTTTTCATGTCCCTTTCGTTTTGTAGACTCCTTCCAGAGGTAGTTAGGTCTGAAATTGCTTAGAGCTATTCAAGAAAAATATATCGGTAATCAATTTTGACATAAGGAAGAAAACAGAGTCTCATTGGAAAATAATATGCTGGTCTGCTCTGGCCATAACAAATTAATGTTATCTGTGAGGTATGTATGTTGTGAAAAAAACTTTCCGATTAACTTCCATTATAAAAATGTGCACTATCTTTTTATATTCACACTCTCTGAGGCACAGCTCCTACTGAGCGTGTGCAAGAATACACAGTATATAAGTATATATGACTGCAGATGTCACATCATGCAGAGGGAAGGGAAAATTTAGACATAGGGCTCCATTTATCAAGCAGCAGTTGTTGCTTCGGAGGCCCGTTGTTAACGAAATATAAGAGACAGCGTATTGAAATCACCCCGATCCGGATGATTGACAGCCGCTGTTAGTGACCAATTGTCCGCCAGTGAGAGGGGGCAGCATTGCACAAGCATTTCTAGTGAAAAGCTTGTGCACAGTTAAATGCAGACAGCGTATGCTGTCCGCCCACAGCAATGTTTAGCGGACATGATTTTCTACACTGAATCATGTCCGCTCTACCATTAAAAACCTTAACGACCAAGGACGTGCCAGACACGTCCTACAAAAAATGGTTGTAAACTACCAAAGACGAGCCTTGCACGTCCTCTAGGGTTTCAAGCGCTGGAAGCAATAACGCTTTCAGGTTATTGCAGTGATGCCTCAATATTGAGGCATCCTGCAATAACCTTTTTTAAGCATCTGATGCAGAGAGAGCCACCCATCACTGGAGCAGTTCCTTCAGGGGGCAGGAGCATGCGCGCACCGTACTTAGTCTATTTAATCCATAAGGGAATGAGGGAGGGGGGGAAGTCTTGGGGAAAAGGAATCTGGGAGCAGGAGGGGGGAGGGTATTGACGGGGCAGCGACACTACCGAAAAATTTATTTTTGTATAAAAAAATGAATAAAGCCTATTATTTTTTAGCAAACTAGGTACTGGCAGACAGCTGCCAGTACCCACGATGGCAGCAAATAGGAAGAGGGGGAGAGTTAGAGAGCTGTTTGAGGGGGGATAAGGAAGGTTGGGGGCTAAGGGGGTATCCTACACTGAAGAAAATATATATAAAAAAATAATAATAATAAAAAAAAAATGAAATTTATGCTTACCTGATAAATATATTTATTTCTTGACATGGTGAGTCCACGGATCATCATCAATTACTGTTGTGAATATCACTCCTGCCCAGCAGGAGGAGGCAACGAGCACCATGGCAAAGCTGTTAAATATCACTCCCCTACCCACAATCCCCCAGTCATTCGACCAAAGGGAAAGGAGAGAAAGGAAGTAACACAAGGTGAAGAGGTGCCTGAGGTTTATATAAAAAGAAACTGAATACAGGGCGGGACGTGGACTCACTGTATCAAGAAATAAATACATTTATCAGGTAAGCATAAATTTCGTTTTCTTTCTAATGACACGGTGAGTCCACTGATCATCATCAATTACTGTTGGGAACCAATACCCAAGCCACAGGACACAGATGATAAGGGAGGGACAAGACAGAAACATAAACAGAAGGCCCCACTGCTTGAAGAACCTTTCTCCCAAAAGAAGCCTCAGCCGAGGCAAAAGTATTGAATTTATAGAATTTGCAAAAAGTGTGCAGCCTTGTAAATCTGTTCCACAGAAGCTTCATTTTTGAAGGCCCAGGAAGAAGAAACAGCTCTTGTGGAATGAGCTGTGATTTTCTCAGGAGGTTGCTGTCCAGCAGTCTCATATGCCAAGCGAATAACGCTCTTCAGCCAAAAGGAAAGTGAAGTAGCCGTAGCTTTCTGACCCTTGCATTTCCCAGAAAAGCAAACAAACAATGCAAAAGACTGACGAAAGTCCTTAGTTGCCTGCAAATAAAATTTTAGTGTGATTATGTAACAAGCGTTCTTTGTGAGAAGAAGGATTAGGACACAGAAGGTACAACGATTTCCTGATTAATATTCTTGACCGAAACAACCTTGGGCAGGAAACCAAACTTAGTACGCAGAACCACCTTATCAAATTGAAATATAAGATAAGGGGAATCACACTGTAAAGCAGAGAGTTCAGAAACTATTTGAGCAGAGGAAAAAGCAACAAGAAAGAAAATTTTCCAAGATAACATCTTAATATCTAAAGAATGCATAGCTCAAACGGAGCCTGTTGTAAAACTTTAAGAACAAGGTTAAGACACCATGGAGGAGTAACAGGTTTAAACACAGGCCGAATTCTAACCATGGCCTGACAAAACGATTTCATGTCTGGCACATCTGCCATGCGCTTATGTAACAAAATAGACAATGCCGAAATCTGACCCTTTAGAATACTTTCCGACAAACCCTTCTCTCCAGAACATCCTGGAGAAAGGACAAAATCATAGGAATGCTTACTCTACTCCAAGAGTATCCTTTGGATTCACACCAATACAAGTATTTATGCCAGATATTATGGTAAATCCTGCGAGTCACAGGCTTACGAGCCTGAACCAAGGTCTCAATGACCGACTCTAAAAATCCACGCTTAGATAAAACTAAGCGTTCAATCTCCAAGCAGTCAGCTTCAGAGAAACGAGATTTGGATGAAGGAAGGGACCCTGAAGTAGAAGGTCCTTCCACAGAGGCAGTCTCCAAAGTGGAAAGGATGACATTTCCACTAGGTCTGCATACCAAATCCTGCGAGGCCATGCCAGGGCTATGAGAATTACAGACGCCCTCTCCTGCTTGATTCAAGCAATGACTCTTGGAAGGAGAGTGAACAGAGGAAACAGGTATGCTAGACTGAAGTTCCAAGGAACTGCCAGAGCAACAATCAGAAATGCATGCAGATATCTTGACCTTGAGTCGTATTTCGGAAGTTTAGCATTCTGATGAGAAGCCATGAGATCCAACTCCGGCTGCCCCCACTTGAGGGTCAAGCTGGAAAACACATCCAAATGAAGTTCCCACTCCGCAGGATGAAAAGTCTGTCTGCTCAGAAAATCCGCTTCCCAATTGTCCACTCCTGGGATGTGGATCGCAGAAAGACAGCAGTTGTGGGTCTCCACCACTAAATAATTTGGGCCACCTCTGTCAAGGCCAAGGAACTCTGCGTTCCCCCTGGTGGTTGATGTAGGCCACCGAGGTTATGTTGTCCGACTGGAATCTGATAAACCGGGCTAAGGCTAATTGAGGCCAGGCCAGAAGAGCATTGAAGAATGCTCTCAGCTCCAAGATGTTTATGGGCAGGACTGACTCCTCCTGGGTCCATAAGCCCTGAGCCTTCAACAAGCCCTATACTGCTCCCCAACCTAGAAGGCTGGCATCCGTGGTCACAATCACCCAGGAGGGTCTGCGGAAGCAAGTACCCTGGGAGAGATGATCCTGAGAAAGCCACCACGGAAAAGAGTCTATTAACTATTAATCTATTAATTATGGTCGAAGATCGAAGCACAGCTAAAAGAGCCCCCAGAACCCTTGAAAAAATTCTTGGAGCTGTGGCAAGGCCGAATGGAAGGGCCACGAACTGGAAATGATTTTCCAAAATGGCAAATCTCAGAAACTTGTGATGGTCCCTGTGAATGGGAACATGAAGGTATGCATCCTTTAGGTCTATAGTTGTCATGAACTGACCCTCTTTTACCAAGGGAAGAATGGAGCGTATAGTCTCCATCTTGAAGGATGGCACTTGTTTAAACATTTTAGATCTAGGATTGGTAGAAAAGTTCCCTCCTTTTTGGGAACTGCAAACAGATTTGAGTAAAATCCCAGGCCCCTTTCCTAAAAGGGAACTGGAACTATTAGCCCAGGGCAGCAAGGTCCTTGACACAATGTAAGAATGCCTCTCTTTTTATCTGGTCTACAGATAATCTGGAGAGGAGAGACCTGTCTCTGGGAGGAAAAGATTTGAAGTCTATTTTGTATCCTTGGGAGACAATGTCCACCGCCCAATGTCCACCGTACATCTCTTATCCAAGCCTGGATAAAAAGAGATAGTTTGCCCCCTACAAGATCCGCTCCTGGATCGGGGGCCAACACTTAATGCTGACTTGGAATCAGCTGAAGGCTTTTTAGATTGCTTTCCCTTATTCCATGACTGGTTGGGCTTCCAGGAAGGCTTGGCTTGATCTTGCTTGGAGGAAGGGGAGGAAGACTTGCCTTTAAAGTTTACGAAAGGAACAAAAATTACTCTGACGTCCCTTCTGCTTATTCTTTTTATCTTGAGGAAGAAAAGAACCCTTCCCTTCAGTAATATCTGAGATAATTTCCGCCAAACCAGGTCCAAACAAGTTCTTACTCTTGTAAGGAATAGCCATGAACTTAGATTTAGATGAAACATCCGCAGACCAGGACTTCAACCACAAGGCCCTGCGGGCTAGGACCGCAAAACCAGAAATTTTGGCTCCCAGTTTAATAACCTGTAAGGAAGCATCTGTAATGAAGGAATTGGCTAACTTGAGACCTTAATCCTGTCCTGGATCTCTTTAAAAGGGGTATCCATCTGAAGAGATTTAGACAACGCATCAAACCAGTAAGCCGCAGCGCTGGTAACAGTGGCGATACACACTACAGGTTGTCATTGTAGACCCTGGTGGACATACATCTTTTTTTAGTAAAGCCTCCAATGTTTTATCCATTGGATTTTTAAAATAACAACTATACTCTATGGGAATAGTAGTCCTCTTGGCTAAAGTGTAACTATAGCTAATTTAAAAAAAAAAAAAAAAAAATGGTTTGGAAATAGCAAAGTGCTACTTGTACTTATTGCCCTATAACTTGCAAAAAAGCAAAGAACATGTAAACATTGAGTATTTCTAAACTCAGGACAAAATTTAGAAACTATTTAGCATTGGTGTTTTTTGGTGGTTGTAGATGTTTAACAGATTTTGGGGGTCAAAGTTAGAAAAAGTGTGTTTTTTTTTCATTTTTTCCTCATATATGATGAAAATAATGGCTAGAAAAACGGTATATAATATGTGTGGGTACAGTAAATGAGTAAGAGGAGCATTTACTTACAGCTAAACACAAACACCACAGAAATGTTAAAATAGCCCTTGTCCTTAAGGGTAAGAAAATTGAAAAATGGTCTGGTCACTAAGGGGTTAAAGAGACATGAAACCCAAATTTTTTCTGTCATGATTTAGAAAGAGCACGTGATTTTAAACAACTTTCTAATTTACTTCTATTATCTAATTTGCTTAATTCTCTTGATATCTTTTGCTGAAAAGCATATCTAGATAGGCTCAGTAGCTGTGGATTGGTGGCTGCACATAGATGCCTCATGTGATTGGCTCACCCATTGCTTTTTATTCAACAAAGGATATCTAAAGAATGAAGCAAACTAGATGATGGAAGTAAAATAGAATGTTGTTTAAAATTGTATTCTCTATCTTTATCATTAATGAAAAATTTGGGGTTTAATGTCCCTTTAAATGGAGCACTAAGTGTGTTTGTCTTGTCTTTATTATGCAATGTTACTGTATTTAATGGTCCTTTTAATCTTCCACTAAAAGAGGACACTTTCACATTTTCTTAACATTAACTAGAAAATCATTAGTCACCTGTGTCTGGTAAATCGCTAGAGATTGATGACCATGCCCCAAACAACATAGCTCATATATCATACAATTACAGGTCATTATTATTTATTTTCCTCCCTTTTTGTTGTGAAAAGGGTTTAACATTTTTACTATTATTATTTTCTCACAATTGTTTACAAAAAAGGAACTGATGTTTTTTTTAATGATATTGAAGAAGGAAAACTATAACCAAGACAAAAAAAAACTATGTCTACATTTACCAAAACAAACGTCTTACTAAAATAAATACACTGTTCCAAATTTATAACAATAATATTTATCTGAGGTGAAGTGAAGTGTAGTGAAGTGTAGATAAAAAGGAGATCTAAACAGACGTTTGTTTTTTAGTAAAATAAAACCTTGAATATGTTTTTGCACAGTTGCTGTTCACACTCTTTTTTTGGAAACTGCAAACCCTGTGGGGATCAGAACGGAAGAAAAGGAATTTGTAAGAATCCTGCTTTAACCACATGATACATTAAAGGGCCACTACATACATCAGAATTGAATAATTGACAAATACACATTAAAACGACAATATAATAGCACTTACTTTGAATCTGAAATGAGCAGTAGAATATTTTCTTGCAAATTTCTTGCAAGTTAATCCACTTTTTCCTCGCTCTGACAACCATGAGCCAATTACAAAATGCATATATATATACTATGCACTTTTGCACATTCCCAGTAGAAGCTGGAGACTCAGAAAGTGTGCATATAAAAAGAATGTGCACTTTTTGATAATGGAAGTATATTGGGGGGGGGGGGGTTATTGCAAGCTTTATCTGAATCTTGAAGCTTTAATTGTGACTTTGGCCCTTTAATAACTTATGTGTATTAATTAAAGGGAAACTGAACCCAAATTTTTTCTTTTATGATTCAGATAGAGCATGTAATTTTAAGCAACTTTATAATTTACTCATATTATCAATTTTTCTTTGTTCTCTTGCTATCTTTATTTGAAAAAGAAGGCATCTAAGCTATTTGTTTGGTTCAGTACCATGAAAAGCACTTGTTCATTGGTGGATAAATGTATCCACCAATCAGCAAGAACAACCCAGGTTGTTCACCAAAAATGGTCCCGCATCTAAACATACATTTTGCATTTCAAATAAAGATACCAAGAGAATGAAGAAAATTTAATAAGAGTAAAGATAAAAAGTAAGATAATAAGAGTAAATTAGAAAGTTGCTTAAAATTGCATGCTCTATCTGAATCATGAAAGAAAAAAATGTGGGTTCAGTGTCCCTTTAAGGAAATAGACGTGCTCCTATGTTGCTTTTTTACTCAGCACTTTTAAATTGTAAATCCTATTAAATATTAGTGCACATGGGGCGCGATCCGATATACGGCGTAGTTTGCTGCGCAAGAGAGGGAACCCGCGTCGCCCGCAGTTTCAGCTCGCATCTCGAGCTATCCAATATACGGCGCCGTCAGATGCTAACGTGCCGTAAGTCGGATAAACCAGCGATGTCCAGAAATCTGCGCAAGTACAAATTTCTGGCGTCGCCAGTGACTTGCGCCACGTTAGAAACTGCCGGCGCCTACAAAACCTGACTAAAGTATGAAATCACCCGCACTGTCTAACACGCCTCCTAAACATAGCCCGACACGTCTAACCCTCTAACCGCTATCCCCCCTCACTATCCTAATAATAAAAAAGTTATTAACCCCTAAACCGCCGCTCCCGGACCCTGCCGCCACCTAATAAAGTTATTAACCCCTAAACCGCCGCCCCCAGACCCCGCCGCCAGCTATATTAAATCTATAACCCCCTAAAGTGAGCCCCTAACACCGCCGCCATCTACCTTACCTACCCCCTAAAGTGAGCCCCTACCCCGCCGCCATCTACCTTACCTACCCCCTAAAGTGAGCCCCTACCCCGCTGCCATCTATTTTAAAATTATTAACCCCTAATTTAATCCCCCTACCTCGCCGCCATCTTTATTAAATTATTTAACCCCTAAAATACTAAACTATCCCTACCACTAAACCTAAGTCTAACCCTACAAAAAGCCCTGCAATTACTCCAAAGTAAACTGCTCTTTTGCCAGCCCTTAAAGGGGCTTTTGGCGGGGCTTTGTCACAAAGTAATCAGCTCTTTTGACTACAATCTAAATCCCCCTACACCGCTGCCACCTATAATAAATGTATTAACCCCTAATCTAATCCCCCTACACCGCCGCCACCTATATTAAACACATTAACCCCTAATCTAATCCCCCTACACCGCCGCCAGCTATATTAACTATATTAACCCTAATTATATTAGGGTTAATATAGTTAATATAATTATTATATTATATATATATATATTAAGTATAATAACCCTATCTAACTCTAACATCCCTAACTAAACTCTTATTAAAATAAATCTAATATTAATATTATTAATGAAAATATTCCTATTTAAATCTAAATACTTACCTATAAAATAAACCCTAAGATAGCTACAATGTAATTAATAATTACATTGTAGCTATTTTAGGGTTTATATTTATTTTACAGGTAACTTGGTATTTATTTTAACTAGGTACAATAGCTATTAAATAGCTAATAACTATTTAATAGCTACCTAGTTAAAATAATTAGCAATTTACCTGTAAAATAAATCCTAACCTAAGTTACAAATACACCTACACTATCAATAAATTAAATAAACTAAACTAAATTACAAAAAAAACAAAACACTAAATTACAAAAAATAAAAAAAAGATTACAAGATTTTTAAGCTAATTACACCTATTCTAAGCCCCCTAATAAAATAATAAAGCTCCCCAAAATAAAAAAAATTCCCTAACCTATTCTAAATTAAAAAAGTTCAAAGCTCTTTTACCTTACCAGCCCTTAAAAGGGCCTTTTGCGGGGCATGCCCCAAAGAAAACTGCTCTTTTGCCTGAAAAAAAAAACACAATACCACCCACCAACATTACAACCCACCACCCACATACCCCTATTCTAAACCCACCCAAACCCCCCTTAAAAAAACCTAACACTACCCCCCTGAAGATCTCCCTACCTTGTCTTCACCCAACCGGGCCGAACTCCTCATCCGATCCGGGCAATGTCTTTATCCAAGCGGCAAAGAAGAAGTCTTCATCCCGGCGATGTCTTTATCCAAGCGGCAAAGAAGAAGTCTTCATCCCGGCGATGTCTTCATCCAAGCGGCAGCAAAGTCTTCTTCCATCCGGCAGCATCTTCCATCAAGCGGCATCTTCAATCTTCTTTCTTCACTCCTACAACGCGGAGCCTCCATCCCGGCCGACGACTGAACGACGAATGAGGTACCTTTAAATGACGTCATCCAAGATGGCGTCTGTCGAATTCCGATTGGCTGATAAAGACATCGCCGGGATGAAGACTTCTTTGCCGCTTGGATAAAGACATCGCCCGGATCGGATGAGGAGTTCGGCCCGGTTGGGTGAAGACAAGGTAGGGAGATCTTAAGGGGGGTAGTGTTAGGTTTTTTTAAGGGGGTTTGGGTGGGTTTAGAATAGGGGTATGTGGGTGGTGGGTTGTAATGTTGGGGGGTGGGTGTTGTGTTCTTTTTTTTTTTACAGGCAAAAGAGCTGTTAACTTGGGGTAAATACCCCGCAAAAAGCCCTTTTAAGGGCTGGTACAGAGCTGGGTATTTTATAATTTAGAATAGGGTAGGGAATTTTTTATTTTGGGGGGCTTTATTATTTTATTAGGGGGCTTAAAATAGGTGTAATTAGCTTAAAATTGCTGTAATCTTTTTTTTTTGTAATTTAGTGTTTGTTTGTTTTTGTAATTTAGTTTAGTTTATTTAATTGTATTTTTAGATAGATATTTGTAGTTTATTTAATTTATTGATAGTGTAGGTGTATTTGTAACTTAGGTTAGGATTTATTTTATAGGTAATTGGGTAATTATTTTAACTAGGTAGCTATTAAATAGTTAATAACTATTTAATAGCTATTATACCTAGTTAAAATAATTAACAATTTACCTGTAAAATAAATATAAACCCTAATATAGCTACAATGTAATTATTAATTATATTGTAGCTATCTTAGGGTTTATTTTATAGGTAAGTATTTAGATTTAAATAGGAATATTTTAGTTTATAATATGAATTAGATTTATTTAATAAGAATTTAGTTAGGGGTGTTAGGGTTAGATAGAGTTAATATAGTTAATATAAATACTATAGTAACTATATTAACTATATTAACCCTAATATAATTAGGGTTAATATAGTTAATATATATAGTGTAATAACTATATTAACTATAATATACTTAGGGTTAATATAGATAATATAGCTGGCGGCAGGGTAGGTAGATTAAATTAGGGGTTAATAATTTTAATATAGATGGCGGCGGTGTAAGGGGCTTACATTAGGGGTTAATACTATTAATATAGGTGGCGGCAGTGTAGGGAGGGCAGGTTATAGGGCAAAAGAGCTGTTTACTTTGGGGCAAAGCCCCGCAAAAGGCCCTTTTAAGGGCTGGTAATAGAACTTATTACTTTAGGGATATTAGATTAGGGGTTAATAATATTAATATAGCTGGCGGCGGTATAGGGGGATTAGATTAGGGGTTAATAATTTTTATATCGGTAGAGGCGGTGTAAGGGGTCAGATTAGGGGATAGATAAGGTAGATGGCGGCGGTGTAAGGGGTTCACATTAGGGGATAGATAAGGTAGATGGCGGCGGTTTTAGGGGTTCACATAAGGGGATAGATCAGGTAGATGGCGGCGGTTTTAGGGGTTCACATTAGGGGATAGATCAGGTAGATGGCGGCGGTTTTAGGGGTTCACATTAGGGGATAGATCAGTTAGATGGTGGCGGTTTTAGGGGCTCACAGTAGGGGGTTAGTTTATGTAAATGGCGGCGGGGTCCGGGAGCGGCGGTTTAGGGGTTAAATACTTTATTAGGGATTGCGGCGGGGGATCGCGGTTGACAGGTAGATAGACATTGGGCATGCGTTAGGTGTTAGGTTTATTTTGCAGGTAGTTTAGGGAGTTACAGGGCTCCAATAGTCAGCATAAGGCTTCTTACGGCTGCTTTTTGTGGCGAGGTAAAAATGGAGTAAGATTTCTCCATTTTCGCCATGTAAGTCCTTACGCTGTATATTGGATACCAAACTGCGCGGGTTTGGTATACCTGCCTATGGCCCAAAAAACTATGGGCGACGGCAGAAATATACGGGCATAACTTCTAGGTTACGCCGTATATAGGATACCAAACCCGCGCAGATTTTGGCCTCGCCGGCTTTTGCGGGCGACGATTTATATCGGATCGGGCGCATGATTGTTATTAATGACCACCATGGTAGAAAAATGTATTACTTTTGTTATGTTTTCAACAAGGATTACTGCGGTTTTACCTCTCGAGCTGTTGTTCAACCTGTAACAAAACATCAGACCTGATTTGTTCTTTTTATGCTCAAGAGAGACTTAAGGATATTTATTCTTCTTTATTGCCGCTTTCATATTTGCTAATTGCTGCCTGCCCGTATTCTTACTAAAATTTGCAAAATCATACTTTAAAATTAAAAATCATAAGCAATGATCTACTTACAATAAATTAAAGGTATTATGAAGTTGCCTGTGTTCTTACTAAATTTTTCAAAATAAAAAAAAAGTATTATAAGGCACTCACTGTTGATTCCAAACTTGGAATGTCTTCCACACTTATTAAGCACTATCAGCATTACAAGAAGGAAAATGCAAGCGAAGACCGCCAGTCCCACAGCGACTGAGACCTGATGGAAAAAGCATAGTAAGGGTGATCATAAAATACTTAAATAGACACCTCCATTATCTAATGAGATAGATGACTGGGGAGTGCAGTGATGAGATGAGGAAAGGGAAGGCAACAATGAAAAGGTGAAGACAATGAGATAGAGAATAGGAAAAAAAAATGATTGATATTGTGTGGGAGATGAAATGAATGGAAAGTAAAGAGTGGAGTAGAAAATAGATGAATAATAAATACTTAATGTGAGCAGGAGGAAGATAAGCAGGGGCGGAGAGAGCAGAATCATATATAGGGAAGAGAGGAACACATGAGAATGAGAGCATAAGTAGACGGACATGAGAGATGTACAAATGCAGGGATGGAACAAGGGACAAGAGGGTAGGTGGGTTGTGTGGGAGAATAGGAAGGGGAAGAAATGGGTCACAGTATGTGTGAGGTAGGAAGGAGGATGATAAAATGAAGGGAGGTAAGGAAGAGCCGGATATATGGAGTAAGATAGGAAAGAATGTAATGAAAGGGGGAGATGCTCAGTGAGGTAAGGAGAAGATGATGGGATAAATAGTGTAGTAAATGGAGGGGACTAGGAGAAATATAATAGATTATGGGAAGATTATTTTTCCTTCCAGCTTGCTAATCACTCTGCAGTTTTCTCCTTCGCAATTTTTATCAAGTTCTATTTTTATTTCCACTTTTATCATTTGACTTCCTCCCTCTTCCACATCAGAGCCCATGATCTCTTGTAACTCTGAGATCCCACCCTATCTACCTCTATACCTTCATGCCTCACTCTTTATGTGCCATGTGACAGGTAGGTATCAGTGTTGGCTCTAACAGATCAGGGTGTGTGATTACAAGAGTAGAACAGATCTCCCTGCTAAACAGTGATTGGCCTCCATACACAATGAATAATCAAGAGCTTGAATGAAACTTACCCCAAAGGTGTGCTCATCTACTTTTTCCACAGCATTCCCATATGTGCTGTTGCTCCCACCTAGATAACAATTGAAAAATAAGAATTGTTTATGTTGTGAGAAAGTTAATATGTTACACAGATTACGGTTTGTAACTTGAAAAACATTAACATAATAGGGGGGTTTGTATCCAAAAGGACATTTTACAATATGTTAAAGGTTTATTTGTAAAACGGATGGTCTTGTACTGAATAAGCCCCCCTCTGTTTATTTTTATGCTTGTAGGGTGTGTCAATTTCTGTCACTGTGGGTGTTTTGCTTATCAGACAGTGTCTGTGTATAGTAGATTACCTTTGCAACTGCCTACTTGCCTGTCAATTTAATATGTCTGTGGGGCTTCTAGCTGTCATTTTAACCATTGGGAACCCCTCTCTTAACATACTGAATTGCAATATACCAGTGGTTCCTATGGTGCACATTTGTGGACCTATTTTGACCTTTTTGAAAGTATTCAAATGCAGTAATGTGTTTGGCGTATACTATGGGTTAGATTACAAGTGGCACACTATTACTTGCGTGAGTTGTGATAAGCAATATCGCAACCACACTAACTTGCGCTCGTATTACAGGTTGAAAGTAAACACATTTGACGAGCACAAACAAAATCTGCGCCTGTTGTGTTAAAGCAACTGAAGACGTCACGTAAAATAAATACATTAAAATAAACTTACACTTTTATTTACCCTTCATTTTAAGGGTTTAAAGATATATGGTATATGACAAGGTATTTGAATGGAAAGGGCTATATGTATACATATGAGTATATGTGTGTGTGTGTGTATTTATATGTGTATAAATGTATATCCATATATACACACACACACTTTGGAGCCCTTTCCGCTGAAATACCTTACAACATGAGAAATCATTTTTATTCATTTTTATTATTTTAATATGTATTTAAATAAAAATTAAATTTTCTTCTATGTGAAGAACATTGGAATGTTGAGTGCACTTGGTCTAATGCGGTGACGCTTGATGAGTGTATAAAAACCTGTATTTGCCACCATCATCTGTGAGTAAACATTTTTTTTTTTACAGACGATGAAGTCTTTAGAACTTCTAAACACGTAAGGTTTGTGGTGGGCATCCCGGTTCTACCTCGCAATCTACAGACGTGATTTTCTCTTGTCATATTTGAATGCTATACTTACCTCATTGTATTGAGGTTTGCTTCTATCCCTATTTGCAAGCTGTTTAGACCGGTGGGCTGCGGGCAGGAAGCTACGCCAGAGTACAGAGGACCAGCTTGAATCAAGTGCTCTTTGACTGACCGGGATTCCTCTCAGACATGGATGTCGTTTCTCTACCATGGGCTCTTTCTTACCTCATATGATTAAGGGCTTTTCCTGTAAATAAGATCAACTACCGGGGGGAGGACTGGGGTGCCTTTACACTGTCCTCCTAAACACTCCTGTCACTCGTGGACTGTGACTCTGATAAACTCTGCTTATTTTTAATGAACTGACAATTAAATTCATGTCCTTTTGAATGGTTTTATTTTATCGATTTTACTTGCGATCCATTATCTGACATATTTACACATGTGTATTGATTTGTTTTTTTTTAATGAATTTACAAATTTATTTATTGTGCCTTTTATCTGATGAATTGTGATTGGTGTTTCACCTATACATTTCTTTGCGCTTGACTACTCTCTCTTTTGCATTTTTCCTACTTTTTCACTGTGGGTAGTTCTGTCCCGGTGTTTGTCATTAACAGCTGCATTTTTTAGTATAGGTCACACCGATTAGGGTTTTAGCACTCTCTCCTTCTTGTCTTTTTGTTGTCTTTTCCCATATATACACATATAAATACAGATATACATTTGGATAGAAAAACATACATATATCTCATTACAATCCTGTGCTTGTGTTTTAATTTTGTTAAAAACGAGGCTCCATTAAAGTCTATGGGGCCAATTTACCATTGTGCGGACGGACATGATACGCTATCAGCATTTATCATTGCACAAGCATTACTTGTAAAATGTTTGTTCAATGCCGCCCCCTGCAGATTTGCGGCCAATTGGCCGCTAGCAGATGGTGTCAATCAACCTGATCGTATCTGCCGCCACCTCAGAAGTGGCGGACGAGTTAAGGAGCAGCAGTCTTAAGACCGCTGCTTCTTTACTCCTGTTTCCGGCGAGCCTGAAGGTTCACGCGGAAAAAGATGCATTTAAATGCATACAGGCTTGATAAATCGGCCCCTATGGGGGGATACGATCCTGCGATTGCAACTTCACACAGTCTTTTTTCTGCACGAGGATGCAGCTGTGAGAGAGCAAAAGTCTTACTTGTGACCTGTAATACATGCGCAACTGTGTGCACAAAAGGTAAAAAAAGTTGAGTGCAGATAAAGCACTTGTGGGAACGCAAATTTATGCTTCACTCGTAATCTAGCCCATAACATTTTAGGATTTAGAACAATTTATTTTGATGCTTATAGGTATTTTTTATATCAACATAATTAGTAAATATTTATATGATTTTATTGAATATATCTTTATGTGTTTTTCATGCTTTAAAAATATTCCAGGAATTAAAAGATGTGAGTAACCTATGGCAAGATGCAAGTCGTTAATGGTTTCAATGCTGTGTTCTCTTTTATCAACAGCAGTTTTAACGACTCTCAGTCAGGCAGCTGAGAATAATTAATAGCACTAATTTAAATATGGCTATAGTCTATAGAAATTGTCAGTGAACCAATAAAAACTTTATGGAGACCTGAAAAAATGTCTCATGTGCTGGAAGAGTTATTCAGTAGTTTGTGATACTTTATCACAATTTGATCAGTCAGAGAGCTTTGGAAGCAAAATCATCATCTGTTCTCAAAACATAATTACCAATGAGCTCAAATTAAAAGAAAAACAAAAACACTATAAATCTTTGGATGTGACCAAATCTATCCCAGTGTCAAAGTCTTATATTGATGCCCCTACCTTAGGGGTCTATTTATGAAACAGCTGATGCTGCTTCCGACCCTCTCCACTTCAGTTCCGACTGAAGCGAAAGTTAAGCCGCAGCGGTCCTAATCTTTATTATATTATTTGTGCTGTTTATCTAGAGTTTTTATCCTACCAGCATTCCATACTAAAGACAAAAATGGAAAACATTGAAATATTGAAATAAAACAAACTAGTATTTCAAAGAGATAAAGAAGATTAAAAAATAAGTTTATGGATATAATTTTTAGTTTAACAAAAAAACATTTTTAGTTTCTATTCTATAGATTTAAAGGAGCACCATCCCTAATATACAGTGTGTTTACATTTTAAAGACCACTATGCATTAGTTACATTACATAATGTAATAATACTACATAAAATAAATAATATTCTGTATAATTTTATTAAAAAATTGACACAAAAAATAATAGGTTAAAAACACTTACCTTCAGGAGACAGGGACACTGCAAAGGAAACAAAAAATATATTAATTTGATGATTTTTTTTCCATTGAAATGCATGGTATTTCATAAACCATTTTGGTATAGTGAGCACACGGATGTATTAAACCTTTGGCCTGTTTAACTTAATTAAATTAACATGGTGAATGGCAGAAAGATTTGGTTGGTACTCGCTACTGTTAGACAAAATTATTGTGTCACAGAGATATTATTCTTACCCGGAATGGGTTCTTCTGGGTTGAAGCTGAATGGATTTTCCATAAATGTGCAATTAACTTTTTTTACATCAGAACCTAACATGTTGCTCACATGAAGAGTATAGATGCCATTGTTGACGTGCGTTGGCTTGTTAAGATAAAGGCAGCCATGAAGGGCAGTGATGTTTTCCTCTATAATTTGTGTATGAATAAATGTATTCTCCATAAGGTTTTCTCCATTAAACATCCATTTTATCTCTGGTCGAGGGTTCCCGTCCACAGTGAATGGGATGCAGTAATGATGCTGAGGAATTTCCTTGTATAATGAAATAATCACAGCACGGACTGGGGAGAAACAAGAGTTTAGACAGTTTCTATTATATCAAGATTTTTTTTTTTATTGCAAATCCTAGTAAACATTTTACTGGTTAAATAGAAAATGCAATGCTGCTATATTTAAAGGGACATTGTAAACTTGATTGTTCTTTGCATAAATGTTTTGTAGATGATCCATTTATATAGCTCATCTGGTAGTGTTTTTGTAAAAATGTAAAGTTTTACTTAATTTTTCATTGTGCTGATTTTCAGACTCCTAACCAAGCCCCACAGTGCCAGATGTATACATGCGTTTACAGACTCCTGCTGGTTCCTGTTTATGTTATCTGTTTTAATCATATGCAGGGGGGGGGGGTGTCTGTTTCCTTTGTTTTTTCAGCCCCTTTCAGTGGGTGTCCCAGAATAACCTCATCAACAGTGCTAAACTGGGAACTCCTAAGTAAGTTTTTAATAGGTTAAATACTGGATTTTTATATCAGTATCTGTGCATATTCTTCTTTATACTAGTGTCTATTACATGCAGTTAAATGAAAATTGGTGTATACTGTCCCTTTAAGCATGCAGAGGACAGCAGTGAATAAACACTTACTGACTGGGTTAATGTGACAATGCCTATATAATAAATGGGTTTTTTTTGGCACAAATATATACTATTTTAAATACTAGTATTACAGTCACACATGAGATCCTTCTACCCCGTCAGTACCCAATACAAATTAATATAGCAGTAAAAACTGATGTAGCCAGCTCATATGAGTACAATGGTGATAAACGTAGGTTAATTAAAGGAACACTTAAGTTAAAATTAAACTTTCATTTCCGTTATCTAAAAGTACAGTACAAAATCTCTTTATATGCATTCTTGCTGAGGCACCAAAATATGCATACCTATATGCATTTTGTGATTGGCTCATGACTGTTACATGATGCAGAGGGAAGGAAAATTTAACTAACTTTGAAATATGTCAGAAAAAAAATCTAGTACTCATTTTCCATTTAAACTTAGTGCTTTTACGTTCTCTTTTTAAAGACCCTTTAAATAGACTGCAAGCACTTTGAGATTGTGATTAAAAAAAATACTTGATTAAAAAAATCGATTAAAATAACTTTACAATATACTTTCATTAGTTATTTTAACAATTGTCTGCCAAGAAAGAAAGAAACGGATTATGAACCAGCCTTTTCAGTTAGCCAAAAGGATTCATTTTAACTAGTTTTGTAATTAAGTTTCTTTTTTTTTAGTTATGTGTGGGTATCTCAAATTCTCAAGTTGTGTATTTTTTATTTAATTCACCTTTCATCAACATTCAATAAAGAGTAATTTTTCATGTAAACCCTCATTAGTTCATTAAAGCAATAATTTAACAGTGCAAATATATGTTAACTAATATTAATTACAGGTTTAAAATTGTGCTCCACATTGTACAGAATTTTTATAAAAAAACTGTTCCCATAATGCTCTTAAAGGGACATTAAACACTAAATAAATGCTAGATCGAATGATGCATTCAAAGATAAGATTTGTCTGAGAATAACATGTAGTTGTATTTTTTTAAAGTTTCATCAGCTGTTTAAATACTGACAAAATAAGTGTAAAGTTTTAGTGTTTATAAAACAATGGGAGCTGCCATGTTGCAACTTATATTTCCTTCTCTGCTGTGGCCAATTAGGGACAGTTATAAATAGGTCACTAGAGTGTGCATCCAATGGCTGTGTGTAATATAACAGTCTTCTGCACATCCATTTCTAACAGGAACTGAAATGCTCACAATTTCAGAATGGAATAACAGAAAAAAGACACAAAATAAATAATGAAAGTATACTGCAGAGGTTTTTTATACATACAATTTATATATACAATTTATCATTTTACATTACTATCTCAAAGTGTTTAATGTCCCTTTAAAGATGTTGTATCATACACAAGTGAATACAAATAAAATAGACTCTTTATGTCAGATGCAATAATATGATAACACTAATAAATCAAACATTTCATCAAAGGGGAAGGAGAGTTAAAGGACACATCTAGGGAAAATGAAATGCAAAACAGACTTAGCAAAAACCGAGATGAAAATGATCAAATTTAATTCAAAGAAGTGGAATAAGGACGACTTCAGATAAACTTAATATTATATTAAATGTTCCCAGTATAATTCCATGAACATACGTGATTTTTTTTTGTGGGGCAGATGAGTGGGTGTTTCACATAGTAAAGATGTTATGTTAATAAGAAAAGGTGATATAATTCAGACTGTCTGCCATTTGTGGCTTTGTCTGCAGTACATATTTTACTTTAAACTTTTAGGACCAGATTACAAGTGGAGGGGTATTTTGCACTTCCCCTAGAAATTTTTTGCTCAAGCGTTAAACCGACTAGCACAAAAATCTGAAGTTAGAATATTGCGTCCACGTTTACATATTGCCACCATAGAAATCAATGGAGAAAAAGAAAGTGGGGAAAAAAAACTAATACCCCACTCTTGTGCAAACACAATCTCATATTCTCAGTTGCGCTAACCAGACATGAAAATATTAAATTTTCATATCCCAATGTTATTTCCATAACATAATATGTTCTATTTATTCATAAATAAATATTTCTACATATATCTGATCTTTTTTTGCAGAAATATATATTTATACCTACAATACAGTATATAGATGATTATATATAGGTATAGATATACAGATATATATATATATATATATATATAGGAATATCTATTTAGAAATACTTAGAACATATTCCCCCCTATGTGCAGAATGTTGAAATGTGAAATATTTACAGTAAATACATAGTTACAACCTTTATTAAATGAATATTGCATAAATATGTTTTTACATGTTTTTATCTACTTAAGGGCAAAGGGCTCCAATGCACATATATATATATATATATATATATATATATATATATATATATATATATATATATATATACAGTATATATCTGTCTGTATATGTATATATAAAAATGTATGCAATTATATGTGTATACAGTATATATATATATATATATATATATATATCTGTAAATACATACGGTATATACACTTATAAATGCATATATACATATGTACACACACACATATATATATATATATATATATATATATATACATATACACACACACACACATACATAAACATCTTTAGAGTTGTATATGTATGTGTATCTCTATGTTAAAGAACATTGCCGGCTTTTTTTTTTTTTTTTAACACTCGAGATCTCATATGTTTTGTGCATAATATTTTTTTTAATATTTTTTTTAGTAAATAGCATTATTATGAGTGTAACTGTACTTTGTAATGTATTTTTGATGTGTTTTGTACAACTTTTTATTTTCGTGAAAGTTAAACAGAGCACTGAAGTCACGGTAATTATTCTAGCTTAAAATCGTGATTGCGCTCACGCGATCATGTTTACACTCAACTTGTAATACGAGCGGTAAGCTAGATGAGTGCAAACCTTTGCAATATACCCCTTATCGCTTGGCTCCACTTGTAATCGATCCCTTAATGTTTGATATTTAGAAGGGTTAGAGGTTTTTCATTCTAGCGCTTGTAATAAACATGTAGAGAAAACATATTTTTTGCTAGAAAGAAAAAACTGGTGTTAAAATGAGATGCATTTGATCTGCATTATTTTCAAGTAGCGGTTTGGCTTTACTGTCTGTTATGTGAATTAACACTAGTTGGCAAGATACATCGTCTTACTAACCTTCTGAAATGGAGTCATTTTAACAATGGCAACATTCATCCTGCAAACATTATGCTATTCAAGCATCCCTTTTAAATACAAGGGAGTTCTCCAAATATAAGCTGTATATAAGATAAAGAGCAAGTGAGAGCATTTGCTTCTCCTAGAAGTGTGCATTTTAAAGGAACAAGGTGATGTGAATCTGACTTTTTAGTTATTTGGCCGGTTGTATTTAATCTCTGGGGCACAAAAATCACAGATCGGTATCTTCGTATAGGGGGATCTGTTAGTGTATGATGTCCAAAAACAGGGGAATCCCTTATGGTGGAGGTTCTTTAAGTGGGAAAATCCATTTGAATAGAGAAATGCCTTACGGTGAAAGGATCTATTAGTGGGGTTAATTAGCTAGAAGCAATAGTGGGACAGTGGGGGAGGCTCAAAGTATATGAAATGAAAGCCCCCCCAAAAAATTAATGATTCGATTCAGATAGAGCATACAATTTTAAACAACTTTCCAATTTACTTCTATTATCTAATTTGCTTCATTCTCTTAGAATCCTTTGTTGAAAAGCATACCTAGGTAGGCTCATGAGCTGGGAGATAGCTGCTGATTGGTGGTTGCACATACATACCTTGTATCATTGGCTTACTAATGAGTTCAGCTAGCTGCCCAGTAGTGCATTGCTGCTCCTTCAACAACAAGACTAAACCAATAGAATGAAGCAAAATGAATAGAAGTGAATTGAAAAGTTATTTAAACTGTACACTGAATCTTGAAAGAAAAATTTTGGGTTTCATGCCCCTTTAATAACAGTGTCCCCTTTGACCTTATATATAGAGTTATGCACCAAAATGCTTAAAGGGACATAATACTCATATGCTAAATCACTTGAAACTGATGCAGTATAACTGTAAAAAGCTGACAGGAAAATATCACCTGAACATCTCTATGTAAAAAAGGAAGATATTTTACCTCACAATCTCCTCAGCTCAGCAGAGTAACTTCTGTGTAAAAAGTTATACTCAGCTGCTCACAGCTGCAGGTAAAAAAAATTAAAAAATGAAGAAATGAACAGCAGCCAATCAGCATCAGCAGTGCTGAGGTCATGAACTCTTACTGTGATCTCATGAGATTTGACTTAACTCTCATGAGATTTCATAGTAAGCTTCCTTTACCTGATTGGTGAAATAATATGAGAGTGCACGAAGCTCATCCTTTCAGTTGTCCCGGGACAGACACACTAATATGCTGCTTAGAAATCCTTTACAATGGGAGGTGGCTACTGAGGAACTTTTGAGGTAAAATATCTTTCTTTTTTACATAGAGATGTTCAGGTGATATTTTCTAATCAGCTTTTTACAGCTATGCTGCATCACTTTCAAGTGTTTAAACATTTGGGTATTATGGCCCTTTAATGCTAACAAAAGTTAGTTAATTAAACAACGTGTCAGCTCAGTTCTTTATCGATGCTGATAAAGGTTTTTATTGTCTTCAGATGTAAGAAATACAAATGTTTTGAGAAATATAAGAAACATTTAGAACAGATGCAAAGAATTGTATTAGAGAAGTTGCAATTCTAGTCTAAAAAATGGCAATTTATAACAGAAGGAAAATCACCTATTTATATGGCAAGATTAGACTATAGAACAAGGCAAGGTCTATTATTTTTATATACATTTCTCAGTATGCTTTTAGATATGTTATTCTGTTTTTATTTGTATTAGTGAGTTATGAAGAATTATTACCATGGACAAAGGTAGAAAAACAAAATTTGCTTAGCAGTTTAATAGGGATGTTTAATGAAGTATAGAAAACCTGAGTCACAGAAGACAGAGAATAAACCAGCTAAACATACAGTGAACTGAAATAAATTCAAGTCTCTGTATCAAATAAGTAAATATGAGTTGTAATCTGAGCTCCTGGGCCCCAAACTAAAGCACTGATTACTTACATAACACATCAAGCTGTACAGAAGTCTCTGAGTACCCAGCCATGTTTTCAGCACGACAAGTAACATCTTGCTTGTTAAATCCGGGAGATATGTTGAAAAGATGCAAAAAAATCTCATCATCTGGAGGATCTGATTGCTGTAGAGAAAGGTAATAGGGAAATTACATGGTGAACACAGAACAGGCCCACCTCTGAAGTAATCTTACAGACCTGTAGCCAAGGACACCTGTACGGTTATTTTTGAGGAACATGTCACAATGGAGATGATTAGAGAATAAGCCAGACTCTACAGATTGTGAATTTAAGGGACTGGGACAATAAATTTAAACTTTGATTTTTTTCACAAAGATGTCATTGGCAGAAACAGTGTGAAAACGAAATGTTTTGGAAGAAATTATTTTTTAATGTGATCTTAGATAATTTCATGGTTCTTTTTTTTCTCCAAAACTACAGATTATTAGTAAGGTATAAAGGTCAAAATAAAAACATTTTTAAAATGTATGTTGCCCTTTTAGATTTTGTCAACTAAAAATAATAAAGCTTACCTCAATCTCAGAAAGTGCTTCCACATTAGGCACAATCCATGTAGCTGTGGGTTTAGGCTGTCCGGAGGTTTTACATAGAAGGGTCAGGTTGTCACCTTGGAACACTGTCAAGTTCTGTTCAGCTATGCTGACTTTGGGGTGTTCTGATGGTAGACAAAAAGGCCAGCTATAATTTATTTATTTTTTAAAACCAAATATAACAACAGTGTTGAGTTGTAATATGATACATTTGTGTACAAAAATCCAGGTACTACGGTTTAAGCTTGATGTCCACAGACAAAGCTAGTTTGCAATAGAGTCCAGGCTTGCCACATACTGTTTAATAATGAGTTCAGACATTACCAGCTAATATCTTAATAATCTGTTCATGTTTAATGACTTTCTGTTCAATCTATAGAATCATTTTTTTCAGTGTATTCAGCTATTTTTAAAGTACATCTTTGGAAAGACAAGAATTACATATTTTTTATACAATATATACAAATTGCACATGACAAATAATAGTGAGCAGATGAGGTTTGCTGTCATGAGCAGAGAGCAGGCTGCATCCGCTGCCCACATTTAACAAGTCCACCTCCTGCTTACGCATAGCCAATCCCACACAGGCAGGGGCTGTCAATCATTCCAATCAGATCTGGTCAGGATAATTGAAATCTGCCACACTTTAGGTTGAGGAGAGGTCTTAAAACCGCTGCTACTTAAAGGGCCATAATACCCAAATGTTTAAACACTTGAAAGTGATGCAGTATAGCTGTAAAAAGCTGACTAGAAAATATCTCCTGAACATCTCTATGTAAAAAAGAAAGATATTTTACCTCAAAAGTTCCTCAGTAGCCACCTCCCATTGTAAAGGATTTCTAAGCAGCATTTTAGTGTGTCTGTCCTGGGACATCTTAGGGGATGAGTCTCGTGCACTCTCATGTTATTTCCCTATTCAGCTTACTATGAAATCTCATGAGAGTTAAGTCAAATCTCATGAGATCACAGTAAAAGAGTTCATGACCTCAGCACTGCTGATGCTGATTGGCTTCTATTCATTTCTTCATTTTTTATTTTTTTTACCTGCAGCTGGGATCAGCTGAGTATAACTTTTTACACAGAACTTACTCTGCTGAGCTGAGGAGATTGGGTAAAATATATTCCTTTTTTACATAGAGATGATCAGGTGATATTTTCCTGTCAGCTTTTTACAGTTATACTGCATCAGTTTCAAGTGATTTAACATATGAGTATTATGTCCCTTTAACTAGCATTTTAGGCTCACTCATGCAAAAATGAAACGCTGGGGCTCCAAAGCTGCTCTTGAAGTTTGATAAATGTAGCCTACTCTTTCAAAGCTACATAATTATTTAGATTTGTATAAACTTTATAATACCATAACCTTTAAACTATAATTTCCTGTACTACAGTATGCTGGATGAAGGTATGTGTGTGAAATTGTTTTAGATTGCATGCTCTTTCTGAATCATGCCTTTAAGGTTCCTACTTACCTGGATCCCTAACCTAGAGCCACTCATGCTAGCTTCCAACCAAACAATTTGAGAAACAAAAAAGGGTGACTCAGCCAAGTAGTAATTTTCCAAGATACATACAAAATAGTGGTGGAGTGTACTCTCGAACTGTAGTGGATACATATCCCATGACATAATTCACATCTATGGGTGCTCACCAGCTCTCACAGACAGCTATGTTTAGAATCAGTGACTAATTCAGTAAGTAACAGCTCCTTGACAGGGTTCCTGATCCTATCACCGTTTGGCCAAATGCTGTAACTAACTATTAACATTATGCTTTCATCTTAGATCTGCTAAACTAGGTGAGTGCTGGCTATTCTCTATGTTGTTTTTCATGGAATGACTCTTTATTTCATTAATATGTCTTTGGCATTGCCAATTATTAATGCCCCCCTTCTTTTGACTGTATACCCCCATATATGGCTCCTGGAGATGCCTCTGGCGTTTTCCTATTTATTGTATGTATACATGCTTCTCTTTTGCTTGGTCATTGCTTATATACCCCAAAGCTCATGAAATAATTTATGCCTTACGACACTGGGAGATGTTCATGTTCATAATCTCCACATTGTACATCCCGCAGCTTAGAGACTGGTTCCCAAAGTCCACATTGTCCAAACCATACTGCATCCAGCTCACCTCACAGGAACACTGGAAATCGTTTCCCGTGAGTATCCTGCACATGGAAAAGATAGTGAGAGGCTGAAGATGTGCAAATGACATATACAAAACAGAAGTCGTTTCATATCACTAAAACTGATATAGTTGCTCTTTATTGCAAAGTATTAATCTAGAGGAATTTTATGAAATCCAAAAATAAGAGTGTGGAACACAAGGGAGGACTGTACACTTTGGGCAATGAAAAAGCAAATCTCCAGGTAACTTCAAAACAAAGAAACAAAGGCAAATCTGACAAGGAATCTGTGAGCTTCATGCACGAACCAGAGCAAAAAGAACATTACTTTCATGTCAGAGTGAGTTTAACATTTAGAGCTTAAAGGGACAGTAAACATGAAGAGATTGTAGTATAAAATGCTTAATTATATGTAGTAAAAAGAACTGAAACTTCACATGGTAGACGTCTCAGACCTAACCCTGCACTATATCTGCTTCTAATTGACTTTAGCAGAGACTATTAGATAAGGAAATTGACATTTCTCTAAATGGCTATGACTATGGCTAGCTTTGTACACTCCAGTAACAAGCCATGACTGCCTCCTCCAAATAAGGCAAATGGTTGGTGGAATTTGGTTACTTAAAAACGATTGCAGCAAACAAGCTGATAACGTATTTAAAATATTTTAATATTTCCCCAGTATGTTAATTTGTTAGAAAACTGAAGGGAAAACAAGACGTCACAGTTACATAAAGTCTACTGTCCCTTTAACATAGAAAATGATTAACTAATTCTAAATATTATACTTAGAAGGACTTGAGATTTGAGTTGAGGTTTTGTAGCTTTGCTTAAAAAGGACTATAATGTTGTTGTTTTTTTGTCTTAAAGACGCTATCATTCTTCATTTTAATGGTTAATTTGTTCTACGCCAACTTTCAACTATAATACACTGTATTATATTTAAGGTGGTAACCACTTTAAAATTAGATTTTACAAATACTGAAATCCATGTACAAACACTAACATTGACATAAATATGATTACTCCATAACATGTTTCCATCACTTAGTGACTCCTAAAACACACACACATATATACTGTGTATATATATATATTACTTAATGCTACTGTAAGTTAAATAAAGGTGACCTACAACTCTTGTAGAGGTAGACGGTAGAACGTTCTCCATGAAAGGGTGACCAAAGAATTGGAAGATAGGTTTCTGTTGAAAGAAGAAGAGAAATCCTCTAAAACAGGATGCCAGGCAAATATTTTCTTAGAGTTGAAAGCATTACGTCTTAGGAAAGATAAGGTCATTCTTGTCAACAGCAAAGGAAATACGAAAAGATATAGAAAGAAAAATAGTTGAAGGTTTTGAAACCAAACCCTACACTATGCCCTTGGAAGGTGACTTTATGCTATTGACTGTCTCTTTTACAAAGATTACAGCACAAAATAGAGAAGATTTCTTGGGTAAAAAAATAATAATTTATATGTCATAAAATTCTTAGCTCTATTTAGCTAATATGTTTTATTTTTAAATATTTTTAAAGTATATTTAAGTCTTGATAAGTTGATAAAATGTTGAAAACGTAACCTTAGTATATACGACTACGTAGGTTTAGCTCTCAAAAAAGTATAGCAAGAGAACAAATCAAATTTGATGAAAAAAGTAAATTGGAAAGTTGTTTAAAATTGCATGCCCTATCTGAATCATGAAAGTTTAATTTTTACTTGACTATCCCTTTAAGTACATTTTAATACTCCCAAACATTAAGAACTACATGCACTCTCTATGTTAGGGTATATTGTAAAATGCTTTTAATTTAAAATGTAATGCAGTAAATTTCAGTTTCTATTAGTATATTGTGTATGCTGTTAGTAATTGTTGTGACTAAGCACTAGTGTTAGTTCTAACTTCTTGCTGGGATCTGGTTGATCCTGTATTTTATTGGCAATAGTTAAAGGGATAGGAAAGTCAAAATTTACACTTGCATCAGAATCAGATATAGCATGCAATTTTAAGACACTTTTAAAGTCACTTCTATTTTCAACTCTGCTTTGTTCTCCTGGTATCCATTGTTGAAAAAGAATATGCACATATCCTACACTAGTGGGAGCTAGCTGGTGATCGGTGCCTGCATACATTTGTCTCTTGTGATTTGCTAATTAGATGTGTTCAGCTAGCTGCTAGTAGTGTTTTTTTTATTTTTTCGTTTTAGTAAATAGTACATTTATAGTTTTAATAGATAGAAGTTCTGCAACAATGAGGTGACTGTACCTTTAGAGAATGATGTCTATTCTAATGGTACAATATGATATTTTAGTCTGATTGGAAATGTATCTGATGGGCCCCGCATTTAGCAGTATAACAACAAATGAAAACAATTTCACGTGGCTACACTTAGGAGTACTGGGCTTTAGCTCTGGGATGGATGCATTTCAGCCCTTGTCAGGTCAATGATTTGTCACTGGGGAGTGAAAATGAGCGTTTGCTGTCCATTGCTATAGAGCTTCTCAGCTGTACCCAGCTGCTGTGGGATAGAATTCTGCTAGAAGTATCGATCTGAACATCAGAGACATCTGCTTGGAATCAATTTTCATCCCTGTGATGGCATGGAACAGAGGCCCATATTGCTTTCGGTAACACCTTGTAGTGTGTTTGGTACAACTGATATTAATTCTATGTTTCTACAATTTTATCTATCGTTTGTAAACAGTTTTTGAATAACCAAAAATATTCTGATTATAAGCATTAGGGTTGCCAACTAAAATACTGGACAATGCATAGGAAATAGAGAAAATTACCTAGTTAGGATCAGACTCTAATCCCCAGCATCCCCTGTGAGTGATATAAACACATCCCAGCTCAAATAAGACCTCCATTGCCCTGTATCCCTTGTCACTGGTATGTGTGCATCAGACCTCAGATAAGACTCCATTGCCCTGCATCCCCTATAATTGATCATAGGTCACACCTCACTGCCATGAATCTCATATAAGTTATATGCACATCAGACCTCAGATAAAACCCTATTGCCCTGAATCTCCTCCAGTGATGTGCAAGCAGTGATATACCCATATCAGACCTCAGGCTCAGATCAAATATATTGGCCTAGAGAGAGTTCTGCCTCTAAAATAATTATTTACCACCTACATGGATTTGACCCATCTTTTACATCTTACCAATATCTTCACAATACCAATATCTTCACATCTTACCAAGCAGCCATCTTATCTGTTGTGATCATAGCTGTTTTTAGCTAATAATATGTCCCTAATGTATAACTGGAATATATTCTCTCAGCTGCAAAAATATTAAAAATAAATATATAAAGGAACACACAACAATGCATTGCTAGTCTAGAAGCAGGGTGCAGGGGCAGCATGTGGACTTTTAATATACAGGAAAATGCACTCTATTCCCTGTTTAAGAAAATACCTGAGGCACATGTTGTCACACCATGTTTTACAACTTCTTGTCACTTTCTACAAATCTGCAGTTCATTACTGGGTTTCAAGCATAAGAAAGACGGCAGACACTACTCCCAAAATCTAAGTTTAAAAGTTAAAATTTATTTAGAATATGCAAACAAATTAGACAGATATGGCAGGCAAACAGTATGCAAAACAGTCTGACGCGTTTCACGCCCCCTACAGGTGCTTACTCATAGAGAGTCTATGAGTAAGCGCCTTTCTTACGCTCCTAATTGTTTTACGGAATGAACCCCTGAATGGGCTACTGCACTCCGAGATATTATTGAGGATTACAGTGTTACTACTTTAAATTTCACTACAAGGTAGCGGATACTCTTGGAGGAGTTCATTTCCGGTTCACAGTGCATGCTGCTAGCTGCGTGGGTCTGTGTATACTCATTACTGGGTTTTGCCTTGGTCAGTGATTTCACAATGGCCATAGGTGTTGCTTGGTTCTCACATATTTAAGGGACAGTCTACACCAGAATTTTTATTGTTTAAAAACATAGATAATCCCTTTATTACCCATTCCCTAGTTTTGCATAACCAACACTGTTATATAAATACACCTTTTACCTCTGTGACTATCTTATATCTAAGCCTCTGCAAACTGTCCCCTTATTTCAGTTCTTTTGACAGGCATCCATTTTAGCCAATCAGAACTGGCTCACTGGAACTCCACGTGCATGAGCACAGTGTTATCTATATGACACACATGAACTAACACCCTCTAGTGGTGAAAAACTGTCAAAATGCCCTGAGAGAAGAGGCGGCCTTCAATGGCTTAGAAATTAGCATATAAACCTCCTAAGTTTAGCTTTCAACTAAGAATACCAAGAGAACAAAGCAACATTGGTGATAAAAGTAAATTGGAAAATTGTTTAAAATTACATTCTCTGGGTCAATTTATTAAGGTGCGGACTGACATGATACGCTGTATTGTATCATGTCTGCCACACATCGATCTTGGGAAATGCTGGTGCAATGCTGCCCCCTGCAGATTCGTGGTCAATCGGCCGCTAGCAGGGGTTGTCAATCAACCCAATCTTAGGACCGCTGCTTCCTAACTTCCGCTTCAGGCGGACCTGAAGCGAAGAGGGCGTCGGAAGCAGCATCCGCTGCTTTATAAATTGACCCCTCTATCTGAATTATGAAAGTCTATTTTGGACTAGACTGTCCCTTTTAAATAAGCTATATCCTTGCTTCCCTGGGGAAGTGTATAAAGCCAGTCTGTCTATGTTCTGGGTGTAATTGTCATTTCTGCTGATGTTCATATATAACTCCTGCTGCATCTTTATCAGCATTTCAATCACAACTCTACCTATGCCAGAATATCTGTGAACCTACGTACTTTGACCTGATTTCTGGTAAATGCTGGAAACCCCATTTGCTGCCTGAATTCCTGCCTGAATTCCTGAATTCTGAGTATCAGACTGAGGCTATTGTATATTGCTTCAAGTTTAAACTCTGTCTGAATACCAATGTCTGACCCTGACTGTTTACAAAACTGTTTATATTGGAAGCTGTTATAGTTTACAGGTATACTAAACCCACATTTTTTTTCTTTCATGATTCAGATACAGCATGCAATTTTAAGCAACTTTCTAATTTACTCCTATTATCAATTTTTCTTCATTCTCTTGCTATATATTTGAAAAAGCAGGAATCTAAGCTAAGGAACTGGCTCATTTTTGGTTCAGAACCTGGGATAGCTCTTGCTGATTGGTGGCTACATTTAGTACATTTAGTACATTTAATAGAGATTGCTACAGTTTAACCTCTTGCTGTCTTAATACCTGTGTGTAAGACCAGGCCTGATTACTAGACTATGCTCGTTGGAAACTGGTACAGTCTCAAATACAAAAATGGGAAAGATGCAACAAAGCAAACTTCCCATAGGGGGCGCTTCCTATTCAATAATCCAACAATAAAATATACACCATAAAAAAAATGCAAACAAAAACATAATCATAAAAAAAACTGGTACAGTCTAACTTCTATGGAGTACACAGAGAAGCATAATACTCGTAATGTAATTAACATAACTACAATCCCATGCACCACAATCATATATAACAAAGTATAGAGATGAGAGGACATATATCCCCTCACTAGAAAGTGTTTGTAATATAAATGGAAAACCCCTGTGCAATAAGTGGCTTTTGCGGATCTTTGAGCTCCAAATACTCCATAGCACCACAGCCCTAACCAAATATAGTAAATAATCTATAATTTACAGGAGAGTTTAAGTTCTAATAAAGCACAATATTAAGCATATTGGTGTCAGCAACTGCTATCTCTGCAACCATAGGCTTAAATATAAGAACTGTGTGTCCAGAGGAAGTCTAGGAAGTCTGTATCCCTCCCCAGTAACGTGGAGGTCAGTACTGGAAACATTAATGAGATTTACAGAGGGGGCTGTAGTGAGTGGATGAATATAAGTTTTAAGTAAACACCCTGGCATACAATGCTGCCCCTACAGGGGAACATTATACCACAGAGAGTACCATCTTTTAATTAATAGTCAAAAGCTCAGGTAGTAATTACGTCACCTAACAGACCTATTAGCATATTAGGTAAAATAATGTAGCAGTATCCCTTTTGCAACTTTATATAAATATAAAAATCATCCCTGTTTTAGAGAGGGGCAACTGATGCTAAACATAGGACTGCAGTGCTAAAGAGTTTTGTAAAGGACAGTTCACATATAAAAAATGTCATTAATATTATGTGTCTGACTGTGTTGTATGTATAGGGTTTTATAGATCTTCTATCAGGAGTCAGAATTATGATAGTTCCCTTGTTACTCTATAGCTGAGGAATCCCATGTATTGCTATATTCTGAAAACCCTCTAAAAACTCATCTGCAAAATTAACATTCATATCTATCATATGTTAAAATATTATAGCTACTGTTTTCTTTACTAAGATTCCATATTTTATTTGTTCAGAGGAAGGAGTTTATATTTTATTTTAATATTCCTTTAAATTTCAAAAATACAATTGTTTTACTTCTTTTTCTGTCACCATCTGGAACATTATACATTATATTTTTGCAAGCACCAAATTTGTACCTTTACTAAATGCTCATTGACAGATCACATTTTGTCAGCAGTTTACTTATGAGCCATGTGGGTTTCACAACAAGCATTTAACATGGGAATTATTTTGCTCTTCAATCAAAGACACAGCCAGGTTTTACCATGAAAATGAAGGTGACTTTACATCACACCATGGAAGAGAAGAGAAAGTTTACCTAGGAGAAATATTTCCTCATTAAATAAAAAAAATGCCTCTGTCTTATATTTTTAATTGCATATTCAAATCAAGTAATTGGTGAGATTTCCATTAGTACAATGCACCCTGCCAAAATCACTCTCCTGCAATTGAAGGCGCTCCGGGAGAACACTTAATAACTTTGAAACAACAAAACAAATGCGCACTAAGCTTTTTTTTTTTTTATTAATGAAACTAAACAAACAGCCTCAGGGGAACTTGCATACGATATCATTTGTTCAAGAAGGAAATCAGTGCTGACTGTAGAAGATGGGTCTTTAAACACTGCTTTCAGTGCTAAGTATATGAGCCAATATGTTCTGAAAGTGTAATATCCTAGAACAAGCAGTATCTCTGGAGGATTTAATGACCCAACATGCACCTTGTGAAATATTCTGTGCTCTATAGCATATTTAATTTTTCTACAAATTGTGCATCTAAAGTTTTTTTTAGAATATATATATACATTAAATCAATATGCTATATGAGCAGCCCTTTATCTGAATTGATTTTCTAACAAAGTATAGTGTGCCAATATTATGCAACAGTTGTAGACCTATATCTAAGCATTCCCTTTTGTTTGCATCACATAGGATGAAACGCAGCAATAATGTTAGAGTGGTAACAGCAGTGACATACTGCAGTAAAATAGTGGCACATACATACATTCCTATGTTTTCATCACAAGTTTCTACATTTAGACTACTATATTAAAACAAATCTATTCAGCAAGGGTAATAGTATGGAAATTGTCTGGTTAAGTTTCCAATACTGAGATGGCGTATGATTACAGTTAAATTAGGCATATAGATAGTGACATATGTCAGATAAATTGTTTGAAGCAGACAGACACACTATATGACCAAGCAGTATGAGGACACCTAACCATCACACCTATATGAGCTTTTTGGACATTCTATTCCAAAACCATGGGCATTAATGTGGAGTTGCCCTTTCTTTTTGCAACTATAAAAGCTGCATCTCTTCTTAGAATGCTTTCCACAAGATTATAGAGTATGTCAATGGGAATTTGTGTCCATTCAGCCAAACGAGCATTTGTGTGGTCAGACTGGTTTGCAATCAGTGTTCCAATCAATCACAAAGGTGTTCAATGAGGTTAAGGTCATGACTCTGTGCAGGCCACTCAAGCTCCTTTACACCAAAGTCACCAAACCCTGTTTTCATGGGCCTTGCTTTGTGCACAGGGGCACAGTCATGGTGGAACAGGAAAGGACTTCCCCAAACTGTTGCCAAAAAGTTGGAAGCACCCAATTCTATAAAATGTCTTTGTATTTCGTAGCATTAAGATGACCCTTCATTGGAACTAAGCCAAGCCCAAACCCTGAAAATCAGCCCAAGACCATTATCCCTCCCCAACCAAACTTTACAGACGGTAAAATTTTGCTTGATTTATTGTTGGTGAAAAATGCAGCCTTAGCTTCATTGTCTGCTGCTAACATTGTACTCTCACTTAGGGACCGACGATCATCATAATAGCGCTATGTTGTAAAGACATCCGCTTCACAAATCTAAAGTGCATGTGAAATGTTCTAAAGGGATTTGATGTTTGTCTGAAGGTAGTCTCACATAGAGGGGTTTTAGTATACTTCACTGTTTGATGCGAGGGTTCTATGCAAGTAGCGGAATGTTTAATACTGAAGGATCACCATTTGCAGTGTTTGATGGCAATACAATTTCATATGTTTTAAACTATTTAGTTTCAATACAATAGTTAAAGGGACATGAAACCAAATTTTAAACAACTTTCCAATTTACTTATGTTATCTAAATTGCTTCATTCTCTTGATATACTTTGTGGAAAAGCCATATCTAAATAGGCTCAATAGCGGCTGATTGGGGAATGGCTCACCCATGTGCATTGCTATTTTTTCAACAAAGTATATCTAAAGAATGACGCAAATTAAAGGACCAGTCAACACTGTAGATTTGCATAATCAACAAATGCAAGATAACAAGACAATGCAAAAGCACTTAGTCTGAACTTCAAATGAGTAGTAGATTTTTTTTCTGACAATTTTAAAAGTTATGTCTTTTTCCACTCCCACCGTACCATGTGACAGCCATCAGCCAATCACAAAATGCATACACGTACCATGTGACAGCAATCAGCCATTCACAAATGCATACACATTTATTCTTGCACATGCTCAGTAGGAGCTGGTGACTCAAAAAGTTTCAATATAAAAAGACTGCACATTTTGTTAATGGAAGTAAATTAGAAAGTTGTTTAAAATTGCATCTATCTGAATAATGAAAGTTTAATTTTGATTGAGTGTCCCTTTAAATAATAGGAGTAAATTGGAATATTGTTTAAAATTGTATTCTTTATCTGTATTGTGAAAGAAAAATTTTGGGTTTCATGTCCCTTTAAACTTGTAAATGACTAATAAACCTATTTGGGCTGGGGATTGTGGGTATATTGTGCATATGCATATGCATTATTCTGTAAAATAGGAGATATAAGTCAAACCAATAATTTTTGGTCAGCTAGGTCATTTTGAGATGGCAGACTCCTTATAATAAAGAGTTTAGTTTTGGACTGTAATTCATAAACATGATTCATGAATACTGAAAAATAATTGCTAGCATTGTCTGAAGAAAAGGGATACATATAATGTTCTTCTTAAATGGAAAGAGTCCACAGCTACATTCATTACTTTTGGGAAATAAGAACCTGACCACCAGGAGGAGGCAAAGACACCGCAGCCAAAGGCTTAAATACTCCTCCCACTCCCCTCATTCCCCAGTCATTCTTTGCCTTTCGTCCCAGGAGGTTGGCAGAGAAGTGTCAGATGTTTGTTTTTGTCTCTTATGGAGGGTAGTACTCTTCAACATGGGACAGGAGTTTTAAGTAATCCTATCAGTCTCTCAGTGAGGGCTTGGATGAAAGTTAGAGTCCAGAGATGCAGGGAGAGTCTTTCTGCGAAACCATTCTGACTCATGTTAACAGTTCCTCTAGCAATCGGCGTTGTCGAATTTCACTTTGCTGCCTGCTTTCTTCTCTCAGGTCCATGGCGCAGGCGATGCTACTATCCGTCACACTTGAAGGGCCGTGATCCTGTTCCACGGCGTAGATTCCGGTAAGATCATTTCATTTTACTTTCTACATGAATGTACTTTAATTCAGATGTTTACCCGAGAGGCTACCATCTTGCGGGTCTAACTTAACATAAGGGTCTCAGTGATTCTCCTTTAGTATCTTGGAATCAAGGGTTACTATCTCCTGAGGGGGGTTATTGAACAGGGTTTTTTTTAATCATGTTTGTTATGTTATTCAATCTGCTTATGTGTAGTGTTAATTGGGCTAATGGTTTGGAACATTAAGGCCTCTGGAAGTGACGCAACCTTATGGTTGGGCACGCTTTTTTGGACTGTACGGTTCACCTTGTGGCCGGGCATGATTACATTCCGTCTTCCATTTCTGCATTCCTGACCGTGTGGGGAAGGAGAAATTCTAGTCCGCAGGGGTCTGGTCATAGGAGGTGGTGAGTGCCCCAGCCATTGTGGGTGTCAGGTGCCATTTAATTTTCATTCTTAGTCCATATTTGCATATCCTCTATTCAGTTATGGAGGATTCTGATGTTGAGACTGTTCAAATTTCAGATTAATTTATGGAGGATTCTGATATTGAGACTGTTTTAATTTCAGATTCAGATTCTGCGTCCGGTGATGAATCCGGATTGGCCTTGTTGACACATGTCAACCAGTTATGTTCTGTATGCCATATAAGAGTGCCTTGTTCTTCGGGCTCAGGGAATCAAGGGACAGCTGAGCCATCTGCCTCTGGGGGTCCCGTCATCCGAGAGGCGAGTTCCCTACCGCTCCATACTTCTATACATGTGGGTAACCCTGTTTATGATTATTCCTCCATCCAGGGCGAGATGTTCCCCCTGGAGGTTGCAGCACGTTTTCGCTTCCACGTATTTTTGGCTATTATTCGTCTGCAGAGTCCAAACGTTTATTTGCGATTGTGCTCATGCCCTATTGTCCCGGGTCTCCCACCTTGGGGAGGGCCTCTACAGTTCCCTGTGGGTTTAACTGTGCCTGAGTGTTGTGCCTTTCGTTACAGAATTGCGCGCCTTCGCGTATTACTCAGACATGTTTTTCAGTTATTAAATGACCCTATCCTTATCGGATACAGGGATTTTCAGTCTGCTAATTCGAATGGTGCACCTGATTAGACATGTGGGGATGATGTAATCTCCTGATTGTTATTTTATTGAGATCTTTCCCAGTTTATGGAAGATCAGGGCTCTATTTGACTGGTCCTGCGGGTAGGCCTGTTTATTCTTGGGCGTTAACCTCCGGGTTGCCTTATATTTTCTTTTTATCTGATAGGATGTTTTTTATTTTGTTTATGTTTCCTTCGGGAACCTTCTGGGATCGATACTCTTTGTTTTTTCTTCAGAAGTTGTTTTGGACATGTTAGTCCTATGTTAAAAAATGTCTGTTTTCCTTTCTTCCCCTCTGAGGGAGGATTTATGCAGTTTGCTGATTAGGGCCCTGGGTGCAGGCTCGTGCTGTTGGGTTCGTTCTGTCTTGTGGCTGTTCAGACATGTGGCACTGTTCTGCTTGGCTGGTCCGGTCGAGGCACCAAGTGCTCAGGTTATCATTTGTTTTACATGTTTCAACTAAGCATTCGAGAGGACCTGTGGGTCCGTGAGGCGGGAAGGATAGTTTCAGTCCTTATAGCCTTCAATCATGGATGACTGGGTCAGTGCAATTTCCGCTGCGTCACTCTCTCTTACGTCTGGTATTATCAGACCCTAGAGTTTGCTCTCCCACGCAGTGGAGGGCTGGAGGGCCTAGCGCCCTCTTACCGCTGTTTGAGTGGTTTGGCCTTCTTTTTTGAGGCTCTGGATTTGTTCTTTTTGGACTTAGTCCATCAACAGCTAGTAGTGGGTATCGCTGACTAGCATGCGGAAGGTTTGCAATTTGAAACCAGCTGCAACTCTTTGCACCTTGAATGTGTGCTCACAAGTTGTTTAATGGAACCAGTCGCAGCTATTCCACATTGACCGTGTACTGTCTAGCTGAGTTATAAGACCTTCTTGGTCTGCTTCCATTGTCTCCGGGTGAGTTAGGTCTCCTTTTAGGGACCTGGGTTCCCTCTGGGAGATGGTGGATCCCAGTGGGGACATTGGGCTTAGCTCGGGGATTCCTGGAGCTGGGAAGGCTTTGCGCCTTTCCTCCCTGTATTCCTCTGTTTGTATGGAGGAGATGTGGAGACTAGCCCTACTCGAGGGGTTTGGACCTCGAGGTATCCCTTGCTTTGTTGTCCAGAGGCTGTTTGAGAGGTCTAGGGGCTCTAGGGTTGTAATACAATATCTATCGCCTTGCTCTTTAGAGCATAGGACTTTAGCAAGGTGTGGTTCCTTCCTTCGGTCGGGACTTACGAGTTCTTCTCGTTATCCGGATTGATCTGGGTATTGCATTCTTATCCCTTGTGTCTGTTTTTTTGTCAGACAGGGTGTTCAGTGCTCAGGTATTGTATGATTGAACAATTGGGTGCCTAGACCTGTTTTCTCCCTGAGGCTTCCGGTTGCTGAGGCTCCGCTCTGCGTTTTCCCTTGTGGACCCAGTTATGGGTTGTTACTGGAATCTTGGGCCTCAGGGCTGGTTTGGGGTTCCCCAGTACTGGGAACTTCAGCTATGTCCCTTACTCAATCTACCTGACCTGTTCATGGTTGGCCAGGTTTTCTGAGTGTCTGTTACTCATTAGTCTTGATGCGCCTTAGGGTTGGATTCCCTAGGTCAGCTTGCTAGGGTAACCCTTGGATTCACTGCTCTGCAGGCGAATGGGTTTACAGTATCTCTGATGCATCCAGTACACAGGGATTGTGTGTTAGCAAGCTAATTTTAGGGGGTCCTTTCCAAAGACATCTGTGTTGGGGATTGACCTCTCTTTTAGCAGGTGGCTTTGTGCCCTTGAGGACAGATGTTGCCTTTCTGGCTCTGTCTCTTTTCTTAAGGGGTTATTCTCCTTCTTATGGAGATGTAGTCCCTTTCTTGGGGTTTCTCCTGGATTCAGGAGTTTGGAACAGTGGGTTAACTTATCGGAGAGGGGTGTATCTCTGGGTTGTAACGTTCCATCTGGAGTCTTGCTTGCTCCAAGTTGAGACTTTGTTGGGCCTTTTTGTTAGATCCTTTGGGTCTATGGCCTTGTCATCTGTTTTAGGAGTTGGGTTGTACCCGTGCTCTGTGGGGATGGCTGTGGCCATTCTTCCGCTCATTCTTGAGTTGGTTTCAGGGGTTTTTTGTTCCCCTGTTTTAGATCCGCTGATGCTGGGTTGGTCCGGCTGGCTGTGGGTTCTGAAAGAAGTTGTCATTTTCAGGATCTATGTGGGCATAGTTCCTAGCTCCTTAGCCTTACAGGCAGAGGGTCCAGGATTACACCTCCTTCGGGCTCTGGGTGTAACCTCTCCTTCTCGGGGAGCTTCATTTGGGGTTCTGTGTTCCCATTTTGGAGAACTGTGTGTAGGTCTGGCGGCTTAGGTTGCCTAGAGCGTGCCCTCTGTCTGGGGGGGTTGCTTTGCAGTCTGTTCTCTTGTTGGCTGCTTCTACTTACTAACAATTATCCTCTGTGTCATCCTGATGTTGACTCTGAGTTCTATCTCAGGGTTTTTTTGTCTGGGTCTGTCACACACTTTTTTGTGGTTGGATACTTTTGTATTCTATGTTTGGATGCTGTGTGGACTCTGTCTTCAGTTGTCTTCCACTGCTTACATGATGTTGGAGAGAATACTTTCTCTGTCTCTCTGCCCGGTCTTCTCCCGGGTTCCGCTTGGTCTAGGCGTAGTCTCCTTTTCTCTATTGGGCCCATTTGGGTCTTTGTGAGCTGGGCTCACTATTGGAGGTTTCCTTTTATGGATGGTGGTGACCTTTTTGTTTCCTTCGGTTCTCCTTTGCCGTGTCCCTTTGGGAGTTAAGGTTGGTGCCCCCTTCATTAGTGAGTCTGATTTGCGGTCTCTAGCTTGGCTTCTGGACTATCTGTGGGTCAGTGTCCTTGGGGCCTTTGCTTTTAAGGTTTTTTGTTAGGTAGGGGTTCAGACTTGGTGCCCTCAGTATGGGCCGCCTATTGTACCCTCCCGTCTTGGCATTCAAAGTCCTCTATAGCTTGGGTATTGTTTTGCCAAAAGTAATGAATGCAGCTGTGGACTCTTTCCATTTAAGAAGAAAAACATAAATTATGCTTACCTGATAATTTTCTTTTCTTCTGATGGAAAGAGTCCACAGCTCCCCACCCGTAATTTTTTTGTGTGGCGTCCTTTTTATTCTTCTGGCACCTTTCACCTGATATTTCTTCTACTGTCCTTGTTCCTCGGCTGAATGACTGGGGGATGAGGGGAGTGGGAGGAGTAGTTAAGCCTTTGGCTGGGGTGTATTTGCCTCCTCCTGGTGGCCAGGTTCCTATTTCCCAAAAATAATGAATGCAGCTGTGGACTCTTTCCATCAGAAGAAAAAAAAAATATCAGGTAAGCATAATTTATGTTTTTCGTCACATAAAGACACATTTTCAGTGCATATTATATTTAATATGAAGTGGTATTAGTCACCTGGCATATTTGTAGAGCACAGAATAATATTCACACTTTAAAATGCACTTACATATGAGTCATCCGAGGATTCATTAGGAAAGCGTCCTCCGAGATATATTCCAGCCCAGTGTTCGAAATTGTCCTGAGATCAGACAAAATCTGGTTATATTGTTAAGAGATACAATTACTTTTTCAGCAAACACATACAATCTGTTTACTAGTGCAGAGAACATTTAAGAACAAATCGAGTTTTCCCATAAGGAATTAGCACTCAGTCTGGTGCTGCCACCATACCTGTTTTGAACCATTTTCAGTAAAGTGAAAATCTCCAAATGGTTTTATTGCGTTTACCTTTTTTTGAAGAGGAGTAGGCTAAAATGCAGACATAGTACAAAGTATACTTATTAACTGCACATTAAATATTTATTGCCATTTATAGTTGTGTGTGTGTGTGTATATATATATATATATATATTTATTTATTTTTTCCTCTGATAAAATATTTACATATTTTTATTATTTGTGTCTTATATGATATATCCAGTAGCAGTGTACCAACAGGATTGGAAAGAAGGATAGTGTCTCAATGTCTCTCTCCTTTTGCCAGTAGAAGTGTTTAGTAGATTTTGTTCTTATAAAATACAATAAACAATATTTCAGACAAGCATATCAAATAATTTGAAAATAATATGATTAAGCGCTAAAAAGAGCGCAAAACGCGCCAGAAGTTCACTGCCTCACTTGCCTGCAACAAGATGTTTGCTTTTTTATCCTTGAAATAAACGCTAACTTTTATGATTTACCCCTGGAGGGCTCTGGACTCTTCTTGTCTAATGAAAATAATAGGCATATACTGTCCTATATTCGGTATCTCTTCAGTTTATATGTTTCAGATAGAACTGGTTCACCAAAGTTTAAGGTAACCCTCCAAATCTTAGTGAATCAAAGTACATTAAAATATGTGGAGTTTTGGAGAATTATCTAGAATATTGTTTATCTAGAATAGTGTGTTTAATTGGTCAGAGTGGCCACTAGCATTTACTGCTAAAATACTCATTAGTTTGCTACTGGGATTTAATTTTCCATTTCATCTATGAAGGTATGGGAATGATTATCATCAAAGTATGACAAAGAGATTGTTGTGAGATCACAAAAGTAGAACCAAAAAAAAAAAGTTTGCAATGCACAACATGTGACAGCTGATAAAGAGGTGGGACACATTATGGATTGCAGTCTGGTCAGGCAAGTGTTGGTGTTTTTAGTAGCTTTTAGACATGTGCAATTCGGTTCGGTTCGATTCGGAAATTCAGAAAATTCAGCAAATTCGGAGATTCGGATCGAACCGAATTTCCGAATTAAAATAGTGCCGAATCTACCGATTTATTCGGTAGATTCGGATGGCCATGGATTACACTAGTATTGTACAGTATATTAGGTTACACTTAATATGCAGTACATAATACTAGTCTAATCCCACCTAACACTTACCGAAATTCCGAATTTCCGAACCGAATCGAACCGAATCCAGCTGAATTTATTCAAATCCGAATGAATCCGAAACAAATCCGAACCAAATTTATTCGAATCCGAATGAATCCGAAACAAATCCGAACCGAATTGATTCAAATTTTTCCGAATTCGAATCGCTCCGAACCGAAATTCTAAAAAATCCGAATCGATCCGAACCGAACCAAACCAAATTTTTTCGCCATGCACATGTCTAGTAGCTTTTGTTTTTTTGAGCAATATTTGTACCACATTTTACTATATTGTATTTGTTTTACTTAATTGACATTGATGTACAACCTATTTGCATACAATAACTACTAAAGTCAATTATTTTTTATAAACATTTTGGATATTTTATGATAGCTATACCAGGGTATGTTATGTTGCGCGCACCACTTAGGGCGCCACTTGTAATCTAGCCCTATATTAATACAACACTTTATCCATATTTTACTAAAGTTTTTAAAAACTGCTTTACCAAGTAAAGTAAAATTTTAATCCTGAGGTCCTGCCCCAAGATCATCCTTGTTCTCCTTAAACTTCCTCAATTATGTATCTTATGTCTAGCCTGGATGCACTATGGGGCATGGGGACAACTGGTATTAATGTCTATACAGACAACACAAAGCAATAAGTCATATACTCACAAATTTTTCAATTCTTTGAAGTTCTTCATGTCTGCCTGAGTCAGGTTCAACAACTCCTCCTGGTTCTCTATGACACTGTTGAATGAGAAAAGTGCATCTTTCAAAGGTCAAGGGAGGTAAACATCAAACAAAGTGGTGAACTAGAATACTGCAGTTGAATATGTATTTGTGAATTTAAAGGGACATTCAACTAATTGCCCTTAAAATGTTTAATTATGTCTATAAAACATCATTGAAGTGTAATTTTGCTATTTATTTTACATGATTTTCCTGTATTGCATCTTTAAATGCTAGATTAGTGTAGATGAAAAGTCAAGATAATTAGATAGTAATATTCAGGGGGGTATCGTCAAGGGCTGTGCTCCTGCACAGCAAACAATGCAATGTTTGCTACTAAAAAAATAGTTTTAAATGCTTTTTATACAATTATTTAGAAATGCAGTTCTTGCGATTGCATATTAAACTAACTACTGGGAAATCACATTAAAAATAAAAAAGCTTATAAAACAACAAGCAAATCTCTATGCACCACAGTCCTAAGGACCTTTGAACATTTAATTTGAAGCGCTGATAAGCACATTTTAGAAATACTAATCAATGAAACAAACATTTATGGAAAAAAAAATATATATACTGTATATATATATATATATATATATATACACTGTGTGCACAATTGTTAGGCAAGTTGTATTTTTGAGGATTAATTTAATTATTGAACAACTACACTACAGTGTTCTCGATCATTATTCTTTCATCTTTAAGGCCTTTACTGGCTAGCCATGCAGGGGAGTATTTCGATGCATGCGATGGAGCATTGTGCCTTATAGAAAGATGCAGACTTTTTCCTGTACCACTGCTTGAAGAAAGTGTCTTCTAAAAACTGGCAGTAGGTTTGGGAGTTGATTTTGAGTCCATCTTCAACCAGGTCCAACTAGCTCATCTTTAATAATACCAGCCCATACCAGTACCCCACCTTCACCTTGCTGGTGTCTGAGTCGAAGTTGAGCTCTGTGCCCGTTACTGATCCAGCCACAGGCCCATCCATCTGGTCCGTCAAGAGTCACTCTCATCTCATCAGTCCATAAAACCTTTGAAAAATCTGTCTTCAGATATTTCTTGGCCCAGTCTTGACGTTTCAACTTATGTGTCTTGTTCAGTGGTGGTCGGGTTTCAGCCTTCCTTACCTTGGCCATGTCTCTGAGCACTGAATATCTTGTACTTCTGGGCACTCCAGGTAGGTTGCAGTTCTGGAATATGACAGCACTGGAGGATAATGGGTTCCTGGTAGCTTCACATTTGATTCTTCTCAAATCTTTGGCAGTTAATTTGCGTAATTTCTTGCGGCCCTGTTGACGATTTGCAACAAAACGTTTGATGGTTCTGTGATCACACCCCAATAACTTAACAATTTCAAGAGTGCTGTATCCCTCTGAAAGACTTTTTACATTGTTTTTTACTTTTCAGAGTCAGTTAAATCTCTTTTTTGGCCCATTTTGCCTGAGTAAAAGAAGCTGCCTAATAATTATGCACACCTTGATGTACGGTGTTGATCTCCTAAGGCCATACCCTCCCTCATTACACAAATACTCATCACCTGATATGCTTAAATCCAATAAGCCTTCAAGTTAATACAACTTGGAGTTGGACAATATGCATAAAATGATGATTTGCTCAAAATAATCACTTGCCTAATAATTTTGCACACAGTGTGTATATATATATATATATATATATATATATATATATATATATATATATATATATACAAAACATGGAAGGGAACTGCACTCCAAGACCGGATCAGGTACACATCCTGTGACTCAGTAACATCCAGCCCTGGGTGCTAAATAGCACTCCAAAAAAGCTGTGATGTCACCAGAGCCACAGGCAGTCAACCCCAGTCCGGAATGGGTGCAAGAAACAAGGGAGATTACAAATAAAAAGTAATACAACACATAGAAACACCCAGCACTCACCAGCTAGCTCACAGCTAAGATAAAATCACAACTGGAAAGGTTAGTCACCGCATCTGGCCAAATGGGAAAGCTCAGGCACCACGTCACGGTCCTTTCCACCGCCTGAGTCCCTAACACAGGCACACCATCATGCGAGCTCACAAAGCCAAACAAACTGAGAACAAAGAAGGGGTGCACAGGTGGCTGTAATCACCCATAGAAAATACAAAACATGGAAGGGAACTGCACTCCAAGACCGGATCAGGTACACATCCTGTGACTCAGTAACATCCAGCCCTGGGTGCTAAACGGTGGAAAGGACCGTGACGTGGTGCCTGAGCTTTCCCATTTGGCCAGATGCGGTGACTAACCTTTCCAGTTGTGATTTTATCTTAGCTGTGAGCTAGCTGGTGAGTGCTGGGTGTTTCTATGTGTTGTATTACTTTTTATTTGTAATTTCCCTTGTTTCTTGCACCCATTCCGGACTGGGGTTGACTGCCTGTGGCTCTGGTGACATCACAGCTTTTTTGGAGTGCTATTTAGAACCCAGGGCTGGATGTTACTGAGTCACAGGATGTATACCTGATCCGGTCTTGGAGTGCAGTTCCCTTCCATGTTTTGTATTTTCTATGGGTGATTACAGCCACCTGTGCACCCCTTCTTTGTTCTCAGTTTGTTTGGCTTTGTGAGCTCGCACGATGGTGTGCCTGTGTTAGGGACTCAGGCGGTGGAAAGGACCGTGACGTGGTGCCTGAGCTTTCCCATTTGGCCAGATGCGGTGACTAACCTTTCCAGTTGTGATTTTATCTTAGCTGTGAGCTAGCTGGTGAGTGCTGGGTGTTTCTATGTGTTGTATTACTTTTTATTTGTAATCTCCCTTGTTTCTTGCACCCATTCCGGACTGGGGTTGACTGCCTGTGGCTCTGGTGACATCACAGCTTTTTTGGAGTGCTATTTAGCACCCAGGGCTGGATGTTACTGAGTCACAGGATGTGTACCTGATCCGGTCTTGGAGTGCAGTTGCCTTCCATGTTTTGTATTTTCTATGGGTGATTACAGCCACATGTGCACCCCTTCTTTGTTCTCAGTTTGTTTGGCTTTGTGAGCTTGCATGATGGTGTGCCTGTGTTAGGGACTCAGGCGGTGGAAAGGACCGTGACGTGGTGCCTGAGCTTTCCCATTTGGCCAGATGCGGTGACTAACCTTTCCAGTTGTGATTTTATCTTAGCTGTGAGCTAGCTGGTGAGTGCTGGGTGTTTCTATGTGTTATATATATATATATATATATATATATATATATATATATATACATACATACCGTACGCACACATACCTTTATATTTATGTAACTTAATATATTTATGTCTGACAAGAGACAACCTTGTATGTAAGTGTATGTAAGGGGTAAATAATATTCAGTTCCAACTTTAATCAATCTTCTGTTCTCTCTGCTAATTGTATCCTCAACGCTTTTTAAAAGCACATGGTTAAGCATGTATTGCCCTTTAAATGATGTTATGAAAAGTCTGTTTCTGTGGCTTTTTCTATATATTTATTACGCACACAAACGTATTAAAACTAATTTTGAACCTTAGCCATTGAATTTAACCACCTCTAGTGATTGGGATAAGGTGTTAATGACATTCACTTGACTAGTGTTGCACACAAAAAAACAAGGAAGAATATTAGAATCTCTCTGCTGATTAGAGAGAAATGAATCAAATGTTTAGACATTAATAATAATAATGAGAATTACTATAATCTCTGTAAGTATTCCAAACTAATTATATGTACAAATGTAAATGCTGTTTGTTAATATGTAAATACTTTAATATGATACAATGTATTTATTTCAGCTACCGAGAGGTTGTACTACGGCTAAGGTAAGAAACACTTAAAGGGACATGAAACCTAAACTTTGTCTTTCAGGATTCAGAAGGAGCATACAATTTTAATCAGCTTCCTAATTTACTTCTATTATCACATTTTCTTTGTTCTTTTGGTATCTTTTGTTCAAAAGCGTCTGGAGCACTATAAAGCAGCAATTTAGCAATAATGTTATACATCAAAAGCAGAAGATGGCAGCACTATTTCCTGCCATTTAGTGCTCCAGATGCCTTCCTAGGTATCTCTTCAACAAAGAATATAATGGGCACAAAGTCAAAATGTTTGGGTTTCATATCCCTTTTTAACCAATATAACCTGCTGCTCATATGGTTTACAGTTTCATATTTTATCTGATTCTTAGCCTGTCCTTTGTTCATGACAGAGCCACGTCTACTCACGGCACAGTTTAGTTCCACCTTCTGTGCTACCATTATCCCATATGGCATTTTATGTGTTTATTGCCATTTTTCTTCAGTAATGCAATATCATGTTACTTGCAAGCTTTTATTTTTAGTGGAAAACTAAAATATATAATATGCATTTAATGCATTTTGGGCCAGATTAAAAGTGGAGCACTATTTCACGCTCCTGCTCGAGTGTTAACTGCATTAGAAGTAAGCTTTTTGTGTGTGTTGAGTTGCACTCATATTATGAGTTGAAAATAAAAAGTTATCCCTTGCACACTAACCGACATGCTTAAAAAGCCAAACTTAGAATAACGTGCAAGCGATACCCCACTCGCGCACAAACACGATCGCATATTCTCAAGAACGCTAATCCAACATGAAAATATGAATATTTCACATTCCATTGTTCTTCACATAGCAGAATATGTTCTATTTATTCATAAATACATATATAGGTATAGATATATACAGGTATATATAGGAATATTTATATATATATATATATATATATATATATATATATATATATATATATACATAGAACATATTCTGCTATGTGTAGAACATTTGAATGTGAAATAGTTACAGTAAATACACAGTATAACACTTTATTAAATATGAATATTGCATAAATATGATATATATATGTTTACATATGTATGTATGTATGTATGTGTTTATATGTGTATATATATATATATATATATATATATATATATGTGTAATACATATATACACATATAAATACATAAATACATATGTACACACACACACACACACACACATATATATATATATATATATATATATATACATACATATACATCTTTAGACATGTATATGTATGTATCTAAATGTTAAAGCCCTTTGCCTGCTTTTTTTTCTAACACATGAGATTTCATATCTTTGAGCCCTTATAACTTTAATGTGCAATATTTTTTTTATACTGTATATAATTTGTATTAGATGGTGTGATTATGAGTGTAACGTTACTTTGTAATGTATATTTGATGTGTTAAAAACAGATCAGCAGAGCTCTGAGGACTCACTAACCAGACACAGGTTAACTTCAATTGCGCTCAAACGTTCGCGTTTACTTTTAACTTGTAATACGAGCGATAAACCCCTTATTGATCTCATGTAACTGTTAGCGCTCCACTCGTAATCTGGCCCTTTATGTACAGCAACTACATTTAAATATAGGTTACACAGCTATTCTTACATAAATGTTCGTAAAGGGAAGACGTCAGTAGAGAACTATTATAAAGAGACCACAGCTCTCCACACCTGCCTGCCTTTATAGTTTGCCTTCCCCTGATGGTATGGAAGGGCTGACAGATGATAAGTCTCTGAGACAGATATTACATTTCTTTGTACCCTGCTCCATCCCTCCCTGCCCCCAGACTCACTCCCACTTTGCTCGTAAAGTGTGTGTATTTAATGAAAAGAGTGTCAGCTTTCACCATGAGGTCATCGTCTTCCATCAAAACAAGTTACCATCTCTGTCATCTTTTAAAAAACACAGCTTTTATTCTTGTGATTGCAATCAACAGAATCAAAACATTGTGATTCTCTGTGCCACATACATTCTTTATCTATCTTTTTATGTATATAGATAATCAATAGATAAAACTACCTATATCACACAAAAAAAACATATTTATAAACATATATAACTCAGGCTGTATATCTAAGTTCAAACAAGCATTTTATGTTATATGTGACATTAAACTGCTGTGTACAATTACTGTAGAATGGTTACTATTTACCATACTATTGCATTTTCTCATGTACCTTCAGCTTTCTTTAAATCTGTGTTCTTATTTTAACTCATTACAGAATCCAATTGGTAAAGCTCTGCATTTTATACTGGGCGCTGCCATCTAGTAGCTCGTGTTTTTTTGCATCATGTGACAGAAGCAGTGCACTTTCACAGATCTGCTTTTTGACAGCTGTACCTTGCACTTCAGTTTAGCTCACATAATAGAGAGCGTAAGCGTTACATTTTTGCAGCTTTTTGCATAGTTTAAAAGTTACATAATAAATAAAAACGCAAAGATGTGGCATCCAGAATGAAGAAGACAGAGCTTCACTAACTGAATTGTAAGTGGTTAAAATAAGAGAACTTGAAGACAGCTTAAAGTGAATGTCAAGTTTTACCTTTTCAGTTATCTAGTTTTGTAGTCAATAATGAAATTAAGTGTACCGCCGCAATCAATTATAAAAAAAAAATTGTATTTTATTTGTTATTTTATCTCTTACATCTCGCTCACTCGCTTACCCGCTCCTCCCACTCATTGCTTCCTCATTTTCTACCAAGTTACGTAAACAGCGGTCCCACCCGCTGTTTACGTATAGGCACTGCGCGCTCCCGTGTCAATTCTAGATTGCGCATGCGTTACTCTTGTTTACGCTGCATAACAAGATAGTATTCATTGAATGCGTGTATTCATTCAATGAAAACTATCGTGAGTGGCGTAGGACACGATCTCCTAAAAGAATATAAAAAAGAATATAGATATATCGCAGATTATGGGGGGTAGTTATCAAGCCGTCTACTTTTCTGGCTTCGCCGGCCCAATACGCCCGCCTAAGCTCGCCTACCTTCGCCGCCGCGGACCTGAAAAAATACTCCTAAGTTATCAAATAAAGCTGTCAAAAAGCCGCGGGGCGATGAGCAGCGGACTGTGACAGTTATCACTCATCCGATCTCGCTGCTCTTCGGCTTTTTCCCAGCTTTATTGCTAGCCTGTCACTAAGCACTCACACTAAACTGCACTGTTCTACCCCCTATACCGGCGCCCCCGGAGCCTCCCGCAACTCAATAAAGTTACTAACCCCTAAACCGCCGCTACTAGAGCCTGCCGCAACTCTGATAAATGTATTAACCCCTAAACCGCCGCTCCTAGACCCTGCCGCAACTCTTATAAATGTATTAACCCCTAAACCGCCGCTCCCGGAGCCCACCGCCACCTACATTATACCTAGTAACCCCTATCCTGCCCCCCCCTATACCGTCGCCCTCTATAATAAAATTATTAACCCCTATCCTGCTGTTCCCGCACCTCGCCGCAACTAAATAAATAGTTTAACCCCTAAACCGCCGCTCCCTGAACCCGCCGCAACCTATAATAAATTTATTAACCCCTATCCTGCCCCCCCTACACCGTCGCCACCTATAATAAATTTATTAACCCCTATCCTGCCCCCCACTACGACGCCGCCACTGTAATAAATTTATTAACCCCTAAACCTAAGTCTAACACTAACCCTAACGCCCCCCTAACTTAAATATTAATTAAATAAATCTAAATAATATTTATATTATGAACTAAATTAATCCTATTTAAAACTAAATACTTACCTTTAAAATAAACCCTAATATAGCTACAATATAAATAATAATTATATTGTAGCTATCTTAGGATTTATTTTTATTTTACAGGCATCTTTCAATTTATTTTAACTAGGTACAATAGCTATTAAATAGTTATTAACTATTTAATAGCTTACCTAGCTAAAATAAAGAGAAATTTACCTGTAAAATAAATCCCAACCTAAGTTACAATTACACCTAACACTACACTATACTTTAATAAATTAATCCTATTTAAAACTAAATACTTACCTGTAAAATAAACCCTAAGATAGCTACAATATATCTAATAGTTACATTGTAGCTATCTTAGGATTTATATTTATTTTACAGTTAACTTTGTATTTATTTTAGCTAGTTAGAATAGTTATTAAATAGTTATTAACTATTTAATAACTACCTAGCTAAAAGAAATACAAAATTACCTGTAAAATAAATGCTAACCTAAGTTACAATTAAACCTAATACTACACTATCATTAAATTAATTAAATAAACTACCTACAAATAACTACAATGAAATACAATTACATCAGCTAACTAAAGTACAAAAAATAAAAAAAGCTAAGTTACAGAAAATAAAAAAATAAGTGGATGATGACTTCATCGGATGGAAGATTTCTTCAGCGCCCCTTGGATGATCACTTCTGCCGGTCCGGATGTCCACTTGGGTTCCATCGCTGCTCAGCTGAGTGAAGACGACTCAAGGTAGGATGATCTTCAGGGGATTAGTGTTAGGTTTTTGTAAGGGGGGTTTGGGTTAGATTAGGGGTATGTGGGTGGTGGGTTTTAATGTTGGGGGGGGTTTGTATTTTTCATTTACAGGCAAAAGAGCTGAACTGGCCCTTTTAAGGGCTGGTAAGGTAAAAGAACAAATGGCCCTTTTAAGGGCTGGTAAGGTAAAAGAGCGTTGAACTTTATTTAATTTAGAATAGGGTAGGGCATTTTTTTATTTTGGGGGGGTTTGTTATTTTATTAGGGGGCTTAGATTAGGTGTAAGTAGCTTAAAATTGTTGTAATATTTGTAAAATGTTTGTAACTTATTTTTTTATTTTCTGTAACTTAGCTTTTTTTATTTTTTGTACTTTAGTTAGTTGATGTAATTGTATTTAATTGTAGTTATTTGTAGGTAGTTTATTTAATTAATTTAATGATAGTGTAGTATTAGGTTTAATTGTAACTTAGGTTAGCATTTATTTTACAGGTAATTTTGTATTTCTTTTAGCTAGGTAGTTATTAAATAGTTAATAACTATTTAATAACTATTCTAACTAGCTAAAATAAATACAAAGTTAACTGTAAAATAAATATAAATCCTAAGATAGCTACAATATAATTATTATTTATATTGTAGCTATCTTAGGGTTTATTTTACAGGTAAGTATTTAGTTTTAAATAGAAATAATTTATTAAAGTATAGTGTAGTGTTAGGTGTAATTGTAACTTAGGTTAGGATTTATTTTACAGGTAAATTTCTCTTTATTTTAGCTAGGTAAGCTATTAAATAGTTAATAACTATTTAATAGCTATTGTACCTAGTTAAAATAAATTGAAAGTTGCCTGTAAAATAAAAATAAATCCTAAGATAGCTACAATATAATTATTATTTATATTGTAGCTATATTAGGGTTTATTTTACAGTTAAGCATTTAGTTTTAAATAGGATTAATTTAGTTCATAATATAAATATTATTTAGATTTATTTAATTAATATTTAAGTTAGGGGGGCGTTAGGGTTAGTGTTAGACTTAGGTTTAGGGGTTAATAACGTTATTATAGAGGGCGACGGTATAGGGGGGCAGGATAGGGGTTAATAGGTATAATGTAGGTGGCGGTGGGCTCCGGGAGCGGCGGTTGAGGGGTTAATACATTTATTATAGTTGCGGTGGGCTCCGGGAGGCGGCGGTTTAGGGGTTAAACTATTTATTTAGTTGTGGCGAGGTGTGGGATCTGCAGGATAGGGGTTAATACATTTATTATAGAGGGCGGCGGTATAGGGGGGAAGATAGGGGTTAATAGGTATAATGTAGTTGGCGGTGGGCTCCGGGAGCGGCGGTTTAGGGGTTAATATGTATAGAGTAGCTTGCGGTGGGCTCCGGGAGCGGCGGTTTAGGGGGTAATAACTTTATTTAGTTGCGGCGGTGTAGGGGGGACAGATTAGGGGTGTTTAGACTCGGGGTACATGTTAGGGTGTTAGGTGCAGACAGATCCCATAGGAATCAATGGGATGTCTGGCAGCAGCGAACTTGTACTTTCGCTATGGTCAGACTCCCATTGATTCCTATGGGATCCGCCGCCTCCAGGCTGGCGCTTTGAAAACCAGGTACGCTGGGCCGTAAAAGTGCCGAGCGTACCTGCTAGTTTTTTGATAACTAGCAAAAGTAGTGAGATTGTGCCGCACTTGTGTGCGGAACATCTGGAGTGACGTAAGAATCGATCTGTGTCGGACTGAGTCCGGCGGATCGAAGTTTACGTCACAAAATTCTACTTTTGCCGGTCTCGAGCCTTTGATAACTAAGGCGAATCAGCCTCGCCACAAATACGCTGCGGAATTCCAGCGTATTTGAGGTTGACGGCTTGATAACTAGGCCCCTCTGTTTGCCAATGATATTAGATAGTAGTGTACATACAGCGCATATATCATGTATTATGTGCCGAAGAAAATAGATGTCACATCCATAACAAAAATATATAAAGCTAACCTGTATACGGAGACCTTTCACATCCACTGATACAAATTTGACAATAAAGAGGAAATGAAAGGAATCCGTCTAATAATGTTGCGCTAGCCGTGTTTACTAGTATTGCGCATGCGCGAAATGTGCACGAGCTTAGAGTCAATTAGCTTGGCACCAAAGACGAATGCATGCGCAATAATGATATATTACGTCATGAGAAGAGGGTGGGTCCCCCCGTGGTTAGAGCCATTATTGGCTATTGACACATCAATCAAAAAGATGATAAACAGAGCGCGAATGCCGGGCGGGGACGGTTTAGCCGCAAATTGCTATAAATTTATTGAAAAAAAAAGGTATACATTTAGAAATTTAAAAATTGATGAATGAAACTAGGGTTTTTTATTGATATTTGATAGACTGCTGTTTAGAACGAAGGCTGAGTTTACATTCACTTTAAGGCTCCGGAGTAAAAACAATAGCATGGTAAGTAGTAACCATGCTACTGTGGTTGTACTCAGCAGTTTCATGTTCCTTTAAATGTTTGAATGGCTGAAAAGCTGGCAATTTATCATGGTCTGGCAATCACAAAAACACTGAAAATGTGAAGTATGTTATATAAGTTCAGAACTTTTTGAAAAAAAAAATACACATTTTCCATAATGCCATATAAAGATTTTTAGACAATGCTATAGCCACAATAACTCTACACATTTGTATTATATATGATATGGGCATATACTAGATTGCTATACCTGTTATACCAATTTTAAATGTTTTGACAATCTGGACCATCAGGTTTGGAATCTTTTATTATTTTAAATGGCTAATCTGATTTCATATGTGCTGTATTGTAAAATGTACTAAGGAGATAAAGCATATTTCTGCTGTCCTGAATTTCACGTTTAAGTTCTCATAAAAAATTCTATATATTTTTTTTAAGTTGAATAATAATGTATCTGAGCTTATTTACAGTTTATTTTGTGTGTGGTTTAAGAACAACTATATGTTCAGTGAAGATCAGTTGAACAAAGAGTTTGATTAAGGGTATTTTCTACCTGGTCTATGATGGACTGTCTACTGCTCAATGGGATGTCAATAGGAAACACAAAACTTTTTAAGTAGCATCCTCATACTTTTAGTTTAGTAGAAAAGAATCAAGGTTTATGCCCCTTTATTTGTCGGTCATGCCCCTTATTAGATCTTTATCTGTCAAACAAGTATATCAGGTCTATATTGGACTGTCATAATAGGGTTGCCAACACGCCCTTAATTCTAGGGATCTCCATTATTCGCCCAATCTTTTTTTACAGTCTCCCAGGTTCCATTATTTATTTGCTCATAGAACATTATTCCCCCTTATTTTTTACAACATGTAAAATCTTAATTTCAGACATTTAATATTGTACTCTTATTTAGTTAAAGGGACACTGAACCCACATTTTTTCTTTCGTGATTCAGATAGAGCATGCAATTTTAAGCAACTTTCTAACTTACTTTCTAAAAAAAAATGCTTCTATGCTTTTTTTGGGGTTCAGACCTCTGGACAGCACTTTCTTATTGGTGGGTGAATTTATCCACCAATCAGCAAGAACAACCCATGTTGTTCACCAAAAATGGGCCGGCATCTAAACTTACATTCTTGCATTTCAAATAAAGATACCAAGAGAATGAAGAAAATTTGAGAATAGGAGTAAATTAGAAAGTTGCTTAAAATGTCATGTTCTATCTGAATCACGAAAGAAAAAATTTGTGTTCAGTGTCCCTTTAATAATTTTGATATATGTGACAGTTTAATGTCTCCCACTGTGCCTTAAATGAGAAATAGAATTCACAGATATTAAGTTCTTGGCTGTATTGTTAGACTGTGTGAATGAAAATGAAGTTTACCAAACTGTATCAAATATAGTGTGTGTGGGGGGGGGGGGGGAGTTGTTTCAGTAACTACTATGCAATTTGTCAATTTCCTATGTGAAATTTGTTCCATAGTATCCTCAAAATAAATTGGCAACTCAATGTCATATAGAGCTCCCAGTGTAAAAAGGAGACATAGATAACATCCATCCTTTATGTGCCAGTTATTGTCATCTTACAGTTAAGCAACTCACACCTCAGACTTAAAGCATATCCACATACTCCCTTATACCAGGTATGTGCCCAAAACAGAACTTGGCATTATTATGCTAGTTATGTGGTCTAATAAAATCTTAGACAAGAAGCAGGTTCCCTGCACCACGTTACATTTCCCTGTATTGCTCTGTTAGGTTTCACTGCTTGTACAGGGAAGGGAAGAGAGAAAAACTTGCCGAGCTTTGGTGCAGAAAAGAGAGCATCCAGAAAGTCCTATAGAAAGGAACAGTGATAAGCAACACAATTAATGGTACCACATCAACAAGGAGGACATGGGAGCATAACCAGAGACATAGCCCCAGTAAAATAAATCATAACGAGGCCCAAAGAAGCAAAGTATTAATTTGGGTGACTAAATGATTACTAATATAAATATAAATATATATATATATATATATATATATATATATAATTATATATATAAATAAAATCTACATCAGGGTGTTATATCAGTATATATTTTGCCTTTCCCCTTTGCTCACTTTCTCTGTATTCTTTATCCCACCATTGCCCAATTCCTTTAAATACCACATCTATAGGGCAGCTGGAAGTTAAAAAATGATTTCTAGGGATACATTTAAAGGTTGATAGAAAAGCAGATCGATGTAGTGGAAAGGATTGTGGAGAGGAGGTCCTGACAGACACTTTTTTCCATTTTTCCAAAGGTCTATAATTACAGTAGATGCAGAGCACTGTCAGTGTGATGTCTTTTACTGAGTCATTGAGGGAGTAGGCGCTACCCCAATGGGGTAGCTTATTTAGGCCTTGCTTCCATTGAGTCGTTAAAAATGGAGCCGTAAGCTACCGAAGCGGCCGACCGCTAAAAGTAATTTACGGCTCCATTTTAGTACCAGGTTTCCATTGAAATATTTTGCGGATAGCGTGCAGTCACTCTTTTCGTGTAGCTGTAAGTTAACGTTGTGTTAACGCTTCCATCTGATGTCGGATTTCTTGAAAATCAATTAGTTGCTAAGGTAACCCGACCTTACACTATAGAATTTACGTTTAATGTCCGTGCTCCTTACCGGTGATCACCTCTCAAGAAAAATAAAAAAACACTTATCCATATTTTTAATAATCAAATACTATTTTCTAATATAATTATATTTAACACTTCATAAATATAAGTAATATTTATTGCTGCCCTAGGCATAGGTCTAGTTTGCATTCTGTAGATATGTTCTTGCATATATTATTATATTTAAATATATACTGATATTTCTATTAGAATATAAGTTCAACTATTTCTATACATGAGACAACAATAAATATTACTTATAACAATTTATTTCTACATTAAAACACTTGCATTATTTGCAAGTTTTATAATTTCAATAGAAAATAGGTCTCAAAAAGCACAATTTTCCTCTTTTACACCTAGTTGAGCTGGGGGTAATATTTCTCAATGTATCGACAGCCTCCGACAATGTATTAACGGTTAGCGCTTTCATTGGAAACCTGGTATAATTTATCGATTAAAGGCTTCTATTACTTTCTATGGGACGCGAAGATCTTTTCGGCAGCCGAAGTCCGGCTGCCGATATTGAGGTATAACGCGCCATTGGAAACAGTCGATAAACGATATTGCTTCCGACAGCATATTTATCGGTTTGCGAGTGCACGCAAACTGAATTACGACTCAATGGAAGCGAGGTAGTTATTTTAATTTTAGTATAATAGTTTAGTATAATAGTTATGTTAGGTTAATTGTTAGTTTAAACTTAGTTTTTTTTGTTTTATTTCACAGGTAAGTTTTTATTTATTTTAAGATAGGGATATTGTAATTGTAATATAAAGTTAGGGGGTTGTTAGGTTTAGGGGTTAATAAATTAATTTAGGTTTTTTGTGATGTGGGGGGCTGGCGGTTTAGGGGTTAATAGGTTTATTTAGTGGCGGTGATGTGGGAGGCCAGAGGTTTAGGGGTTAATAACTTTTATTAGTGGCAGCGATGTCGGGGAGCGGCTGAATAGGGGTTAATAACTTTATTATAGTGTCGGCGAAGTCGGGGAGTGGCAGAATAGGGGTTAATTGCTTTATTATAGTGTCGGCGAAGTCGGGGAGTGGCAGAATAGGGGTTAATTGCTTTATTATAGTGGCGGTGGTGTCGGGGAGCGGCGGAATAGGGGTCGATAACTTTATTATAGTGATGGAGATGTGGAAGTTTTAAATAGTGTTTGCGATGCGGGAGGGTGGTGGAATAGGGGTTAATAGGTCGTTTATGGGTGTTAGTGTACTTTGTAATATTTTAGTTATGAGTTTTGTAAAACATTTTTGTGGCACAAAACTCGTAACTACTGCTCTCAGATGGCGGAATCGCTCGTGTCGATATAGGGTGGAATGCAAGCATTTTAGCCTCATGGCACAACTTGTAATACCGGCGCTATGGAAATCCCACGCAAAAAAAGTCATTTTTTTTGAGTGCGGGATTGACGTTGCGTTACAGGCTAAAATGCTTGCGGTATAGCTATACCGACAAGACTCGTAATGGCTGCGTTACTGTTTTTACGCTGAAATGGCAATTTTTTCAACGCTAAAACCATAACGCGCAACTCGTAATCTAGCCGATAGTTTGGTCATGGCTCAAGGACTGCCTATGTGCAGTTGAGCACCATATTGTAAGCATGCAATTAACTGGGTCTCACTTGAATAGAGAATAGTTGGCAACAAATGTGACCCTAAGTAAATAATGGTACCTGTTTGTTCTACCAGGCACATGCTGGCAATCAAAAGTTTAAATCATTTATTCATAACACACTTGCAGCAGCAATATAGCTGCTTGAGACAAATGCAGCAGTATTTACTTACCTGAGATTAACCCATTTGTGCAAGCAGCATACGCAGATCAGCAACTTTATACAACTGTCTACCAGTAACACGAGTTTAACCCCTTTGTGCAAGCAGCAAGATCTGCCAGTAACACGAGTGGCCGTTTAACCCCTTTGTGCAAGCAGCAAGATCTACCAGTAACACAAGAGACCGTTTAACCCCTTTGCAAATAACATAATCAGACAAGTGATTTTTTTTTCACTCTTTGCTGCATATACACACACATCTGTCAGCAACACATGTCTTAACTTTTTTTAGCTGCCAGTAACACAGATACAGCAATGATCATCAGACCTAATTTGAACAATATATTAAATCATCAGGCTTATCCAGGCTAGAGCCAGGGGCAACAATGTGGTTTCTTGCTGCATTTAATGCCCTCTTCCCTTTCTTATCACAAACTGTTCCTGCACCTGCCTTACTTGCAAGACCGTGGGGCATAATTATCAATGTCTGTCCGATATGATCATGTTAGACAGACATCCCTGAATGTCAACAGCATACGCTGTCGGCATTTAACATTGCACTTGTTCAATGCCGCCCCCTGCAGATTTGAGGCCGTTAGCAGGGGTGTCAATCAGCCCAATTGTATAGGATCGGGTGATTGATGTCCGCAGTCTCAGAGCAGGTGGACCAGTTATGGAGCAGCAGTCTTAAGACCGCTGCTTCATAACTGCTGTTTCTGACGAGGTTTCAGGTTCGCACGGAAACAGGGACATCAAGGGACATTCAGCCCTTGATAAATCAGCCCCATAGGGGGGTAGTTATCAAGCCGTCAACCTCAAATACACTGGAATTCCGCAGCGTATTTGTGGCAAGGCTGATTCGCCTTAGTTATCAAGCCCTAGATACCGGCAAAAGTAGAATTTTGTGACGTAAGCTTCGATCCGCCGGACTCAGTCCGACACAGATCGATTCTTACGTCACTCCAGATGTTCCGCACACAAGTGCGGCACAATCTGACTACTTTTGCTAGTTATCAAAAAACTAGCAGGTACGATCGGCACTTTTCCGGCCCAGCGTACCTGGTTTTTAATCCACCGCCCTGGAGGCGGCGGATCCCATAGGAATCAATGGGAGTCTGACCATAGCGAAAGTTCATGTTTGCTGCTGCCAGATATCCCATTGATTCCTATGGGAGCTGTCTACACCTAACACCCTAACATGTACCCCGAGTCTAAACACCCCTAATCTGCCCCCCCCTACACCGCCGCAACTAAATAAAGTGTTTACCCCCTAAACCGCAGCTCCCGGAGCCCACCGCAACTATAATATATGTATTAACCCGTAAACCGCCGCTCCCAGACCCCGCCACCACCTACATGATACCTATTAACCCCTATCCTGCCCCCCCATACTGCCGCCCTCTATAATAAAGTTATTAACCCCTATCCTGCCGATCCCGGACCTCGCCGCAACTAAATAAATAGTTTAACCCCTAAACCGCCACTCCCAGACCCCGCCGCAACCTATATTAAACTTATTAACCCCTAATCTGCCCCCCCTACACCGTCGCCACCTATAATAAATATATTAACCCCTATCCTGCCCCCCACTACACCGCCGCCACTGTAATAAAATTATTAACCCCTAAACCTAAGTCTAACCCTAACCCTAACACCCGCCTAACTTAAATATTAATTAAATAAATCTAAATAATATTTCTATTATTAGCTAAGTTAATCCTACTTAAAACTAAATACTTACCTTTAAAATAAAGCCTAATATAGCTACAATATAAATAATAATTATATTGTAGCTATCTTAGGATTTATTTTTATTTTACAGGCAAATTTCAATTTATTTTAACTAGGTACAATAGCTATTAAATAGTTATTAACTATTTAATAGCTACCTAGCTAAAATAAAGAGAAATTTACCTGTAAAATAAAAACTAACCTAAGTTACAATTACACCTAACACTAAACTATACTTTAAGAAATTATTCCTATTTAAAACTAAATACTTAACTGTAAAATAAACCATAAGATAGCTACAATGTAATTAATAATTACATTGTAGCTATTTTAGGATTTATATTTATTTTACAGGTAACTTTGTATTTATTTTAGCTAGTTAGAATAGTTATTAAATAGTTATTACCTATTTAATAACTACCTAGCTAAAAGAAATACAAAATTACCTGTAAAATAAATCCTAACCTAAGTTACAATTAAACCTAACACTACACTATCAGTAAATTAATTAAATAAATTACCTACAAATAACTAAAATTAAATACAATTAAATAAACTAACTAAAGTACAAAAAAAGCTAAGTTACAAAAATAAAAATAATAATTTACAAACATTTCAAAAATATTACAACAAATTTAAGCTACTTACACCTAATATAAGCCCGCTAATAAAATAACAAAGCCCCCCAAAATAAAAAAATTCCCTACCCTATTCTAAATTAAAAAGTTCAAAGCTCTTTTACCTTACCAGCCCTTAAAAGGGCCTTTTGCGGGGCATGCCCCAAAGAATTCTGCTCTTTTGCCTGAAAAAGAAAAATACAACCCCCCCAACATTAAAACCCACCACCCACATACCCCTAATCTAACCCAAACCCTCCTTAAAAAATTCTAACACTACCCCCCTGAAGATCTTCCTACCTTGAGTTGTCTTCTGTAAAATAAAAATAAATCCTAAGATAGCTACAATATAATTATTATTTATATTGTAGCTATATTAGGCTTTATTTTAAAGGTAAGTATTTAGTTTTAAATAGGATTCATTTAGTTAATAAGAGAAATATTATTTAGATTTATTTAATTAATATTTAAGTTAGGGGGGTGTTAGGGTTAGTGTTAGACTTAGGTTTAGGGGTTAATAATTTTATTACAGTGGCAGCAGTGTAGTGGGGGGCAGGATAGGGGTTAATATATTTATTATAGGTGGCGACGGTGTAGGGGGGGCAGATTAGGGGTTAATAGGTTTAATATAGGTTGCGGCGGGGTCCGGGAGTGGTGGTTTAGGGGTTAAACTATTTATTTAGTTGCGGCAAGGTCTGGGATCAGCAGGATAGGGGTTAATAACTTTATTATAGGTGGCGACGGTATAGGGGGGCAGGATAGGGGTTAATAGGCATTATGTAGGTGGCGGCGGTGTCCGGGAGCGGCGGTTTAGGAGTTAATACATTTATAAGAGTTGCGGCGGGGTCTAGGAGCGGCGGTTTAGGGGTTAATAACTTTATTGAGTTGCGGGGGGCTCCGAGGGTGCCGGTATAGGGGGTAGAACAGTGTAGTTAGTGTGGGTGCTTAGTGACAGGCTAGCAATAAAGCTGTCAAAAAGCCAAAGAGCAGCGAGATCGGATGAGTGATAACTCTCACAGTCCGCTGCTCATCGCCCCATACTTGGTGCGCGGCTTTTTGACAGCTTTATTGATAACAGGCGAAATTTTGCAGGTCCGTGGCGGCGATGGTAGGCGAGCTTAGGCGGGCGTATTGGGCCGGCGAAGGCAGGTAAAGTAGACGCGTTGATAACTACCCCCCTTTGTCTCTATTATGTTCTGTCAAATCCAATTTCTAAGGTCCTAATAAACTCTCACAGCCTGACAAGAAATAACAAGGGGGATCCTATCATGGGCAGCCCCAGACATCTTGGAATGATCTAATAAAGGGACTGGACCAGAAAATTCCCTGTGATTTGTGAACTTACCTCCATAATGAAGTTCACTAGTATACAGATTCTTACAGGGGAGAGCAAATGTGACAGGAAGTCATATAAATGATGTTGTTTTCAGTGTAATTTACATTACAATCTTTTCTAATTTCACAAACGTCTTTTTCCTTCACATTCATAAGCACAATGCTTCTTTTACAACAAATTCACCAGCCTCCATTCAACAAGATGAAACTGAGATATCTAAATGTTTAGATTCTGATACAAATTGCGAAGAAACGTTAGACACTCGCTGCCGGGCCCACTTGTCAATGCTACAGGACTCCATTTCACAATATAAAGATTTGAAGATTAAAAAAAAAACATTGAATTTTGACCTCTTGTTTACTTTTTCAACTGTTTTTGTGAATTACTTTGTAAAATTACAATCCTAAATACGCTGTTGTATACAAAATAAAATACAAACTGCAAAGTTTAAATGTAATACAACTTAATCTGAAGCGTAAAAATACAAAATACAATTTTGTATATATAATTTAAAGGGCCAGTAAAGTCATAATTAGACATTCATGATTTAGACAGAGCATACATTTTTAAACAGCTTTCCAATTTACTTATATTATTTAATTTGCTTCATTCTCTTGTTATCTTTTGTTGAAGGGTTTATATTGGTAAGCTCAGTAGCAGCAAAGCACCTGGGTTATAGCTGCTGATTGGTGGCTGCATATATATGCCTATTGTCATTGGCTCACCCTATGTGTTCAGTTAGCAGCCAGTAGTTCAATGCTGCTCCTTCAACAAATAATACCAAAAGAATGAAGCAAATTTGATAATAGAAGTAAACTGGAAAGTTGTTTAAAATTGTTTGCTCTACCTAAATCATAAAAGAAAAATGTTAGGTTTCATGACCCTTTAACCCCTTAACGACCAAGGACGTGTCAGGCACGTCCTTCAAAAAATGTCAGTTAAGGACCAAGGACGTGTCTGACACGTCCTCTGGGGTTTTAAGAGCTGGGAGCGATCCTGAGCTTTCAGGGTATTGCAGTGATGCCTCGATATTGAGGAATTCTGCAATACCCTTTTTTTTAGCCACTGATGCAGAGAGAGCCACTCTCTGGTGCCGATCATTGGTGGGTGGGAGCCATAGCAGGGAGGCGGGTGGGCGGCCTATCGCTGGTCCACTTCCTGTCAGGCCGGATGATGGTGCCGGTAGCCGGGGGCGGGATGGAGGGAGATAGGGGATTAAATGATTGGAAAGGGATCTTGAAGGGGGGGAGGGTATTGAGGGGGGCAGCTACACTACAGAAAATTTGGGTTTTATTTATTTATTTGCAAAAAAATGCATATTTTTTTTAACAAACTGGGTACTAGCAGACTGGCAGGATCAGGGGATGGGATGTGTCAGGTAGGAGGCTGATCTCTACACTAAAGCTAAAATTAACCCTACAAGCTACCTAATTAACTGCTGGGCATAATGCAAGTATGGTGCGCAGTGGCATTTAGCGGCATTTAGCGGCCTTCTAATTACCAAAAGAGAAGCATTTACAAGAATTTGTGCCATAATTGCACAAGCTGTTTGTAAATAATTTCAGTGAGAAAACTAAAGTTTGTGAAAAAGTTAACTATTTTTTTATTTGATCGCATTTGGCGGTGAAATGGTGGCATAAAATATACCAAAATAGGCTTAGATCAATACTATGGGTTGTCTACTAAAACAAATATATATACATGTGAAGGGTTATTCAGGGATTCCTGACAGATATCAGTGTTACAATGTAACTATCGCTGATTTTGAGAGAAAAAATGGTTTGGAAATATCAATACTTATTGCCATATAACTTGCAAAAAAGCAAAGAACATGTAAACATTGGGTATTTCTAAATTCAGGACAAAATTTAGAAACTATTTAGCATGAATGTTTTTTGGTGGTTGTAGATGTGTAACAGATTTTGGGGGTCAAATTTAGAAAAAGTGTTGTTGTTTTTTTCATTTTTTCACCAAATTTTATTAAAAAAAATTAGCATAAATTATATGATATGATGAAAATAATGGTATCTTTAGAAAGTCCATTAAAATGGGAGAAAAACGGTATATGTGTGGGTACAGTAAATGAGTAAGAGGAAAATTACAGCTAAACACAAACACTGCAGAAATGTAAAAATAAGCTGGTCCTTAAAGGGCCATTATACACTCATTTTTTCTTTGCATAAATGTTTTGTAGAAGAACTATTTATATAGCCCATAAAGTTTTTTAGTTTTTTTTAAATGTATAGTTTTGCTTATTTTTTAATAATATTGCTCTGATTTTCAGACTCCTAACCAAGCCCCAAAGTTATATGTGAATACCGTCAGCTACCTTCTCCAGCTTGCTCCTGTTTGTGTAAGGGGTCTTTTCATATGCAAAAGAAGGGGGAGGGGGGGAGTGTCTTATTTCCCATTTGCAGTGGGCTTTCCAGCTATCTTTTCAAACTGAGAGCTATTAAGTAAGTTTTTAAACTGTTTTATACTGGATTTTTATATCAGTATCTGTGCATCTAATTCTTTATAGTAGTGTCTATTACATGCAGTTATATGAAAATGAGTGTATACTGTCCCTTTAACGGTAAAAAAATTGAAAATCGGTCTGGTAACAAAGGGGTTAAGAACAATTTGTATGGCATAATTACAAATTACACCCACGTGTACTGTTTATGCAAGTTTTATGTGTGATATGATTCCAATTTTTACAGAGTTGATTCAATGCACTTTTGAAATGTTTATTTTATCACTGTCTTTGTATAAATGTATTTCCCCATCATGCACAGAAATATAGGTTACAGCCCTTAGCGAGATACACAGCACAGTGTAAAATATGCCTTTAGATCATTACATCATGGACTTTGTAGCAATGATGAATATTTTCAGATTCTTTCACCTGAGCGTAGAGTATTAGAGTATTAGACCGGAAGTGCCTGATGATCTAAAGCTCTCTGCTCAGGTAAAATGATCTAAAATAATCTTCGAGCACTGAAAGATCGCTAAAAAGGCAGATTTTGCTATACTTCTAAAATCTGTATGTGAAGAGACAAGCCCAGTGCAATATATTACTGCATGACATGACAGTTATGCTGTATTTACACTTGATGCTATGTATTTTGTTTTATTTATGCTTCAGATTAAGTTTTATTACATTTAAAATTTGCACTTTCTATTTTGTATTTTATTTTGTATACAACAGTGTATTTAGCATTGTAATTTTACAAATTCTGATTATGCTTTCACAGTTTCTAAACAAATTAGGATCATACTTTGTATATTTATATGTACCATTTACAAATTACATTGCACTTCGTATTTCTTCTATTATAAGTCAAATTAAAAAACTGTCAGCTTCAGTTTCACAGAGAGCTTCATTACTTTCTATGTGCCCGATAAGCAAAGATTCTCTAGTTTGGAGATAAATTATAGTGCAGACTTCACAGGGGCTGAACTCATTGAATTCCATAAGAAAAAGTGTGGAATCTGGAAATCTCAGAGAGATAAGAGATGCCTTCCATAGAAAGTAATAAAGCTTTCTGGTATACAAAATTTCACAGGGGAGAGAGAAGGTAACTGAAGAACACTTGGGGCCTATCTATCAAGCTCCGAATGGAGCTTGCGGGCCCGTGTTTCTGGCGAGCCTGCAGGCTCACCAGAAACAGCAGTTATGAAGCAGCGGTCACAAAGACCGCTGCTCCATAACCCTGTCCGCCTGCTCTGATGAGGTGGACAGGAATCGCCGGAATTCAACCAGATCGAGTACAATCAGGTTGATTGACACCCCCTGCTGGCGGCCGATAGGCCACAAGTCTGCAGGGGGCGGCGTTGCACCAGCAGCTCACAAGAGCTGCTGGTGCAATGCTGAATATGGAGAGCATATTGCTCTCCGCAATCAGCGATGTCTGTTGGACCTGATCCGCACTGTCGGATCAGGTCCGACAGAGATTTGTTAAATATGCCTCTTGAGGTTGATATAAAGACTCAGTTTGCATCAATTACGCATTAAACTGAAATTGTTTCACTACAATTTAACTTGCTTTTGCCCAAAGTTTAGTATAAATTTTATAGCTTAATAAGTGTATTGTGAATTTTGAGCGAACCACCTGCATACAGCTTGACGAGAAAAATCAGTGAGACCAGCTTTGTTAAAATTCTTAAAGCATTTCACAAGACTTGTGAGAGAGCTTCAGACATATCCTGGGAACTCACCTGTTCAGCCCAGGGAACTCCCCTGTCCCTCCCACTTTCTGAAGCTGTGTTTTACTTTACAATAGAGAAAATTCAAAGTGCAATTAAAACTGCAATGTAATTTGTAAATGATACACAAAAATATAGAAAGTATGATCCTAATTTGTTAAAGCAACACAGAAACTTTCAAAACATAATCAACATTTGTAAAATCACTGCTGTATCTAAATCTAAATGTATTAAAATATAAATATAAAGTGCAAAGCTTAAAAGTAATAATACTGAAAGGAATCAATCTGAAGTGTAAAGTAATATAAAATACAATGCACAAAGTGTAAGTGTTACAAAACTCTTATCATGCAGTGCTATATTACACTGGGCTTGTTTCTCCTTCAAATACAGAAACCATAGAGATCTCACAGTGCTGGAGAGTTCTGCCCTTTTTCTTTGAGCATTCAGGTGATTTCAGCCCCTGTAAAGTTGACACTAGAAGATCTCTCATCAGGCCCTAAGTGTTTTGGTCTTTATATTTTGGATTGTGGCAATTATTATACAAAGTAGCTTTGCATATATGGAGTATATATGGAGTTTGTTTAACCTCTTGCCCCAATCTGACGTAGATCTAGACCATGGGGTGCAAAGCCCAGCATTCTGCGTATTGCTGATCTACATCTGACATGTTGGAAGCCCAAGCAGTAAGTATCGGATGCCAACCAAGAATTGCAGTTAGTGAGCTTCCAGCATCTGCCTGTTTGCCAGATCACTACAGACAGTGAAACTATAATGATCATCCGTTGGTACTGTTGGGAGGTGTGGGAGGGAAGGAGGGAGACAGGTTGGCAGCCAAGCAGAGGAGTGGGAGGGGTAGGATTCTTTATACAATTGAAAAAAAGTTTTTTGAAGAGAGAGGGAGGGAACCCTACACTACATAAAAAATATAATAAATAGCAAAATAAAAATAAATTAATTTGTTATTGGCACACTGGCCACCAGTAACAAAGATAGTATAAAACTGTGTGTGTGTGTGTGTGTATGTGTGTGTGTGTGTGTGGGGGGGGGGGGGGTTAGAGAGCTGTTTTGAGGGATCAAGCAGGTGGGAGGGTAAGAAATAAACCCTAAACTACAGAAAATAAACCACTTGCGTATTAAATTACAAAAAAGAAAAAAAATTAAACTGCATACTGGCAGACTGTCTGCCAGTACCTATGATGGTGATGACCAGTGTGTGTGGGGGGAACAGAGCTGTTTAGAAGGGGTTAGGGGGTGGGAGATGTCAGGTGCAAGGGTAATCACTGCACTACAATACATTTTATTCTTAACAGTAAACTGATTAACCCCTTCACAGACAGGAATTTTAGAAATGTGGTGCGCAGCTTGCAATTAGCAGCCCTTTAATTACCAATAACCAATGGAAAAG